>NC_140771.1:33052724-33652724 GCF_044657685.1 Stegodyphus dumicola | reverse complement strand
CTAGAGGTGCCCTAGTAATACTCGAACCTCAATTCATTTACAGTTCTTCCTGTAATAAATTATCCTTTTGTTTTGATTTTGTAATCATTTATTTATATCAAAGTTGCACTTACATAAAATTTTGCTTCTGATAACTCTTTTTCGGCATCTAAGTTTTTATGGCAATGAATGTATTAATTATAAAAAACTTCAGAAGTTAAAATTTATTCAAATTTTAGAAAGGCTTAAATTTTGTCCTTTAATACACTAAACTGTGTTTCCATAAAGAAAGGCTTTGGATAATGTGAAGCCATCTTAAGAAGTAGAAATCTTTAGGAAGATAAAAATATTTATGTTACTACACGGTATAAAATTTCCAACTGTAGCTAGTTTCAAGCAGCATACTTTCAAAAGAAATATTTTTAAATACCATATTAACTACTTCATACTATTACATCTACACTGTTGCCCAAAAGATATACATTTCACCCCTACATATTAATTATAATTTGGAAATTTTTTATTAGCAATTTGTATAATTTACTATTAGAAAATTAAACATATTATTTTAAAAAATATGAATAACATGATGAATTTTCTTATTGCAACTGCATTCCTCCTTCAAATGAAGAGTATCTTTGCTATTCATAATTATTTACTAGTGCTACAGAAATATATTTACAGTTGTAATATGTTAGCTAAAACGATCAAAATTTTAAAAGTAATTTCATTCTTATAATGTCTCATAATATTATACTGAAATTGTTCAAATATGTTGATGTTAAAAATAAAACAAAAAAAAAAACAATCGCTTGGGCGTTAGTGAGCCTCAATACTCATTCTGAATATTAAAGGAATATATAAGAAGTTAATAGAGAAGAATACAAATAAATAACTTGATTAAAATCATTACATTTTAACAGACAAGATATGCAGTGAAATGATTAATTAGTGAGTTTTGATTTCATTAGTGAAAGCAAAAAACAAGCTTACCTGTTGTTCATAAGTATATTAGAGCATTTTATATCACGATGCAAAAAATTTTTGTGATGACAGTAGCGCAAACCATCCAGCAGCTGCTTCATAAATGATGCTATGTGGATATCTGAAAATTCTACCAAACCAGATTCTAGCAATCCCATGAGGTCATGATCCATATATTCAAAAACAAGATAAAAGGCCCCTAAGAACACAGAAAACACGAAATGTTTTCATGAAATTGCATAAAAGCTTTATACTTAATTATTCCATTTTTAATTCATATCAATATAACTATCATTATAAATATTTCTTTACATAAAATGCCTCATTATAATTCCTCTTTATAAAAAATCAGAAGTTTTACTTTCTTTTTTCAAGTTAATCAGCAATCTCACAATATAATTTTAAAATGAACATATCTTTAGAATTTTCAATACACACTTGCGCACTGGAGATATTATTTTTTTTTCATAGTGTTGCCATTGCTTGCTTTGAAATCGTTTAATTTGTTAATCAAAAATTTGTTAATGTGTTACAAAATATAAAATTGCTAATACAACAAATTCCAAGTTAAAGCTAAGCAGATTCTTCATTATTTAATTTCTTTAAATATAATACAGGGCAATAATATTTGGTGGCAACAATTTGAAAAATGAAATGGACATTTAAATTTTGCAAACGCAAAATGCCAAAATGAAATTAATCACCCTTCTCGGCTAACGGCCTTTGGGCTAATAATGTATAAATTATTTAACACAAACTGATGTGAATGGTTGCTATGTTCAGTGCTTGTTCATAGTGAATGAAAAATGGCAGCTGGTGTAAATGCTCTTTCTAAACAAGGTCATTTTTTGCAGGCTGAAATCCATCAAAGAATGAATATCAACTATGAAGACAAGGTGCTGTTGTAGTTGCCTTTAGCTCACTTGTCTGACGTAGTCAGCCCAAGCCCATGAAATTCCTTTTGGCAAGGAGCGCTAGATTATGCCTGCCATTGGCAACAGCCTTGAGCACCATTCAGGTGACAGTGAAAATTTGCTCAGTTCCGCCTCCTGTTTTGATGGACAGCACCCCAGGAGACGTGTTTGTGGGTCCCTCACCCCTTCCTTGAAACCACATGAGAGAGTGGTGTCATGCAGCACCAACACTATACATTTAGAAACATACATGCCTTCACCGGAATTCGAACCCGGGTCCTTCGGCACGGCATTCAACGACGCTAATCCCTATACTGATTGGATGGCAAAGACAAGGTGAGAAATAGTAATCACAGGGAAAGACATTTTGCAGTGCTTATTTGCTTTTTAAGTGCAGAAGTACACAGTACAGCTGAAACCCATCACATAATGAACATTACATATGGAGAGAAGTATATGACTAAAGTTCATGCGTAGTAAGAACACAAAAAATTTCAAACAGAAGAATAGATGTGCATAAGAAACATAGTCAAAGAGTGCTGCTCTGATATCTCTACGCTCTGATGGATTTAGAATTTCATCTAGCACAGCAGATAGATTGTGAATTATCCTCACAGTAGACGTTAAGAATGCTTGCTGAATTACATTAAAAAATGATTCATCCATTACCACTGCTTCACAATATTAGATCATCTTACGAATTTAATTAAATTAAGAAAGCAAAATTTGTACACATTTCTCCAAGTGGAAATTATGTACATTTTAAGGACCACCAATGAAACAAATTAAGGATCTCTCAAGAAATAGAAACTGAATAAACTAAGGTAATTATATACAACCAAACTTTACTTTTGTAATTTGTAAATTGAGAATAAAATTAACTTTGTAATTTTTAAATTGTAAAATAATAATAAAAAATAATTTTTAAATAATTGTAAAATAATTTTTAAAGTAATTAGAAGATAAATAACAATTGTAAAATAATTTTTAAAGTAATTAGAAGATAATTATAAAATTTCTTGAAACAATTATATTTTACACATCGAACAGTCCCACATATTTTAACCTCTAACGACGGCGCACCTTTCTTTAAGACGCTCGTGTGGGACAGAATGGAATCGAAGGCAGTCACCGTACAGGATGAAGGTTTTGCATCGCTAAGCCTAATTTTATTTTAAAAAAAAATCAGAATAAAAAAAGTTTCGTTTCTAGCATCATAATTTTTTGTATCATTTTAAGATTATTACTTGAGCTCTTATATACGTTAAAATAAGCACTTAATAACATTTTTTTCTTTATTTTACATGAAAATATACTTAAAAAATTGCTTATCTTGTAAAATAATTTTCGGAAGCGCTATTCAAATTATTCCAAAGTTTTAATTGATAAAATCCATCAATAAAGTTTTAAATTAATAAAACAACAAAATAAAGACTGTTTACAGTAAGAAGTAACAAAATGTAAAATGAAGACTGTGGTAAATCTCGAAGCACGAAGAAGTATCACTTTCTAACACTTAGAAAAAGTATCACTTTCTAACTCTTTAGAAAATGAATCATCACTCTCATCTGTGTTAATAAATGGTTCATTGACCATGTGAGGATATTCTTCCTCTGATAAATAGCGCCTTCCCACCCTAATAGACTGGAGGTGAGGCTTTCCGAAATAAAAAGAGAAGAACCGGAAATATATCTGAAAGGCAATGCAAAACTTAACGATACTTCACATACTAACTCTAAAAGCCCGTACATAGTAAAGGAAAAAATAGAATAAAAAAAAGGAATTGGATATAAATCAGACCTGCGAATGTTTTCAATGTTTTCATTAGCACGCAGCAATTTAAAGAGCTCACCTCTCACACTTCCCCCCCCCTCGCAAGAGCTGATGAGTAAAATACCAAAGTCAAGTAGAATATATCAAACTCAAGGTCAGGAACATAAAACTGTGTTCATTTCAAAAGTAATGGACATAGGATGCCATCTAGTGGCCTTCAGAAAAACGTTCCAACTTAAAATGCGTATATGCATCACCCGTCCACTGAATGCAATCTCTAGCGATGCGTGGATGGGACGCCCGGCTGTAAGACGTTCTTAGGGAATGCGTATATGATCGCCCGTCCTGAAAGGGTTAAAGAAGATTAGTGGCTTTTTACTTAACATTTAGCTTTATATTGATTTTTTTTCTTTTATGCCTCATTTTGTCACGTATACTCACTCAATCCAGAGTTTTATGCAAATTTTATGTCAAGTGGCATATCCACGATAAGTATTAAGGGAAGGCGATAACTTACCTTGCTTATGTTATGTATTAATTGTTTATTAATTTCAAGTTTTAATTAATTTTATTTAATTTTTCAGTTTTGATCAGTAATTGAAGTTATTAATTTCTGCTTTAGTTTGTTTAAAGTTGGTTGTAAGTTATAAGCTGTAAATTTTTGGTAAACTTTAAGTTGAAAGCTTTAAAAGATTTTTAATTTTAATTTGAGTTTAAAGACTTAAAATTTTTACTTTGGTTTTGTAAAAATGACTTTTGACCCTTAAAAGTTATGTAACTTTAACGTTATTTAATTTAAAAGTTTTGTTTGCTACACATTTTTGGTGTATTAATTTTTTAATTTAGAGTTTGGTTAACGTTTACCCCTCTTTCTACTAAAGTCTTGAATCAATAATTTCTGGTTGTAAGGTGTTGAAGAAATATCATTTTTTTTTTTTTTTTTTAAGAATTGTTTTACTCAAAAGTGTATCTTAAAATTCAGCAACAGACCTTATTTGTAATATTAAGGTTTTAATCAGTTTTTGTGTTTGCTGCTTTTTTTTTTTTTTTTTTTAGTAAAGTTAATAATGCTAGTCAATTTTTTTAACTGTGGTAAATTTGGATAACTCAAAATAGGTATCTTGGGTTTGATTCTGTGTTAAAGAGACTTTCAAGTATTTCTTGAGTATTATCTCAATTTAAATACAGAAATTATGAATTTCACTAATTGATATTTATATGCTTTTGTACAGAAAATTTGTGCCTTTCTGGTGGAATTATAGGTTTTTGTTTAGCTTAATTGCTTGAGAAGTTATTCATAATTAAACTTATTTTTAGCAGAAATGGAGCAGATTTCCTGACTTCGAATTGTTCACTTTGAAGCACATTTGTTAAGCTTCCAGAGTTGGTTTCTGACAGGCGATCAATGTTTCTTCCTAATCATTTCTGGAGGGTGAGTCCTGTAAAAAGTGTTAGTTGCCTTGACATGGTTTTTGGCGAATTATTCTTGGAAAAAACTTCAAAATTTTTACGTTTTTGTTCTTGAAGTGGTTGCAGCTTTTTTTCTCATCTCTTTTGGGGAGTTTTGGGAAAATCATAAGTTTTCTGATTTAAAAACTCTTGCATGCTCGTTAGAACGGAGATTTTGAACACAAATTTCTGGGCCAGCTGAATGTAGAATGTTGCCACGAATTTGTTGCGTGCCCACCTGCTTCCATCATAATTAAACTCCAGCTTTTGGGGAGTTCTTTATCGAAGGAGATTATTTCGACCTCTTCAGATTGCCAGTGATGGAGCCTACTGTATCGAATCATTTGTCACCTGTTGAATAGAACTCTCTGCATCAAGTCCCATGGCCAGTTCGCTGAAGCTTCACCCCAGCGGAGTAGGCCTAGTGAAGAAGGAAGGAGCCGAGAATTTCTGATGTTTCCACCACCAGTGCAACGGCCGCTCTATGGAATGCAAGCTTAGTATGTCATCATGGTATGCGTGAATCCCGTCACCGAATTTCAGCCAATTTGAGTATTCCGTCGGGGGAAGAGTCTTTCCAGAAGATGACTCCAGACCTTTACTTATATTTTCAAATATGCCTTTAGAGATGGGAACGATTTGCGACCAGTGCCAACCCCAATTTCTTGGCCAGCAACCCATAATTTTATTCTTGTACTGAGTACTAAATGTTAATTGTTTATTTCATGAACAGATTATTATTGTTAGTTTTAAAATTAAATTGATTTCTAACTTCTAGTACTCCAGAGAATATCCTTGTCTAATTGCAATGAATTATATATTTAATAAATGTATCTTACCTGCTATTTTGATGAGATAATTATAATACTTTTTACATACACTTTCTTAACCGGGCTTGTAGTGCATTTAGATTAGACTTTAGTTTTTTTTCTTACACAACGCAATTTTTCAGTTTTTTTCCCACGGATATTTTGATTTTGTTGTTGGTGTTCATGTGAAAGTAATTAAAGAACAGTTTATTCACCACATGCACGTGCTGTAGTTTTATTTTATTTAAAGAGTGAGGAAAATTATATACACCACAACACTTAACAGGTAGGGATAATTTCTGAAGTGAGCAGTTAGTTACATATATTTAAAATACTTTGTCATAACAAATTTACACAACAAGTATTCATTAAAAAGCACTAAGAACAATTTACAGCAATAATTTATGATATTGATTATAAAATATTAGTATAATTATACAACAAAAGCTACAAAACATTTATGTTTGTAGCATAACAAACAATAATGCATAACAAAATGGTTATGCATCTTTTTAATTTGAAATTTTTCCTGGTATTTTAGCTACTTTACATCAATTTCCTTCTCTTCAGCATATTTTCTAGTTTATTTGTTTCGATAGACAAAAATATATTCCCACTGCTTTTTGATTCCTCTCCTAATATGTTTATGTTTCAACTATGTACCTTTGAAGAGTAATTTTCTCTCTCTCTTTATAAAATCATTTTGCTCTTCAATGAGTTCCCTGCTCATTTTAGAATTTTCAGATTTAAATAACTATTTCTGTTATTCTAAAAACCTTATTGTACTGAGAATACATAGAAGAAACTGCTAATTTCATATCTTTAATAATATAAGTATTGAGAATAAACAGGAAATGATATGAGGCCAGAACTGGTTGTAGCAAAATTTTTAGAATTTACTGAAACATCGAGAAAAGAAACTTAGGCACGGCAAATTTTTTAGAAGTTAGGGCTGGCATTGAGGTATGTATGGCACACTAAGACATATATGATGAATCTTTTCATAAATTGTCAGTTTTAAATTTCATACTTTCTTTGATAGTTTCAATGTTTGTGTCTGGTGGAAAGATAAAAAAAATAATGGGATGATAAACATGTTAATAGAAGACTTCTTGGATCAAAAATTCAAATAATTTTGTTTTCACTGTTCTTCCATAAACTATCCAAATGATAAAAAATTCATCACAAACTTCCTATCAAACATGTACATTAAGTGTTAATACCATGAAAACACTTTCCATTTCGTGAAACTTTCCGGGAAATTGTAAGTCTATAAATCTTGCCTTCAGATCCTTCTAAACCTTCCAAGATGCAATAACTAAAAGAAAAATTACCTCAGCCAACTCTGTAAAAGCAAAAAGGCTGAAGATTCTTGGTGGAAAAATTCAGAAAAGTGTAAAGCAAATTTTAAAGAGGAAACTGATACATATTTAAACATTCTGTAACAATTACATGGAAACAAAATGCTTATCATGAAAAAATAAGAAAAATGAAAATAATTTTTAAATAATTACAATAGCAACCACCCTTTACCTTTTACATATACTCTTTACCTTTTTACATATACTCTTTACAGATAATCTTTTTGTTAGTCAAACTGTGCTTTGAAACACTGCCGACAGGCCTACCGTGTGCAGAACAACCTCATTTTCGACCTGAGTTGAAGTAAATCCACTTTTCATCACAAGTGATGATACAGTCCATAATTTTGTCTTTGCATTCATATTCAAGCTGATTAGTGCAGGCTCAAACACATCTGTTCTTATCTGCTTGAGTCAGCTCATGCGGCACCCATCTATTGAACTTGTACGTCAAGTGTATGTGATGCATAGTGCGACTAATGGACATGACACTCACATCTAGCTACTTAGAAAGCTCTCGAATGGTTGCATACTGATCTTCTTCCACAAATTCTTGAAGGTGGGCCTCATCAACATCAGAAAGACGTCCAGAGAGCTCCACTTCTTGAATGTCATAGTCCTCGTTTTTGAACTTTCGATACCAAACCTTCACAGTGTCATATGATACAACATTAGTACCTAAAGCTGTGCATGATTTGGTGACGTTCTGTAGCTGACATTTTGCAACAGACCTGGATTTAAATGATGGTTCTAATCTGGTAGCGTGATATTCACACATTGTACTTCATGATAACGGTATTTTTTTACAAATTTCACAACACAGTGTTTGTTCACAGTTCTTTCTTTCAAATGACAAAAACTGTTTTGACAATATATGATTAAACATGCCAATGTGAACTGTTTGCGCAGATGATATTTGTGGTGGTGGGGAAACTTTCTTGAAAACACAAGTAGGGAGGAATTCAAATGTTAACACATCACATTTGTCAATGCAATGCCAAAAAACATTCCTCCACAATGTTTAATTCACACTCAAAATGGCAATTGCAAAATAAGACAGAAATGTTAGATGAATAAAATATAGGACACTTTGATGAGTTTAGCCGAAATTTAGGATTTCAAGGACCAAAAATGGTTTCCAAAAACCAAAGGACTTTTAAGGGCCATATGATACTTTTAAGGGCTTGGATAAGAGCTGGGTTATGAAAATGTTGTTCTTTGCTTTTTTATTATTATTTAGTTTCCCAAGTTTTGTGCAATGTGGATACTCATAATCCTCATGGGCAATAACAAAATACAACAAATAAAGAGGGCACTAAAATGTTATCATACAGATGTTGATGCTTTTCTGAACAAGTGACAAAACATGGATTCAGCCTGAGAACATGCGGTCAAAGGGGGGGGAAAAAAACTGAAACAGCAGATGCACATGAGCTTCTGAAAGAAACCCATAAGTTGAAATTATGTGTGTAACAAGGAGTTTATGGCTATGGGACTGTAAAGAAGTGTTGCTCACACCCTTTCTAGAGCTGGTACGACCATTAACCCCTTAACTGCCGCGGGCGTATATATACGCCTTGCTCAGTCGATGCGTTAACTGTCCCAGGCGTATTATATACGTCCTTCCAAACTGCTATCATTTGCTTTGCGCTGCTACACCTAAAATTATTCGCAAAGTTAACGCATCGGCTGAGCAAGGCGTATATATACGTCCGCGGCAGTTAAGGGGTTAATGGAAAAGCATACTGAAAATAACTTTGATAAGCAATTCGAAATACAAAATGAGATATGTTGACTATTTAGAGATGATGGACAGTATTCAGGAGTGGCACAAATCTCCTGGTGAAAAACTTGGTGAAAAAGGGAATAACAAAGAACGGTGCAATACTGTGAAAATCCTGAATTCAGGTGGCAACTTTGTTGAAAAATAGCTTAGGTACAAATGCAACTTTCCTCAATAGTCATCATAATTAATTTTCAAATTTCTACAAAAAGATTTTGAAATTTAATAAGTCTTTTACAACACAGATGTATCTCACATTAATGTATATTATGCTTTAAAAAATTAAAATTTATAAAAATGCAGAAAATCTACCAAATGGATAAATGAATATTAAACATACCTTTGTCTTTGCAAAAATCTAAGGCATCTTGTTTATCAGTCACTATCTCCATAAGATTGACGATGCTTTGGTGATTTAATTGCCTCAGAATTTTTATTTCTCGAACAGCAGTAATCGGAAAGCCTTCTTTTTCATTTTCAAGCCTGACTTTTTTTAATGCTACAAGTTCTCCTGCAAAATAATATAAACACATTTTAAACACGTAAATATATTTTAATTTTATATATAACACACAAGAAAATGAAAATAAGCAAATACTGAATGCAAAATACCTGCAAACACCTGCAAAACATCATCAAGTATAATTCTACGCAATTTATATAATATGTCTCTCGTTTTCTATCTTGATAAATTTATACATAAGAAAATATCTAAAACAAATTCACAAATTTTTAATGACATGAGACAAAAGTAGGAAACTGATATTTAACAGTAGTACTTAAAATTGATATTGAAGAAGAATCATCATGACAACATTCTGAAAAAGTATGATTTAATCATCTTCAAAGTTGAATATTGGAAAAAAATAAAATAAGAGATAATATCTGCCCTCTGTATCAAGTTATATAAGATGTACTACAACAAGGATGGATACTAATTTTCGCTGCATGCATAGGGTACGAATTTACTTCTTATTTGAAACAGAACAAATAAGATTTTTTCACAGATTTTTTTTAAAGCTAAACACGGAACTACACAGTACTGCCAAAGAAAATAAAAAGCAAATACTCTACGCTAAAGGTCTTCAACATTTCATGCCCAAGGAACACATCATTAAATTCATAACGATCTGTAAGCCACATGTCTGTCAAAGAAAAGCATAGGCAGAAAATTTATATAGCAGAGGGAGGTACAATTAATTTTGAAGGCATAGATGGGTTCACTGATTTTAATAATATCAAATACTTTATATTTTTTATTCAAAACAATAAAGTTCAATGGAAGCCAAATCAATATACTTTGTGCTTTTTTTAAATTAAAAAAAAAGATATATAGTATATAATGATCTTACAAAATCCGCTGTTTACAAAAACTCATATAACTACAGTCTCACTGAGAAACTTAGCACTGTTTTTGCTTTATAAATGCTTTGATATCTGGTCGAATCAATCTGTGTTGCCATGATTTGTAATGTATTGTCCAAATGTTGATCTGTTAGACGTGTTTTTGTTTTGTTTTTTATTTAAGTAAGCAACTGTTCACATATAAAGGCACTGCAAAAAATCAAAGACCTGAACAATGCATGATTACTTATCCCTGGATACTCACCTTCAAACACATACTTTGAATAAAAATCAGTGAATGTAGGATTTACAAAAAACTTGCATTTTACTGCACTGTCACATTACATTGCAAATCTACAAATTCTAATTAAGTTCAGGTGGAACACTTTTCAAGTCTGAGAATGACAAGAACATTTGTATGAAATTTTCATTCTCAAAGAGATCAGAAAATCTGCTTTTGGATCCCTCTCTGATTTGAACTGCACTGTACCTAATGCTCCAAGTTCTATATCACAGTTTTATTCACCAACTTCATGAATTTTGGACAGTGAATGGAATTCTTATTTAGCAACTAACTTTCCCATAGGATTAATTTTGTCTCAAAAGCTTTCATAAGAGTCCTAAAGATTATGAACAAATAGACTTTTCCACAGCAAGCAATAGTTCAGATCACTGAGATGATCAGCAATATCGATAGGAAACGCACGGTCTCTTTACCATTTCTCATGATTGAATTTGCAAATGGATGCCCTTTAGATTCCATGAATAGTTGAACTTCATCTTTTAAGGAAAACAGATGCTGTAGCATCCTTCCTCGGCTTAACCAACGTACTTCTGTATAATACACAACATACTACATTCAGCTTACAAATCATTCAAGAACTATTGAAATTGCTTCTGATTAAGTCCTTTTGATCAGATGAAATCAGCCACTTTTACAACAACAGTCATCACATGCTCAAAGTTTGAGAAGTTCTTACACAAATTTTTTTGAAGGATGACACAGTGGAAAGATATCAGAGTTCTATTTCCACATGCCTTCACACAGATTTGAGTAAAGTTATTACTCACATTTTCTGTCTGGTCATAAGAAGGAGCACGATCAGATATACTGTTCAAGCCAAAGTTTTTGTCAAGACTCCATTATAAATCTATGTTGTCCTTTGACACTGGCTAATCAACAGCTGGACAACGGACATCAACTGCACATTACAGACATTCTGAAAGAATAAGAAAGACCTCGAGCATGCTTTCTTTTGCTTTTATTTTAGTCAAGAAGGTCAATGCATTGGGTGCTTGAATGACCCACGATAAAAGAAGAGATGGGTAAGATAAATATCAAACTCCTCCTAAACATTTTTATGGGGGGGGGGAATTAAAGAAAGGCAAAGAATTTGAGGCAGTTGCATTGACAATTTTGTTTTTTTATTTATCAAAAAAGCTTGGCAGACCACACATTGAAGACTCAGAACATATTGGATCTAGAAATGTTTAATTTTTAGCAGTTACAGGACATAAATATTCAACTTGTGCAGTATCATGCAAGATTCAACCGTATTCTTGTAACATCTATTGTTCAAAGTCTTAGAGAAATATAAGTCCAGAAATATAATTTGAAAATCTTTTCAGCAACAAAGAGCTTTAGGCTTAGCTTTTGAAAATACTAAATTATGATAAACAAATTATTAGTGCATTACAAAGGGTTACCACTCAAACAGGAGAATGAAATTCCCTGACTTTTCCAAATGTGTTTTAAGAAAATTCCATGCTATCTGCAGAGTGCTCGTTGGCTGTGCTAACGATACATTAATTATGGTACCACTTTGAAAACACAAAAATTTGCTAATTACATATATATATAATCCGCAAAGCATTACTATCATGATTATAATAGAAGTTCTTTTCCTCAATAGCTTTCATTTTTAAATGAAATTGAATATCTACAATACATTCCATCTAAGTAATAAACAATAGAAATGAAATTCACTGATTTTTCAATGCAATGTATGAACTTTTAAAACACTGGATTTTCTGCATCATCAAATGTGATAAAATTATTGCATGAATGATAATTATTATAGCTAAATTCTGGAATAGAAATTATTGTTCACACAATGGCAATGGGATGCACTTATATCCATTTTATTAAATAATATATAATTGCAAACAATCATGTCAGTAATATTACAACACTCGCTAACTTCTGAAAATTCAAAAAAGCATTTATTTTTTTAAGAAGTCAACAGACTTTTGATGAAAACCTTTTAATATAAGCATATATAATACAAATTAAATGTAATTTTTTATTAAAATTCAAGACAAAAATCTGACATTTAGCATATTTAAATAAACATTAATAGGAAAAATGCTAATGAAAAATCAGCACAAATCTAGATGTCTTGTTTTTAAGTATGCAATTTGTAAGTCAACTGAAGAAACATCTCTGCTCATTTTTTTTGGGGGGGGGGACTCCAAAATTTTAATCTGTGGTTGTGTTTTCCTTTTATCCAAAAATATTTTTATACATTTACTATCACACTGTTTTTTGCCTTCAAGTGCTTGATGATATGCACCACAATCAGATCTAGCATATAGTAACATATTCAGAAGCCTCCTGAGGTTACTGGAAACAAAGATACTGGAAACTTCCTTTCTTTGCCTTTCTGAACGACAATCTGACCGGCACTGTGAAAACTGGCTCTATGTCAGCTGCCCGAATGACACTCATGCGATACAAATTTCGCCATGAAAGTTATCACTTTCAGTGTTGGTGCGGAAAGTGTTTTTTTTTTGGGGGGGGGGGATCACCATATGAAATTCCCTGACTTTTCTAGATTTTGAATAAAATATTTAAATTCCGTCACTCTTCTGGTCAATTTTGGATTTCACTGACTTTTTCTACTTTTCCAGGTAGCCTGGCCACCCTGATTATACACAAACAGTAATTCAAAGTTATTGGTTAATTTTTCTCTCTCGTGTTTAAACATTTTAATAAAATAAAAAAATACCCTTTTCATGTAATGTACTTTAATTCAAGTGTATAAGTTACACAGTAGTACAGGTGGACACAAAATACAAAGAATGAAACTTATGCTTGTGCTTTACCAACAAGCATTTCATGTGAATTCTTTATATTACACAAACACCAAAAGGGCAATAATAATAGTCTTGTCAAGCTTGCTGCAGGCATATCCATTGTTATAATCTCTACAGCAAATAGTGCTTACTTTCAGATCATATAGGTTTGAGGGCAACTTTAGCAACGACAACATAGCTTACAAACACAAAGGTACAAAATGCAAATTAAGATTCAGTGACCTAAGAGGGTATCATCAAATTTACTACAACTAATGCAATACATTGCAAAAGCACAATCAAATGTTTTATACTTTATTCTTTATAAATTCTGGGATTTCCTTTTTCAGCTAACGTACAACAAATCAAATTCAAGATTAGCACATGCTTATTTGAAAACAAGCTGATCACTTCGAGATGAAAAAAAAAGATTCCATAAAATTAGTATTAAGAATGATTTTTTTAAGGCTTTATAATTTGTTAGGTTTACACAACTTTCAAGAAAATTATGCCAACATTAAAGTAATTATCCTACTAGAATATAAAACTAAAGATGCCTTTTTAATAGAAGACTATTGCACCTCAGTGCTTTTAAAGTGTAGTAGGGCTCTACTGTTAGCAATATAAAAGCATGCACCTCACATCAAGCAAATGAAAATTTCTTCAGTGCTTTTCCAGCAGAAACCAACATAATAAAATCACAGAGATATTTCTCATTTATCAACTTCTACTTTGTAGTCTTGGTGAGTAGTCATACTGTAGTGCACATGGATGATGTTCAACTACTAAATGCTAATTTTATAAAATATTAAAAAATACGTTTATACTTTTTAATGGCTATTAATCAAATAAATTGCAAAAAACAAGGCCTTATAAATTTTTTAAAAAGTTAGAAATTTGGTATCATTTTTAAATATTTCTCTTGCAAATTTACAGCATTTGTTGCAGAATTTTTAGATTTTATGTACCCCATCTTGAAATTTCAAAAACCTATTAAAAAATAATCATACTTGCCAACCTACAACAACCAAAAATCAGGATATTTTTTAGGTATTCCAGAGAATTTTCTTAATGGCAGAAAAATTTTTAATGATAAAAATATGTAGACAGAATATATTTTTTTCACAATTAATTAACTTTAAATAGTAATTAATTATATAGCAACTATGTCTGAAAGTTTAGTTACTAATTCTTAAATGTGAGTAGTTCCACTAGTCTAGGATTCTGGATAAACATTTCTCTAAAGATAACCAGCATGTACACATATTTCAAACATTTTCTTATTTCGGTATTATGCAGCTGTTGGAATTGTTTCAATGTTTCCTTCCTTTTAGAAGTCTTTTCAAGATAATAATAAATATCAACAATGTGTTCATCTACATTTTATTCGTAAAGAAGCTGTCCCTTTTTCAGTTGTTAAATTTAAGAGGCGACAGATATGGGGTAACTCATAATTTGCATATCTAAATTCTCTTTTTTCTTAAATACCAGCAACTCCAATCTTCAAACCTACCATTACTGGTGCATTGTTGACACCAACAGATTAACCAATTATCCAAAGGAATTGCATTTTCTTTTAAAGTTTTAATAATTAGCTGTGCTATATTAAAGCCTGTCGAATCTTCTTCTAAAGTGGGGACAAAAAGTAAACTATGCTCAATTTCTGAAAACTCTGGATTAACAAATAATAACTACTTGTTATTATTTGTTGACCTAAGTCAATTCCTAACTTAGGTCAACAAAGAAAAATTTTATTTTAGTTACTTTTTATTAACATATAATGTAATAAATAATAATAATTACTTATTAATTAAGCTTAATAATGTAATAAATAGAGTGTAATAAATTACTCATTGGAACTAGAGCAACAAATAATTTGTTAAACGAATACGGCTTTGTTTGTTAATGACTCGTTGGAACAAAGGCGACCAACAAAGAAAAATTTTACATACTTTACTACGATACTTTCCAATAATAATGTAATAAAAATTAATAAGTAAAAATATTAAATAAGTAAAGCAGTAAAAAGTCACAAAGTAAAATTGTAATTAATCTGTCGTCGGAGGCGATCCATTGGCGAGATTCGTTGGCGTAAAATTAAACATTAAAAACAGCATGTCTATAGTTCTGATAAATAAGTAGGAATTGACTTTAATATGTGGAAAAAACTACATTAATATTAAGTGTCATCCACTACAAGTTTACAAAAAAAGTATAATAAGAAGTATTTTATTAACGAATCAAAATTTGAACAAGGTATAGGGAGAGTGTGGAGCTAATAGTAGGAATTTAAAAAAAGAAACAACTGGAGAGTTTTGCATCAGTATTATTGTTTTCATCTGTACAGAGGCAGAATCAAGCTGTTAAACCCCTGAGAGGCCATGGTTTTCGTTAAGCACAAAGCTTCATTAAGAAAGCACAAATTTCCCAAAACTACTATGAGAATAAATTATAATTTGATTTTAATGTAAAAACTCTCCTGGTATTTCATACCTGGATTTGTGTACTTCTGATATATTGCCTTAATTTCTTTGACATATTTTAATATGCATGTATATATACGTTCGTACAGATATCACAAAAAATATTCTAGGTCGTATATATATATGGCCTTGCCAGAGGGTTATTACAATAAATAACTGGAGGTTTATTTTTCATACCCAATTCATTATCAAATGCAGCTGGTTTTATTCTTGTACTTGAATATTTCTTAGCAATTTCGCTATCGGGAAACATTTTTCTAAATGAAGCTGCAGCACGATCCAATGCAGTCAATGGCAGGTTGTGCTCCAATAAAAAGGCAGAGAATAGGCATTTTGCATCAATAACTTTTTGGTCTTTTGCTTTCACAGAATTTAATTCTCTGTTTTTTCAATGCAACTGACATAGCTCTTTTTGTAAATGTACATGTTAAAGAACATTTTTGATTTCCACCATGCAAAATCAAAAAATCACAGTGACAAATGTTGAACATCGCAAATGTATATCAATTCTTTGACAAAATAACATGTATGTAGCATTTTTGAAAAGCACATGAATATTTCACTTTTTTCTTTTTTCTTTTTTTTTTTTTTTTTTTTTTTTTTTTTTGCAGAATCACAGTTACTTAAAAGCATGTGAAACACCGCGTTTAGTGGTGAGACAAACGATATAACAACCTCGATCTTGCTTTTGTGCTCGTCGGCTACCATCTGCCAGATGGCACGCAGCAGCATTTGATGCTTTTTTGAGAACTGGAGCACGACGTTTTCAAAAACATATGTACTCACACACAAAACAGAAGCGTGCCTTAATATTACAAAGATAACACGACTTTTCTTTTATATTTAATCCAGAGAAAAACCATGCACTTTCAGACACCAAAAATTCCTTTTCTGGGTGCAAATAATGAACTATTAAGCCAAGTTATATGATAATTGTGAGAAATTTTAATAAGAGAAAATCAGAGAAATATGTTGTAAATCAAGTTGGCAGGAGTACAGTTGGAAATAGGGAATCTCCCACCTAAATCAGGAGAGCTGGCAACTCTGCAACAGGATTTGAACACATTTCTGTGCATGCAAATTAAGTACTTTTAAGAACCATTAAGGAACAAAATATCAATGACCTATCAGTAAGTGGGAACTGCATAAATTAAAGATATTATCTACGTCTTAATTTCCTTTTTGTAATACCATCGTAAGATGTGTAAATAAAATGCCTTCTTATTAGACATAATTATAAAACAAATTTCAGAATAAAATCAACTTTGTAAAATTTATCTAGTAGCATAAAATATTTTACACTTATAATAGTTATTATTTAGGACATATTTTAAAGAAGATTACTGACATTTTATTTACATTTCACCTGATAGTTACCTTTACGATGATTTTTTTGTTTATGCCTTGTTCCATAACATGGTTGCTCAGTTCAGAGGTTTAATAAATATCATGCAGATTTTATATCAAATGGTATCAGTTAAAATGAAAAGTAAAATCACAATCAGCATGAATTGTATGATTGTTTCTGCTTGCCTAGAGAAATCTGCTGATCAGAGCAGAACTGAATGCCTGACGTTGACATGGTTGGTAAGTGTTGAAAGCTAGTTATGCTCCGTCAGTCTGTTGCAGTTAGTGTCATAGCTTTGTGTAGAGTTCTTGGAGCTGAGACTCAGTTAATATACTTTAAGGCTCCAATAAGTTGCTAAAGCATTAAATGTAATAAGTTGTTTTGTATTATTTTAAGTCTCACTAGCTGTAAGAATTAAGTTTTACATTATTTTTACACTTTTGTGTTGCATCTTGTTACCACAGTAAGGATTAATGACAGTCAATAACTGGCTTTAACACGTAGAAATAACTTTTAAGGTGAGTAATTAGTTACAAATAATTAAATTAGGTAGTTAGATAACCTTAGTCATTATAGGTATACACAACCACTATTAAAATTTAAAAAAATAAAAATATTTATTAAAAAAAGCACTATTAAAATCAAAATAGAATATTTCAGTTTAAAAACCACGTAATTTATGAAAATGATTCTTAAACGATATTAAAATAACTATTATTGATTATAAAGGATGAAACAGAGAAATATGAGACACTGCTCCATATAAGAGAACTGTAACAAAAGTAGTGCACCTGGAACCGGTGTCTAGCCTAATAATGAAAGATTTTCTTCTACTCTTTAACAGATTTATTTCAAGAAGTGGAATATAGCAAGTGATATAGTCAGACAATGCAAAAACTTTCTAAAGGGCAGATAAGGAAACGAAATTAATGCATTTCTAAATTCACAACCTTTGATTTATGTTTATAGTGACGTCGGAGAACCAGAACTGCTAGCAATAAGTCATTTTACAGTTGGATGAAGATTGACAACTTTGCCATCTAGCAAATCTTGAAACAGATTTAACTAAAGAAAATTTAATAAAGCAACATAAATATTGACTAAGATTATTAGAATGTTTTTGAAAAAGATGGAAAAGGGATATTTATTTACTTGAAATTAGAAATGTAAAGCAAGTTCAGAAAGGTAATGCTCCTACAGATATTTTGAAGGGATCTGTAGTTCTAGTGTATGAATTGAAACTATCAAGATAATTATGGAAGATAGCAGCTGTACAGGAGTGTCATCCAGGATGAGATGGAAAGATAACAGCTTACATCATGCGTTTAACTAAAAACAAAAATATACAGTACAAAGTCCTAATCCTGATGTCCATTATCCGGAATGATCTACTATAATCCAAACCTCAAAGCCACAAACTTACGCATGCACATAATGCATTTACGCATGCTCGTAAAGCGTTTACGCATGCGTGTTTGATGCACGTGTCCACTATGCATGTGCGTAAAGCCAGTAAAGCGTTTACCCATGCGCGCTTCAGATAGTGAAGAAAGTAACAGAGAACGTTATTGAAAACGAATAAAATTTCGATTGACAAGTTAGTCGGTATTCTCGACACAGCAATTACAGGACTTGAAGAGTGGAACTTTGTAACTGAACAAGAAATTATGTCTGTTTAATAGAATTAAAGAGAAAGTATTATCACATGAAACGAAGCAACTTACATTGAAGGAAATGTTTAATAAAGTAAACAAATAAATATTAAGCTTTTTCTTTTTGTAAATTTTGATACCCTTTAGATCATAATTGTTCTTTATTTCATAAATTACTGTTTCATGTTTTTAATTGTATAATTTCTGCATGCCATCTTACCATCTAAATTGATGATCTATAATCCGGAATCACCGAAGTCCCAACGAATCCGGATTACGGACTTTGTACTGTATAAAGATTTTTCGGAAAAGGTTTTTTATTATGGATGTTTCTTGATTTTAAAATTTTTTTAACTGATTGCATTTTTATGGAATTCATGGGTGCCAAAATTTTAAAAATGGCTGTTTGTTACCTTTTACATATTAGCTTAGTAAATAGTTTGTTGCCAACAGGTTTGTGACATTTTGGAAGGAGGGGTCTGTATAATCAGAATGTACCAATATATCTAAAGAATGAAATATACTTTTTTCTCCTCCTTCTTCTTTCAGATATTGCAACGAAACATTTATTTTCAAGAGATCAACATCTTTTTTTAAATAAAGTAATTTAAACTTTCCTGTTGAAACAAATGACTACTTTTTGAAAACCGCTTTTTATTTGTTAAAAAAAATGTACATGAAATGCATACATTCTAGATATGAGTATATTTGTTTTCAAACATAAATTACCTTTCTGTTTACATTAGATATGCATAGAATTTAGGAAGGGAAAAAACCTGATAAGAGAAACAAAAGACATTGCATATAAAACACAACCAGATATAAAGGAATTCTGTAACTAAAAAAGGTCATGCCAATAGAGAACACAAACATAATAAAAGTTCAAACATTTTGCACACAGAACATAATTTACTCACCTGTATCTTTATCTTTAGCCTTATATACTTGTCCATATGTGCCTTCACCTATCTGGCAAATAATGTTGAACACATCAACACACCTTTCACCCCAGCTGGGTGATCTATCACAGTTGTCATTGTCCTTATTAAGAATTCTAAAATATATAGATAGATAGATAGATATATGTGTGTGTGTGTGTCAGCATCCAAATTTTTTATGCAAAACTAAGATTAATAATAGAATAATTTTTTTTACATGTTATACTGATATTACATTACTTCTTCAGAAAGTTTTCTTATCTGCATATTTATAAATGCAGTTTGATAAAACAGAATATCTAGTCTAATTGATACCATAGCCAAACCAGTCAGAAGGCCCCTTTTTCAGTACAGAAAATGCATGTTTTCTGTAATGTAGATGAGAGTATTTCTTTGCCTTTCCCACCACCTAATTTTTATACTTCCCAATAACAAAAACAATTTTAAAATATAATATTCTTGGTTTGAAAATCCCTTTATACCTGAAACTTGGCAACTTTCGGAGTCTATTAATTTAACAGATGATGTAAAAATTGTTCTGATCATGAACAACTCTCTAGCTCACACTATAAGGTATTTCTCCCGCCTTCCTAGCGTCCCTCTGTGGTGTAGTGGTTCAGCACGCTGGCTCGGTATTCGTCCGGCCAGACGTCCATGGTTAGATTCCTGGCGAAGACGTTTGCTAACTTTTTCATCTCTCTGGTTTTTCCAATTAATCTAATGTCTCTACATTACTTCACTTAAAGTTATAAAATAAGATAATGTCTTCATCTTAATTTTTTCACCAAATTGTACATTTGTCATTCATTAAGCCATTCCTGTTCTGAGACAGGGGTTCTGAAAGAAACACCTGTAAAGCAATACGTTAACCAAGTCAGCCACAGTCTCCGGGCTATCAACTACTGTCAGACAGTATTCCAATGAAAGATGAATATGGCCACAAGTTATGCTAAAAATGCAGTTCTTGTGACTTTTTTTAGTCAGATACCTTAAGAGATAAAATAACATGAAGAATTAGGCTTAAAAAATCAGATTTTAAGGGACACTTAAGATTCTAAACTCCTGTTTCATAGGCTGAATTAAATAAATAATAAGGGAAAAAAAATGGGTCAAACTATAGTCAGGTGTCATTCAATTGTATCTGAATGGCCACAAAACGGAAAATTTTGTCCACACATTTTGTCTCTTCAAACTTAACTTACAAGTTTAGAAAATTCCAGCATTCATTCTTTACCATGCATTTTAAAGTAGTATCTACCATGCCTCAATTTTTGCGAGATCAAATCAGGCCACTTGTGTTACCATTTGATACTGTGCTGCCCTAGTCAAACTCTTCACCTTACACTGCCCTCAGAGCAAATTGAGTGACTTGCTGGGTCACCGCACTTAATGCTAGAAACATGGTCTCTTTGAATCATTTTCTGTTTCATCAAGTCAATAATGGCAAGATGAAAAAGTGGTATTCCTTTGATGGCTATGGTGCAATTCCCACATACACTGCATCCTCAGCTAAAATTATGAAGTTTTACTTCTCTTTCTGCTCTAAAAAACGGTCTGCTGCAAGTCTTGAAATATGAAAAACCAGGAGATTTTTGCACTTAAAGCCAGGAGTGTCTGGGAAAGTATCCTACATGCTGCCCAGCAGCACTATTTGAAAAAAATCCAAATTAATTTAAATTTTCTTTATAAAGCATTATTCAAATCACTGAAATATTTATAACATGATTCTGATGTTAACTATATTAATATTTCATTAGATATTCTAAATCTTATGCTCTTTTACCGGGTTTTTTTTTTTTAATATTTCTCAGATGGAAGAAAAGCTTTTATTTTATTTTTATTACATATTTTTAAATATAATAGAAATAAAATTAATAATTAATCTACATATAACTACATAGATAAATTTACTAATGTAGAATACACTAATATTAACAAATGCAAATACTGATTGAATACTGCCTGAAACTTCGTCCAACAAATGCTTAAGACAATTCATATGAAAAAAATTATGCTAAAAATCAGTGAAGGTGGGGAAATGAAACAAATCTGCATAATTTAAATTTCATTTATTCTTGGGAAACATTTTACTCAAAGCTTAAAAATAAATAAATAAATAAAAAAATAAAAAAAATAATTTTTTTTTTTTTTTTTTTTTTTTTTTTTAATGGGTGATTTAGTGATCTACTGGCAAACTGGAAAATGTGATGAAGAACCATGATTCCATTAGTAAAACCAGAAGATTTAGCAGTTAGAAAATGGTCACAAAGAGGTATACTACGTGTTTGCTATTCATTTACTGATGTTTAGAAAGTTGTTTTAGGCATCACGTAAGCCAATCTTAAGCTCACGCAAGTTAGTAATCATGTTGAGATAAGAAGCAAAAATTGTTTGCTAAAAGCAAAATATAAATTAAACAGTAGGATGCTGAAAGCAAGATGGATGTTTATTGTCCACTGTTGTTTTAGGGTTTAGACCAAGGACTAAATATTACAGAGTGCCTAGAATTTAGTACTTTTTACCTTAAAATATAATAACATAAAAACAAAATTAGAGAAGAGAATTGGGAAAATTTTATGACAGCTGTTAAGGAAAATACTTAAAAAGGAAGTCGTCATAACCTGAGAAAGTTTGAAGACAAAAAGTAAACTTTTCTGAATATTAAAAGCTTAAAAAAATTGGCAATGATCAATGAGTATTGATCCCCGGACCTTTCAGTCTCGAGGCAAATGTGCTAACCAAGTATTTTTTGTTTTAATTTTTAGTTTTTATAATTTTTTAACATAAATACAACAAAAAAGATAAAAGCATATAGGAAAGTTTAAGATTAATAGGTTTCTAGGTCACACTGTTATTATTTTTCAATTTAGCAATGTAAAGTGAATGCAATGGAAATATCCTAAGGTAGAATTTAACCTGCAAGAAATGATGTGATAACAAAAATGAACAGATTCATAGCTATACAAGTTGATCTTAATTGACACTGTAGGCAGGTAAAGAAACTGAGATGTTGATGGAAGGTAGTAATAAAAGCACTTTTTTATGGTGTAGGAAAACAGCTCCAGCTGCAGCAACCATCACAGACAGTGTCGTAGTGTTTTCTTTTAGCTAGTAGGAAGATCCTGTTCTCCTATCCAATTGCACAGCAAGGTCTTATGCAGAATTTGGTACTCAACAAGTCGTACGCAGGAACAGTTTGAAGTGCATGATTATCAATCTGTTCTATTTCAGAAAATTAGTTTTGACTAAGACTTAATTAAGTTAAGGGCTTGATGCTTAAGTCCGAATATCACATTATGAATACCAAGTGCATTAAGGGCTAAACTTGGAGTTTCATTATGTGTATCTTTGCACCAGTACTCCAGATTGTACATGCACACATGAAAACAGGCCTTATAACTGAGATATACAGAAAAGCTTTGTTTTTAATTGACAGATGGTCTTTCAAGCTAATAAAAGATATAGCTGGGATCTGACTATCTTTACTTTTTTAAGCACATTCTCATTATAAAGAAGACAGATTAATTTTGAAGCCAAGAATTACATCAGGAATTATAATTGGTGAAAAAATTTGCAGTTTATGACAAACTCTGCCTAACAGTTATGGCTGAATTAACCATTTAAAAGATAAATAAAGTATTTGCACTATTTTTTATCGTGGAATGCCTTATTGATGCCAAAATGATTATATCCTATGAAATTTATGGACCCTCTGCTATCACTTCACCATTGCTTAAACCACTCATGCAAAACAGCATTTAAGCCTGCATTTGTCTGCAGTTTTAAATTTCAATATTTGTATCAATTGTATTATTAATTAATTATCAGAGCTGTCAACAACTAACTTCAGAAGGATGGCACTAATAAATCTAACCTGAAGTTAATTTATACTGCGCAATTTCAAGTTACTATTAATATATATAATTGAGGCATGAAGTTATAGACAAGATATTTCGCATTTTTTAAGAAATTTGTCATCAAAATTTCCTTAACAGCATTTCCTCTTCCCACATTTAGCAAACAATTGAGTTTTAAGTGATGATATTCAAATAAATTCAAAACTAGGAGCTTTATAGATTTATTGGAAACCCAAGAGATTAGAAGAAAAGCTAGAAATCTCACAATTTTACCAAAAGGGTTGGCAGCTCTGAATTTATAATTACTAATAAATCTCCTCCTTTTAGCTTATGTCACAAATATTTATCAGCAAAACATCATAAGCTTCTGCTATAAAACTAGAAATTCTACAGATCTTCAATACTTTTAAAATGTTGTCCAACCTTTTACATTAATGTAAGCCATTATTATTTTTCACTAATATTTGCAAGAGAATTGTGAGCTTGTTTTCAGCATTCCTGTATGATATATAAGCTCAGCATTCCTATATGTTGAAAATTATTTTTATCTCTGGCAAAATTAAAGTAACAATTTCGAAATACCAGTCTAGTCCCATTAAAAAAAAAAACTATTTTAAAGCAGTCAAGTAATATACTATATTAACTCATTCAGCTTCTTCCCTTCAATACACATCCCCCCCCCCCCGTTTCTTCACAAGCAAAGGAAAATATTATCTATGAAGAGCATTGCCCTTTGCCATGATTTGCTAAATATTTTAGCTTTTACTTCAAAAGTACTTTTTTGCAACTTTATAAACAGGAATTTTACAATTAATAACTGCGAAGTTCATGACTTTCAGGCACTGATGGAATTTTACGTCTTCTACTATTTTCACGCATATTTTCAATACACAAAATCTCATACAAAATATCTGAGTTTCTAGATGCCAACCAATGCCAAAGTTAATACAATTGTTAATTCTAGTTAATACAATATGCTAATTTCTTTCACAAATACAAAGGAAATTTATCTACATAAATAGCTAGAATACACTATAGTACAAGTAAAACCAGTGAAGAAAAAATATAGTTGCACAAATACTTACTTTAAGTGGCGTTTATGTCGAGGAATACATTCTGGATGTTCAATGGATCCTTTAAATATACTATTAAAAAATGATTATTTAGAATAAAGATAGATCACATTAACACAAGCATATATAAGAATTCATCATTAAAATCACACAAGGACTTCAGCAAAATTACATATTAACCCTCTGAGCAGCACAGATTTATGAAAACCTGCATTTAAAAAGCATTTATTAACCAAATTTCTGTAATTACTTATTTAGTCTCTATTTTCAATAGCTTACATTCATTGAGATTATATTTAAATAATTAAAAAATAACAGAAAAATAAATTATAAGCTAATATATATACCAAGTGGCAAAAAATCTCATGGTCAGATAAATCATCTTTGATCATGCTGCTCAGAGAGTTAATAACATTAAATAATTTTGATATTTGTCATACATTTTAATACAAATGACACTTCTTAAAGAGCATTAAATAAACAGTACTTTAAATGTGTTCATTTAAAAAGCCTTAAGGAAACTCATTCTATTAAATATTAAAGTACCTAATATCCTAACCTAATAACCTCTCAACGTTTCATTAAATACAAAGTGATAAATGTTCAATTTACAGCAGCACAAATATGCAGAAAAATGAAATGGAAGGCCTTAAAATTGCTTTTATACAATTATATTAATTAATAAGAATCCAATTTTAAAAAATACTATGTTTTATATGCTGGACATGGCAGCCAACATTACTGAGCACTGCCTAAGACCTGCAGATTTAAAAAAAAAAAAAAAAAAAAAAAAAAAAAAAAAAAAAAAAAAATTTCCTAAGAATCACTAATACATGCTATCACTCACATAGCACCTTTTTGTATGAGCTAGACGTATGATCTTGGATGGCTGTAACTTCCATTATCAAAATTCACCAGATTTCAAATTAGGACAATCGTATGATCACCTCATACAGAAAGAGACAGCTGACTACCATATGTTAACCAAATACTCAAAGTAAGACAGAAGCAATAAGAAATAAATGATGCTCCATTCTAAATAATTGGGCCATTAATCCAATATCTGTAAAAAAATTCTCTCCAAGCATCATTCCAATATCTCTAAACGTAACTGCATATATTATAATATATACAGGGTGCATCTGAAATGCTTCAACAAACTTAGAGGGATATAGTGCTTATTAAGACAAACGAAAAATGCAATGGAACATGAGGTCGCAAATAGCGTTTAACGGGTAAAAAATCGAAAAACTAATAAAAACATCGAAATCTTGCATGGTGCTTTTCTGCAGAACTGGTTAGTAGTATGAAGCTAGTTTTCTTTTCACTTTGTGCCTATCCGGTGAAAAAAAAGATAACAAAAATTGGCTGAAAGCCAAACAAATCTGTGAGCAGGAATCCATGTATGCAAATTTTCCATATTCTTAGAAACAGACCAATAAACACAACTTTGTAGCAAGCATGTGTTGTAAGTGCATAAACCACCAACGACGATAGTTAGTATCATTGCAACATGTGTAACCACCTTGATGGAGTTTATCCGACAAGATGGATTGATTGGACATGGTGGCCTTGTTGCTTGGCCTTCAAGCTCACCAGACCTGAACCCTTTGGATTTCTTCTTCTGGGGGCAGATGAAATCCCTCATTTATGAGACTCCAATAGAAATGCCAAAAGTAGTAGTACAGCATATTGTGACCGCTGCAGCAGAAACCCAGGAAACTCCTGTAATCTTCGAGCGTGTCTGCCAATCATTCCTCCATCGATGTACTATGTGTCATAAAGCCTGCGGTCGACACTTTGAACAATTGTTGTAAAATTTTTGTTTTCTTTGGACATCAGGAGCTGTGTTGTACCTATTCTGTGCAATAAATAATTTTCTGGGGTGTTTCTTTCTTGTCTCAGTTTGTCAATCTCCAGACGCATTTTCTCAATTTTCACACTTTAAACGTCATTTGTGACCCTATGTTCCATTGCATTTTTTGTTCGTCTTACTGTCGTCCCTCTAAATTTGCTGAAGTATTTCAGGTACACTCTGTATATATACAGGTATATATCAAGGTACAGTTTAAATTCATTTTTAATCTTGAGTGCCGTAAACAGCATTGCCCTGGAAGGAAATCCACAAACTAAAACGATGCCATGTTAAAAATGCACCACACTTTAATTCATTGCTATGTAATCTAGAAGTGTCTAGATTACATAGCAATGAATTAAAGAAGTGCAGTCTTACTTGTGAATATGTCCTCTTCAAGTTTTCTAATGATTAAAATGTAAGATTAACAAATTTTTAAGATTAAGATTTAAGAAATGTAAGATTAACAAATTTTTAAATTACTGTCTTGCTGTACAAAGGAACTCCATTTCTTGCCCACTCATATCAACTAATTTATGGACATATGCTTTGCTTGTTTTTGTTAACAGTTGATTTCTTTAAATGAACCTTCTTACGACAATGAAAATGTACTTTTAAAAATAGAAATTTTGCTTATAATCTACAATATTCACATTATAGCCAAGAAAGATTTTTTAAACCGTTTAGAAATACAGGCCAGTGTCAAGTTGAACTCTGCCAGGATGGCAACAGTTATGCTTATTGTCTATGTTCACTAGCATATGAAAAACTGCCAGTATGTTCACATTTGAAAGGTAAATTACAAAAAACTTAAAGAAGGCAAACTTTACTTCTTTGCTTGTCAAGGTACCTAGACTCACTGAATTTGCAAATTCTAATTTGTTATTATATAGTCTCTTAACACTCTATGTTAAAAAATATCCGATATAATCACCATAAAATAATGCACCCGTTTTATAAACTTCTTCATAAACTGTGTAATAATAAAATATAACTTTAATAAGCTACAATCTGATAGGGTAATTTACATAAAAAATAATTAAGAAATTTAATAAATTATTAAACAATATTCTGCTCTGCTTGTTCAAGAAAAAATAGCATTTCTTTAAACATTAAAAGCAATAACAGAACTGAAATCACCTACACTTGCTTATGAGATGTCTGGAAAGTGGCTGCTGGTTCAGAACTTTCCAAATCATTTGGAGACTTGTCAGGGTCTATTTCTGGAGACAAGATATCTTCTTCTTTAATACCTGGTGGCAGTGGAAGATCTTTAATGCCTTTTTTGGGAGGTGTACTCTGTTTTTTCTCCAAAACTGGTGAAGGTGGTGGTGAAAGAGCAATATCTTCCTCATCATCCAAGTTTTCATCTTCTGGTCCAACAGGTGGTAGAGGCAAAGGTGGCAGAGTTGGTAACGGAGGAGGAAGAGGCTTTCCTTCTGATTTAGAAGGAACAGGCTGCTTTTCCTCTTCAGATATTGCCATAGGAGACCTGGAAGCTTTTGGAGTTTCCTTAGTTTCAATATTTATTTCTTGGTTTACAGGAAGAACTGTAGAATCTGAAGTCTGACTATTGGATAAGACACTAGTTTCTTCTAACAATTGTTGATAATCATCTGGAAGTGAATCAGGTTCAGTTGGAGGAACAGGTTCTTGAGAATTGAATGCAGTAGACGATAATGAATTGTCAGATAATTCTGCAACAGTGCTGGGAGCACAAGCAGTTCCATTTTCTGGATTTATGTCTGTTTCTTTAACATCAGTTTCTTTTCTAATAATCAGAGCTTCAC
This sequence comes from Stegodyphus dumicola, assembly GCF_044657685.1. Classification (NCBI taxonomy): domain Eukaryota; kingdom Metazoa; phylum Arthropoda; class Arachnida; order Araneae; family Eresidae; genus Stegodyphus; species Stegodyphus dumicola. The sequence continues at coordinate 33,624,257 of NC_140771.1, read as the reverse complement.
GATGTTTTAATTTTTTAGCTCGTCTATCTTTGCAAAGTTCTGAAATTATCCTTGATGCAAATTTTGATAAACTAGGACTTCTTTTTCTCCTCTTCAAGTGTTTTCTGTGAGGAGAACTTGAACGTGACCTAGATTTAGTACTAGTCCTAGAAATTGACCGCTGATTACGATTCTTCCACCTTGCTGGGCTGCGGCTAAAACTGCGGCTAGGTGAACGTAATCTCCTATTTCGCCTAGGAAGAATTAAAACATGAAATAAATAAATAAATGCAGAGGAAATAAAATAGTAATGTAAATTAAAGCTACAATTCAAAGAAAAGAAATAATTTTGATATTAAATGTAGCATAGCAAAAGTTTAAAAATTTTTAGCTTAAGATGCTTATATTTACAGTTAATATAAAAAATTATTATTATATTTAGTTTATATACAAGACAAAAGTTATAATAATTTCCATGATCTATATGTATCTGAATTTATAATTGTTGACATACATCTGACACTTGGATTGCTTACTTTTTACAAATCAAAAATGCATATATAACAAAATAAAACACAACAGCTAAAAAAACTGAATTCAGCCAAAATCTTTTCCAATGTTAGTACTATGCTCTTTTTCCACTTTTGTGAGTGCTTCAGCATATTTCAATGGTCATATTCACTATGCAAAAAATGCAGGATGAAACATAATTTTACAACTCAGAACTTACTAAACAATATTTTTAATATTTCACAAGTAGGAAGTAAAATGTGCATATATCCAAATTATCAAGATCTTTTTCTAATAAACAGAATGAAAATACAAGTCTTAAAAAGTAAAATTAAAATAGATGCAGAGAGTAATGTCAATGTTCCCTTCTGAGAAGGGAGATCCCCTGTTATGCAGTAAAAGTTCAACTATTGAGAAAGCTCAAGCAATGCCAAATACCAGATACATTCAGGATAGTTGAGAATATAAAAAATGAAATTCACAGTGAAAAAGCGATATGAATGGAAAAAATTTCGAACATGGAATTATAAAAGCAGTCATTTTATTTTTTACCAAGTCGAATGTCAAAAGCTTACATTTAAAAATCATATGATTTCAGGTATGGGGGAAAAAATTTTTTTTTCAGTCATAAAAAGGTGACATATTTTGTAGGCCTTACACATGAAAGTTGGCAGTGATATTACCCAATCTTTGCTAATTATTCTGGCAGAATTTTAAAGGCATAGATAGTTTTCATTTAGTTAGATAATACACAGATACAAATTGCAGATACAGAACATAAAAATTTAAATCTATTGTCATTACTTTTCACTTTTTAACACCTTATTTTTAATTTTTTTTTCAAGTTACACATTGTGCTTTGCTTATGCCATGATACTGTAACTTTTTAATTAACCCTTTGCAAGCTGTCTAAGGCTGCTATCACACATCCGTTTGTTTCAAAAGAACAACTGTTTGGAACAATTTTTCTGCTTTGTCATAACAGCCAATCACTACAGCTCGCTTTGGGCTTAACACAGGGGAAACTGGTTCTCCATTACAAGCAAGCTAACAGCATTCGGCGCTGATAGCTGATTGGTTGAAAACAAACAGCTTGCAACTTTTTTCGAAAGAAAGGAAAAAGTTGCACGTCTTTCTTTCAATAGTAAACCAGGCAGAAAAATTGTCCGAAACAGTTGTTCACGCGAAACAAACGCTGTGTGATATGGGCCTAATAGAAGACACTTTCCCAAATATTCTCCCTCCCAAAATGATTACGAAAACTACAGCAGTATATGAAGAATTAATCCACAATTACTTAAAACCAAGTTAAAATTCTTATGATTGTGTTATGAGGTCATGCACATCTATTAATTGCACTAAATCACATTGTTTAATGATAATGTATACATGCTAACATCATAATGAGCTCTATAATGGCATTATAAATTTGTTGATTAATTTTTTGGAGGACACATTTTTTTAAGCTATTCCAGTTTGAATGCTGGACTGTTGGGCTTTTACTTTTACAAAAGATCTAACTTTCATGGGTAATAAAAGAAATCCAAATAACACTTTCACTTTTACAAAATATGGGGAGGGGGATAAGTTCAGTCATCAAATATGTAATATTTCATGCCATTCAAAATGTACTTTAAAAACTAATCTTAACTGCAACAAGTAAGTATAGAACTTCTGTAGGTAACAACCTATTGGTTATAACTAATAGCAAAGGATAGAATGAATAGTATTTTGTCATCTCTCTTTCCTGCACTTTAATTTGTATTTCTCACTACTCAATCTGATGTAATTCAATACATAATTCAGCATTAACATTACTTTTAAGTACTGTTCTGTGAAGTACAGGTTCGCAATAGATTGAATGCACACTAAACAGATGATAGCTTGATAAAATTTATGTTATCCAAAGAAACACTTCACCAGTTCTGGAACTTCCTATAAAAATACTTGCACAGCACTTCACAATATCACAGAGGACAGTCACTAGTCACACTTCAAGCAACTAAGAACATTAAACATAATGCAATGCAAAGCACATCTAAAAGGTGAAGCTCTCATGGCTATCTCAATAGTTACTCTGAAAGCACTCTGAACTAACTACTACTCAAACTGATGCTTTCCTGTCTTACATAGTTTTCTCCTGGCCGATGAGAGATTTCTAGCAACTTCAACTTCTCAAAATTACTAGAAGGCTTATCAGGATCGGATACAGTTGCAGCTACATATAGCAGTTACTCAATTTCAGTACCCATTACAGTTATACAAAGACCAAGCCAAAATGTCATCAAGTTCTATGACTTTTGGCTATTTTTCACCAAATTTGGCTAGTCTATTTAACATTTGAGTAAATGGCTGTTTTTATAACAATGAATAAATAGCTATTTAACACTGAGTATTTAAGTCTCTTTAACTTGAGTAAATGGCGGTCTTGCCAATTTAGCAAAACAGTCATTAACTCACAGATGTTAAATAGATTTGCCCCTGTATTCCAAGAATTTTCCTTAAATTTTCAGGTTATATATATATATATATATATATATATATATATAACACTAGAATTTTACATATAATTTCATAAAATTATTTACATATGTAAAAAATTTATAACAGTATTAAAGCTTTTTGTAGTCACCTTAACTGCACACACTGATATATATTTCCAAGTTGACTTAATAAAAAAAGCCTGAGATATTTTTATCTCAAAACCTGTTTCAAACTTCTCCAGTCTTAATCTGAAAAATTTTCATTAGTCCCATACAGGATTTGGTGCTTCTATAGAAGTGGTCTTCAAAGTGGCGTGTAATGTACCTCAGGGGGGCGAATAGGCAAAGTGATACTTGAGGGTATGGTTAGGGTTCCCACCTCTCCCGGAATTTAGTCGTGGAAATTAAAATCTCCCAAATATTATTCTCCCGGAATATCAAGTTTCTCAAAAACGACGACACAATGTGCATGGACGAAATGGTTGAGAGCATCGACACGACCGCACACAGCAGCCAAAGAATGTCTATGTCAATACACATTCTTTGCAGCAGCGATCTACGGTGAGCTGTATTTCGTGCTGCTGTATTGCGCACACGCACCCTCATCTCCCTTCACCCTCACATTTTCAATCCATTCTTTCATTTAGTCTGCAATTAACTATCTATCTACAAACAAGTGCCTATTTTGAAATTATTTAAATGCTTTCATAATAATGTCTAGTGGAAAAAAAAAAAAAAGATTCTGATTCTGCAAGTGAACAAACGCCACAAAAAAGACAAGATATTCCATGTCATTTCAAGACAAGTGGTTAACTCAATCTGATTGGCTTATGAAGAGAGACAACTTTAACGAAGAATGTAAAGTATGTAGAAAAACGGTTAATATTAAGTACGAGGATGTTAGAGCTTTAACTGAACATTTCCAAAGCAAGAAACACCAGTTGTTAATATTGAATAGGGATTCAACACAATCAGTTTTGAACTTTTTTGCGAAGAAATCTTCAGAACAGGACAATATATCAGCAATTGAAATTACTTCAGTCTATGATGATAGGATTAAACACCATTACATTTTTAATAGCCAGGATTGCACAAATTGTTATAGCACTCTATTTCCAGATTTTTCTTTGGCAAAACCGATAAGCCGGTGCATTATATTATACAGTACCACAAGGTAGAACAAAATGTACAAGTATTTGCGAGAGTATACTTACTCCTGCGGCTCAAAAAATACTTTAACAAGATTAAGGAGCTGGAGATTTTTTCCGTTGCAACTGAAAAAAAAACTTTTCTTCTCCCGGAAACTTTTTTTCCTCTCCCGAATTTTGACAGTCAAGAGGTGCCAATGCTAGGAACGGCAAAATAAGCACATCACTTGTGACTGAGCTTACTATCTTATGAGTATCACATGAGTGACTGATTCGCTAGCATCTTAGATGATCAACATCATTAATGCAAGATTTTTATAAGAAACAAAGCACTCTCCTTATGAAGCAAGCCACCTGAATGCTATCTCTAATGAAACTGCTACCTCTATATGCATGTTCTTTAAAGCCGATGCATTATATTATACAGTACAAAGTCCGAAATCCGGACGTCCATTATCCGGAATGATCTAAAATCTGGACCTCAAAACCACCACCAACGTTTTCTCGTAGGTTTTATGCATTGCGCATTTGATTCCCCCCTCTGTGCATAATAAAACATCTGGAGAGTCCCGATTCTTAATTTCACTTCAAGACTGAATAAAATACCTTGTTATTGAAGAAACAATCATTTTAGCCTAAATTTCTACGATCAGTAATTTGGCTCCATTGCTGCATATCTGCTTGGCATACATCTCAAACCGAAACATTCCACACAGATACATCGTTGATCAGACACCAACCTGGCGAATCATTATTTATTATACTTTCCTTTCATCACCGCATGTTTATCAAAACATAACAATTTGAGTAATGACTCATGTAGTGATGCCTAAACAATTTTATGCTAGTAATTGAATAATAAAGGAGTGTGGTAACCTTTTATGTTGACATTAGGCTTACCGATGGTTACAGATTTAAGTTAAATGCGCTAAAAAATGTCGACGAGGAAAAACTTACCAAAAATTTCTTTGCATATACCAAAAATAGATTTTGTTAATGATGCTCATAGACCCAAAGATTACATTTAGGGCTATTTAAATTAAGAATAACTGATTTGTTATTCACATAAACCCAGAACCAGTGCCAGGGCTCGTATGGCCGCATTCGATTGCAGAATTTAGGACCCACAGAGACTGCATCAGACGGTAAGGCCTCAATAAGGCTTAAATATATGGTGGGAATTTATTTATTCAGAACTCTGATAAGATTTAAGCATGTGCAAGAAATAGACATAAATATAATAAATAACTAAACTAATACAATTTAGGCTTAATCGTCTCAGTGTGCGACAGAAGCAAGATAAAATTTAATGGAACAACTTGTCATTAGTCGCCAAGCTCATGATGCATAGCCAAACACGTATAGTGAAGGATAGCTAAATTTGATGATGATAGCCGCTAATTTTAAAGGTTTTCGGATACTGCAAAACAACGGCGTACCTCTACAGATAAAAATTCAGAAGATTTCTCCAAAATTCAGAAGAACACGAAGAATTAATATCATGCTTTGATATTAAAAAAAATAACAATTTATACAAATAGAAACAAGAAAATTGTACTTGCATTAGTAAATCTCAATTAAGTAGTAACTAAAAAATTTATTAGGAAACATTAAACAAGAACTCAATGTTACACAAAAAAAATTATTGCAATGAATTTAGAGTGCATTTTTTGGCTTTAGCCAAAAATTCTTTGGAAAATTTCCTGTCATAACAATTAGTTTCCTCATAACATTTAGCAATTAAAATGTTTTCTAGAGTTTTTGGTGAAATTGAAGAACGAAACATAGTTTTGTTTTTCTTTACAACTCTGAAGACTCTCTCATACTCAGCATTACTGTGTGGAATTACAGCTGCAGCTTTTTCTGCTGCCAAATTAATTAAGTGGCATGGGCATCCAATAACAATCAATTCATTTTGTTCTTTTTTGAGGAAAGAGGCTACACCCTTTTTGTCACCCACCATGACATGAGCATTATCTGCACCAAATGAAATGCAGTTTGATATTGGGATGTTAAGTTGTTTCAACTCATTAATTACCAAGGAGGCAATATTTTCCCCCGTAGCATCTCCATTTAACAATGGAAGATGCAAAAGATGAGTTTTCATTTCATTAGAAACATCACAGAAATATATGACGATGGGGTAAAGCTTCGAATCGCTGTCGATGCTGCCATCAATTGACACAAAATGCTGAATTCTGGAGTGCAGCTATCGTTTTACTTTGTGCATCGCAAGCAGTTTCGTTCACAATAGAAGATGTTTTCGTGCGAGCACAAGCATATTTCAGAGCAATCTTGAAGTCGGGAAACATCCGTCTGAAAAGTTGACTGGCGTGATCGGCAGCGCTTAGCGGCACGTTGTGTTCGATGAGGAATGCAGTAAACAAACACTCTGCCAAAATGACATCGGCATCCGAATTCGTAGCCGAATTTGAAAAAAAATCATCCACTTTCTTTGACGTTGTCGAAGCCGAAGCATTAACTTCATGCTTTTTAAGACTTAACATGCTTCACAATGTTGCTTCTTCCACCATGACTTATTATGAAGTCACACACGCACATGTTGCAAAATGCATAGTTATTTCCTTTGAAGGATTCGGTTTAATCCTAGTATCCGGTACACACGGGATTTGGCTACTTTTGGCGACTTTATAATGAGCAGTAAAAACTGGACATATACGATGAGTAGTAAACGGGTCATTCAAAGAATATATATCATCCTATACATAGATGTACTCATCGTATATATAGTATATACTATGGTTATAGTGTAGTATATACATAGACGTTCTTTGGATCATTTTTGGTGTTGGCGATAATTTTCAAAATCGCGCCAATGCTGCACCGTATACTAGGATTTTACCGAAGGATTCTTTAATTGTTGGAAATTCGGCTTTGTAGGCAGGCCGAAAATATTGAGAATACGTTTTTTTTTTAACCTCATTTCGTAACAACGACGTATTAAGAAAATTCGTAGCACGTGCAAACAAACAAAGGGGACAAAAAAAAAAAAAAAAAAAAAACAGAACGCGACAATCCACGCTCGCTGAATCCGAGCTGAGTAATTCCCTTGCTGCTGAAGCGGATGCGAAAAAAATAATCTGGCGCCCACAAAGAAGAGTCGGAGAAACAAGTTCAGCGCATTGGATAGGCTGATTAAGGAGCGAGTTGGGAGAAACCGCAGGTTACTGGATCCGAAGCAGTCGGTAGTTGGCGGTAAAACATGATGCAACTGGCAAAAATCGCTGAATTGGCGAAAAATTCTAAAATTTCGAAAAAAATCACTAAAAACACTTGAAAAAGGAAAAAAATCGTAAAAAATGGATTACGATCGTAAAATCGTAAAGCCAAACGCATTTTCGTAAAAGTTGGCAGGTATGCAATGGTGAAATTTTCCAATTAACGGATTTTGTAAAGAAATGTGGAGAAGCGGTAATAAAAGAAGATAATGTAAAAGAAGTTTTTATATCATGAATGGCGAAATCGGCGTATGGTTGTAGATCCAGAAAATACCGCTAGCGGTAGTGAAGAAAGTAACAGAGAAGTTACTGAAAACCAGAAAATTTCGATTCACAAGTTATTCAGAATTCTCGTAACAGAAGTTACAGGATTCAACAATGTAACTAAACATGAGATTATGTCTGTCTACAGAATTAAAGAGAACGTATTAGCATAAAAAACGAAGCAACTTAAAACAACTTACATTGAAATGTTTAAAACAAATGAATATTAAGCTTTTTTTATAAATTTTCATACCCTTTAGATCATAAATACTTTATTATTTCATAAATCATGATTTCATATTTTTAATTTTATAATTTCTACATGCCATCTTACTATCCCAAATCCGGAGTCGCCGAACCCCCAGACGACGGACTTTGTACTGTACTACACTATATTATCAGTATTGAGTGTCAAGTAGAGAAAAATGAACTGCAGTCTCTGACAACATCACGAACAAAAGTTTCATTTCTCTTGAAACTATTCTAATAGATTTCTTTAACTCGAAACCACAAAAGTGCTACAGGAGAGGCAATGAACTCCTCATCACACTTTAGTATTTTGTAGCTTCAGTCAGTTGGTTATGTGTCAGCCTCAATCCCACTTGAACTTTGATGCCTTATTAAAATGTGCTTGATATTTCATTCACTAACTACGACGACAAGATACTTTTGTAGTCTAAATACATTTGAGTCTTCACTTTTGTAGTGCTGGTAGGTAACATCCACACCATAAATATGTATTAGGCATTTACATCTATGGGAATATCCAATCACTTTTGGTCGCTTTTCTTACATTTTAAATGAATAAATATGTAAACTGAAACTCAAGAAGTACTGCAATTAATTTAGTACTACATGGGAAAGCTATATTTTTGTACAAGTAGAAATATTTTACATATACAAAGTTGAAAAATAATCAATGAAAAAGAAGCAATGAATTAAGAAAAATATTTATCTTTCATATGCATTTCAATATATATAAGTCAAAATCTCAAAAATTGGAAAAAAAACAATATATATTTCATAACTTAGCACAAAAAATAATTTTGTTACAAAATGGGAGAAGAAAAAAGATTAGTGCTCACATATTATGCTGTCAACCATGAAACTGTCACTAGGCAGTGCAATTTAGTACTGTTTATGGATAAGCATGACATAACACTTGTAACATCTGTGCTTTTGTATGGTCTAACCTCAATCAATTCTTGATAAGTCATGCATTGTTTTTACGTACAAGAATATAAATTGATAATACTGTTATATTTTCCCTTGCACCTGGAAACAAATAATGAAAACTTAGGACCTGCTTTTTATAGAACAATGGATTATTTATGAGGAGCAATGGAGTTATGAGACCCTAGCATTAAAAAGTGTGTATTAATGGACACAATGTGATTAGTTGAATATGGCCAACAAAACAATTACAGACTGGAAGAATTACCTGCAGGAAATTTGTACTCATGATATTTTAAACAAAGCTTTTGATGCAATTGGAAAGCCTAAAAAAGTAACAGAGTTCAACAAAAGCCTTTTTATGAAGCGCAAAAAAGATGTGGGTTGAATACTGACTGTTTATTAAATAAAGAGACTTTATTCCTGAACTACGGGTGCAATCTCCGCCAGCTTTCATGGTTGGTAGTAGCCTACTTCATAATTTGATGTTGTAGCCAACAGTCGATGGGATAATATGTAAGAACCAAACATTTTAAAAAGGGAAAAAAAGAAGAAAAAGCTTTCATAGAAAGAATATATATTAATTTTACTTAAACTGTAGATTATTTATTTATTATTTAATATACAAGACAAAAAAAATTATTCAATATACAAGACAAGAAAAATTATCACTTAAACTGGTTTAACATACGTACTTCTGTATAATCATGAAAAAGATGTTTGCTTATATTAAACTCACATGCGAACAGACTACTACTTTTTCAAACTGCTTCAGCATCATGGAAAAAAATCAGTGAAAAAATGTCAAAGAACTATAAACAACATTCTCTTATCTCAATATAGAAACAAAGAGTCTGGGTTATGCCTATAATTCTTTATAACAGATAAGGCTAGTGGACTAGTATCAATACGATATTTTAATACAATACCACATAAATATTCATCACCAAGCTTTTGACAGTGAATGTCACTTGAAAACTGCACTACTTCTACAAAGGCCCCGTTAAATGTAATAACAAGGCTATGCCTGGCAACGCCATTATCTTCCTACTGGTCATCGAATGACTGACATGATACAGTAAAAAATCTGTAATCCGGACGTTCATTATCCGGAATAATCTATAATCCGGACCTCAAAGCCACAAACTTTTTTTGTATGCTTTACGCATGCACGTTGTATTGTTGCTTTACGCATGCACAAAAAACGAAGCAACTTAAACAACTTACATTGAAAGAAATTTTTAATAAAGTAAACAAATAAATATTAAGCTCTTTTTTTTTTTTTTTTTTTTTTTTTTTTTGTAAATTTTGATACCCTTTAGATCATAATTGCTCTTTATTTCATAAATTACGGTTTCATATTTCTAACTGTATAATTTCTGCATGCCATCTTACCAGATTTAAATTGATGATCTATAGTCCGGAAAAACACTTAATCCGGAATAGCCGAAGTCTTGACGAGCCTGGATTACGGACTTTGTACTGTATTAGCAAACTTTTAAAAATATAGCTGAATGCAACATAATCTATCATTTCACACATTTTTTTCATCCCATTCTCTCTGCTCAACAATATTCATATTTTATAGTGTAATTTTTACAATTAAACTCACTGCTTCATATAAATGAACAGTGGTATAAATTAGTTCATGTAGTATAGTTAGTGTTATATTACTTCTTGTTTGTCATCTTTGATATACAGTTTTGTGATTTTTTTTGTTCCTGTACGTTTGATAATGGACCGATTTCCGAATGGTAATAAATAGTGCAGATAAAGAAAGTATGTCTTTAGCCAATGTGAAGAAATGAAAATACTGTAAATATGATGACAGTTATTTAGCGTTTGGTTTTACATCAATAGAAATGAATGGTGAAGAGAGACCATGTGCATTGTGTATGAAAGTTTTGGCAGCAAAGTGATTGCTTCCAAGTAAATTGAAGTGTCATTTAGAAGCTAATCATGACAGCATGGTTAGCGAACCTCATCATTCTTTTGCCAAGAAGTTAAAAGAACTGCAGCAACAAAAAAATGCAAAATTAAAGTTGAATCAATAACAAACTTGCTAGAATCTAACAAGGTGGTTTACAGAATTGCAAAACGTAAGAAGCCTCATACCATCACAGAACTTATTCTACCTGCTGCTGTATATATGGTGAACATTATGGCTGGTGAGTATGCTGGTAAGCTAGCGCTTTTATCCAGTAACAAAAATTAGTCAAGAAAATACAACATATAGTGAAGGATACAAACAATCAACTAATTAAAAAATTAAAGGAGTGGAATTTGGATTGCATTTAAATGAGGCTACAGATAATAAGGATATTCATTTGATATGCTGCATATGGTTTATAGATGGTAATAATATTAAAGAACTTCTATTTTGAAAAAATAATCACTGCAGGGGCAAAAGCTCAAGATCTGTTCAAGATTCTTTATGCATTCATATTCGAAAACAATTTTGAATTGGCCCAAGTATGTTGGTTTCTGTACCGATGTAGCTCGCTCAATGTCTGGATGCTAGAGAGAATTACAGGCACTAATTCGAAGCAAATCAACAAACATACTGTGGTCCCATTGCATTATTCACAGAGAAGAACTTGCGTCAAAGCATCCTAGTCTTGCAGTGAATCAAGTATTAGAATGTATAATGAATGTGGTAAATTTTATAAAAAGTCGTCCACTGAAAGCAAAGATTTTTTATAAACTATGTGAGGATATGGAAGGCAAACACTTATTTTTGCAGTTCATGATAGCTCTCTTGTGGTACTGTTTTACCATTTACTTTTGAATTGCAACAAGAAATTTTTATTTTTCTTAAAGACGAAGGATACAAAGATGCTGAAGATTTTGCTGATGCCAAATTTTTAATAAAATTGGCATATTTATGCAATATTTTTGAAAAGCTGAATTCCTTTAATCTTTCTCTTCAGGAAGAAAATATGCACCTTTTGAAATCAACGGAAAAAATATTAGCTTTCATAAAAAAACTCAAACTATGGAGGAGAAAATTGAATGAAGATGCAGGCAAAGATTATTTTTTTAATATTGCAGCAATCTGTAATCTCAAATGAACAGGATCTTTCTCAAGATAAAATAAAAAAAAAAAAAAAAAAAAAAAAACATGTTTGAAGGGCACTTATGACAGCTAATTTATCTGATTTGATAATACTTTCAAAATATAAATTTCGATAGATTTGCATGGATTCAAGATCCATTTAACATTAGTGCTTCATCTGAATTTACTTCCATAGAAGAAGAGAAGCTTATCAAGATCCATTTAACATTAGTGCTTCATCTGAATTTACTTCCATAGAAGAAGAGAAGCTTATCAAGTTATCTTGCAACAACAGTTTGAAAGCAAAATTTAGCAGCATGGAATTGACAGAATTTTGGATTTCAATAACAGATGAATATCTCCTAAGTATTCAATAAATTTTAATTCCCTTTTCAACATCCTATTTGTGCAAAGATGGGTTTTTGGCTGCTGCTGTAATAGCACATATAGAGAAAAATTCAATATGCAAAAGGAAATGAGGGTGGTTGTCTACTCTAATTCCATGATTTGAGAAAATATGCAATGATTTGCAGGCTCATCCGTCACATTAGTTATTAATTTAATGTTATTAAAGTAAAAAAAAATTAAATAATGAAGATACACAAGTTTATTTTTATCGATTATTTACGATTAGTCATACTTTTACTTGCGGCAGGGTGCTATTGGAAAATTTTAATTGAAAAAAGGTGCCACGAGTCAAAAAGTTTGAGAACCACTGCTGTAAAAAAAAGAATGATTTCAAACACTCATGACATAGCTGCCAATCCTGAAACTCAGAAAATTGGAAAGTTCTTGCAGGGGGCAGGGGGGGGGAACTGAGGAGTTTCTTGGAAGTTTTCATGCTGTGCAATCATGATACTTCAAAAGATGTCCAAATGGATAATTATGACTACTGAATTATTTATAGCATGATCTGATATAAAATACAGTTAAAAGTCTTTAATCCGGACTCGTCGGGACTTCGGCGATTCCGGATTATAGATTATCAGTTTAAATCTGGTAAGATGGCATGCAGAAATTATAAAATTAATAATGTGAAACTGTAATTTATGAAATAAAAGAGCAATTATTATCTAAAGGGTATCAAAATTTACAAAAAAAAGCTTAATATTTATTTGTTTACTTTATTAAACATTTTTTTCAATGCGCGCATGCGTAAAGAGCATACATTATGCATAGTCGAAATTAGAAAATTGCAACCAGAAAACTATTTGATGTGTACTCGTGATATTTATAATGACGAGGAATTTGATTTAAATAATATCAAAGACGGAATACATCGAGATGAAATACTACATTTAGTAAGGAGTTATAAGCTGAATAAAATAAAAACACCTGCCCTGAAGATAAGGATAGTGCTGACAGATCAACTTCCAGTTCATTGCGTGCCGTGACCCCCCCCCTGCAGAGCAGCATGAAATTGATAAACAGATTTCGGAATGGTTAGAGAAACAAAGGATACGCCTTTATCCATTTTTTGCAGCAATTCCACTTTTTGTTTGATGGACATCGAAACATACTTTTGCTTTGGCAGCTCCAGCATCGGAAATTCTATTTGACATAATCGAAAGTTCAAGCTTACTCTTATAAAATTGCTCTAACAGTCTGCAAAAAAATTAGATAATTTTAGCTTAGCTTATACCGTCCATTATACATTAAACGCGCATGCGTAAAAGTATCACGTGCACGTGTGAAGGCATTATGCGTTGACGCATGCGCAGAACGTTTGTAGCTTTGAGGTCTGGATTAACGACTTTTGACTGTATATTAATACCTAATTGGATATTCTAACTTTTAGTTTCTTTTGTTAACCTTTTAACTGTCATGCCCGAGATTGCTGGTTTTCTAAAGTGTCACGCCCAAGTATTATTCGAGGTAATTTAATGTAGAACGGACGGTATAAGCTAGGCTAAAATTATCTAATTATCTATTTTAGTTAATGTTGCAGATTGCATTGTTCCTTAATATTCTAATTGGATCTGGCTTATTATTTTTTGCAGACTGTTAGAGCAATTTTATAAAAAGTAAGCTTGAACTTTCGATTATGTCAAAAAGAGTTTCTGATTCTGGAGCTGCCAAAGGATCTACAAAGCGAAAGCATGTTTCGATGTCTATGAAACGAAAAGTGGAATTGCTGCAAATATATGGATAAAGGTATGAAGAAAGTGACAAAGGTTAGTGAAAATTAAAAAATTTTGATTTTGAAATAGTCAGTATTCTCGGCGCAGCAATTACAGGACTTGAACAGCAGAACTTTGCAACTGAACAAGAAATTATGTCTGTTTATAGAATTAAAAAGAAAGTATTAGCACATAAAACAAAACACCTTAAAAAACTTACATTGAAAGAAAAGTTTAATAAAGTAAACAAATAAATATAAGGTTTTTTTTTTTTTTTTTTTTATAAATTTTGATACCCTTTAGATCATAATTGCTCTTTATTTCATAAATTACGGGTTATGCCTATAATTCTTTATAACAGATAAGGCTAGTGGACTAGTATTAATACGATATTTTAATACAATACCACATAAATATTCATCAGCAAGCTTTTGACAGTGAATGTCACTTGAGAACTGACTACTTCTACAAAGGCCCTGTTAAATGTAATAACAAGGCTATGCCTGGCAACGTCATTATCTTCCTACTGGTCATCGAATGACTGACATGATACAGTAAAAAGTCTGTAATCCGGACATTCAATATCCGGAATAATCTATAATCCGGACCTCAAAGCCACAAACGTTTTTTGCATGCTTTACACATGTGTGTTTAGCACAAAAAACGAAGCAACTTAAACAACTTACATTGAAAGAAATTTTTAGTAAAGTAAAAAAATTAATATTAAGCGTTTTTTTTTTTTTTTTTTTTTTTTTTTTTGTAAAATTTGATATCTTTTAGATCATAATTGCTCTTTATTTCATAAATTACGGTTTCACATTTTTAATTTTATAATTTCTGCATGCCATCTTAACAGATTTAAATTGATGATCTATAATCCGGAAAAAACCCTAATCCGGAATCGCTGAAGTCCCGACGAGTCCGGATTAAAGACTTTGTACTGTATATGCACAAAAATTTTAATGTTAATTCTAAGATTTTTTTTATTTTAAAGGTATAAACATTTTAATATTGTTTAAAATTTTGTAAAAAGCCAATAAATAAAGACAATAAATTTGCAAAAAGACATTACTTTAAGGACTTACTATGCTCTTATGGTTAAACATCCTGATTTAATGGCTCATATCCCGTGACCTCTAACTGATCTCATCTCACGTAAACTACGCTATAAAAATCTAATTATCTACATTAATTTCAAGTTAAATCTTAATTTGGAATACAAGAATTATTTCAATTCATACGAAGAGCTTACTCAGAAATTATGTAAAACTGCAGTGCTTTACTTTGCTAGCGCATTCTCATTAGAATTGAATTTAACCCTTGACTTTGCCTTTGGTGAGCGGTGTGAATACATCCTAATTGACTTAATTACCACGAATGGCCTTAGGGCATGAAATTGAAATATCTGGTAAAAATTCTATGTAATTGTATGCCAGTATTGAAAGAAACAATGAATCTGATAAAAAAAATGGCTGCGACTTATGTTGAAATTGAGGAGTGAAAGGTTACCAGAGAGGCTATTCCGTTTGGCATCAGTTGTACCATTATTGATGACTTTATCGCAGTACCCGTTTTCCTCAGTGAATATTCCTATAATAATTGGCATTCTAAATTACTGTTCAGCGGGCACAAATTACATGTCGCCAAGAGGTTCTCAAAGGAATTGCTAGCAGGTTCTTTGAAGAAATAAACAGACAGGATCAATTTGTTTTCTTATCTAGAATAATTCACAGAAAATAAAGCTATAGTCTGTTACTTTAGCACAGTTTCTTAAACTGTTGGTCGCGACCCTCAAGGGAGTCGTAAGACCTGCAGCGGGGGGGGGGGGTCGCCAAAAATTTTAGCAGATTTGATATTTTTTTAACTTACTTTTACACACTGCATCTGAAAATAGATAAGACTATACAGACAAAGACAAAAACAAAAGTTTCGACGCATTCTTTTTATAATATAAACATTCATTTTCCTTGCTTTGCTCGTGACGATGTCATTTCTTCTGTTACTTATTTAAAATTTTCCCATTGTTCATCGTCTTAAAATTAGAAATTAAATTTAATGGCCTAAAACTGCAATTATTACAGTACAAGTGAAAAAATTGACAGTTTCACTGACACGTGCGTCGAATTTGCACAATACTTATGGGGTCCCAAAAAATTTTTAAAAATGTTATGGGGTCCCAGGGGTAGCGACAGAAAAAGGTTTAAGAAACCCTGCTTTAGCATATGCATTTTAAGGTAATTTGTTCCCTCTTTCGTCCTGCCTCGTAACCACAGTAATAATTGCAGAAGGTAGAGTCCCCTAATATTTTTCCCACTTCATTTAGTGTGTTTTACAGCAGCTGTTCACACATTTTTTAGACGATTTTGGTTAGCGGTAATAAAAAATCGTTTGCTGCAAAAGAAGTAACTGCAATTGTACTATGTTTTTAAAAGTCAAAATTATCGTCTGTGGCTTGAAAGTTTTGTTTTTATTCAAAATGGCGAATTTAACAAAGCAGTGGTTCAAAGGCTACATTTATCTTTCCGAAGAGAAATATGCACTCCATTATCCAAAAACGACGTGAGAGTCATGGTTTTGTGATATCTAAAGTGTTGATAGGTAATATCATCAACAAAAAAGGAAAAAAAAACGTCAAATTGAAGCCTCAAGTGGGACAAAAATTCCAAACAAGTATCCACGGAAAAAACGGAAATCTTCGACTATTGCAAAGGTATGTTGTTTAATGTTAAAAGAAAATCCCCCTAGTCAAACGACAGTTGCAAAATCATTAAAATGCTCGGTGTCCACTGTAAACAAAATGATAAACGTTGATTTAAATCTTAAGAAAGCGAAAAAACGCAATGTGCATCGTCTTCTTCCAAAGCATATCGTTCAATGTAGGACATGCTGCAGAATTCTATGAGAAACACTTATCCAAGAAAAACGGAAAACAATTGTCACAATAGATGAATCATGCGTGTATTTAAATGATTGTAACAAAAGAAAAGAGCCATTTATTATCATAAAAGGGGAAAAAAATATTTAAGTACACGGTTCAAAGAATCAAAAGAAAGTTTTTCTAAGGGATTCATGATTGTTGCTGGTTTTTCTTATAATGGCAAGTTAAAAATAAAGAAAGTGCAAAAAAATGTCAAGATTAACTCCAAATACTATCAGGAACATATTTTATCGCCAATTTTTCTGAATGAAATACCATCGCTTTACCCACAGTGCTATCAATATGTGAGACTCCATCAGGACAAAGCTGGCAGTCACACATCAAAATCCACTGTAAATTTCCTAAAAGAAATGGAACAAAAAACTGGTATCAAGGCCATACCCTTCACTGATATCCCTACTAAATCTCCCGATGTGTCACCTATGATTTTTGTGCTTTCGGACTTTTAAAAACTGCATTATCCAAATGTTGTCATAAAACCCTAAAAGGACTCTGGAAAGCTGTTCGGGAGGAATGGGATAGAATACCTCTTCTGCCACTTCAAAAGGCATTATTATCCTGGAAATTGCGGTGTCAAAAGATAGTTCAGAATAAGGGATGTCAAATACAACACTTAAAACACAAGAATTTTATGTAATTTAGTTTTGTGATTACAATATACATCATCTAAAAAATGTGTGAACAGCCTCTGTATTTTACAAAAAGTACACGATTGAAGTCTCTAATGGGGCATAGAAAATAAAATCCTGTGCAGTTATGAGGGCATGTCATTATCATAAATAAGGGAAAGTTATAAAGTCTGTACCTATTCTAAAGATACGCGCTACAGCGGACTGTTCACCTACTCAAATTAAAAAAAGGGGGGAAGCAGTTGCTAAAATAAGGAGAATTTCAATCATAAATTATGGAAATGTTTCCATAATACAGTCAATCCGGACTCGTCGGGACTTTGGCGATTCCGGATTATCGATTTTTCCGGATTATAGATCATCAGTTTAAATCTGGTAAGATGGCATGCAGATATTACAAAATTAAAAATATGAAACCGTAATTTATGAAATAAAAAACAATTATGATCTAAAGGGTATCAAAATTTACAAAAAGAAAAAGCTTAATATTTATTTGTTTCCTTTATTAAACATTTCTTTTAATGTAAGTTGTTTTGTTTCATGTGATAATACTTTCTCTTTAATTCTATTAAACAGACATAATTTCTTGTTTAGTTACAAAGTTCCACTGTTCAAGTCCTATAATTGCTGTGTCGAGAATATCAACTAATTTGTCAATCGAAATTTTTTCGTTTTTAATAACCTCTGTCACTTTCTTCACTATCGGAAGTGAATTATAATGACAAGGACCTTGTTTTAAATCATATCAAAGACGGAGTACATTGAGATGAAATACTACATTTAGTAAGGAATTATAAGCCAAATAAAATAAAAACATCTGCCTTAAGATAAGGATAGTGCTGACAGATCAACTTCCAATTCATTGCACGCGCGCCGCGGCGTTACCCCCGCCGAGCAGCATGAAACTGATAAAGATTTCGGATTTCGAAACATACTTTCACTTTAGATCCTTTACATATTAGCAAATATATATCAGAAATTCTATTTGATATAATTGAAAGTTCAAGCTTACTTTTATAAAATTGCTCTAACAGTCTGCAAAAAATAATAAACCGGATCCAATTCGAAGATTAAGGAACAATGCAATCTGCAACATTAACTGAATTAGATAATTTTAGCTTAGCTTATACCATCTGTTATACATTAAACGCGCATGCGTAAACGTTTTATGCGCACGCGCACATGCATATTCCCAGCTGTAAAGGTCTTACGCGCACACGTAAACGATTATGCGTCAACACGACGCATGCGCAGAAAGTTTGTAGCTTTGAGGTCCGGATTATGGGTGTCCGAATTAACGACTTTTAACTGTACTTTTTTTTAATTATAAGAAAAAAATTACCCATGCACCACAAAATATCACACAAGGCTTACAAAATGTAAGTAAATGAAAACATGTCAACTTTAAACAATACAAATCAAACAAACATATACAATTTAAATAATAAATAAAATTGAAAGAAAATCATTTACAGTATTGTAAAATAACAGTCAACAAAGTCATCGAAAGCAAGATAGACCGAGCGCAGATAAATAAAATCATAGCATTTTAGTGGTCAGTTAATTACACTTAAGTTCAATCTAAATTTTAGTGGAAGACATCTGATGATGGAATGGACCTAAATGAATGGAACAATACCTTGTTTATAAATAATTCGATTTAAAGCCAAAATTATTATAACCAATTCGATTCAGTCTGAAGCCATGCTGAAGTCTCTCACATTTATTAGAAATAACAAAACATGCTTTTTCCAGTTAAATTTGTTAACCACCAAAATACCTAAATATTAATTTCATTCATCATCTCAAGGGGATTGTCATTAAAAACCAACTGATAGCTTTCACAAGTAGTATTTCTTCTATGAAAGAGCACTGTCTTAAGAATTTGCATGGTTAAATTTCAGCTTAAAATTTACCACCCACTCACAACAAAAGTGTGAAACTTCCTGGGCAAGGTAAAAATTATCATGCAACTTTCTTTACCTAGTGGTGGTGGTAACAGAGTTCAGATATTATACGCACCAAACACACAGTTTGTACCATTGGATTAAGTGGTTAATCTTCCATAATCGGGGTGAGCACCAAACTTGGCCAGAGTTTTTAATTTGGTTGTGGTTTTCAGCTGTATGTTTTCCTATGAAAAACCTAGAGCTTTTGGTGCTAGTTGCAAGTTTAGCATAGCCAGAAAATTCTTCTTTTTAATTTTGAAATACTGAGTTTGTTTTTAAAATTTTACTGTTTAATATTTGTAGGAGGTTAAGCTGTTGTTGGTGAGAGTATGATGGATTTCAGATGATGTAAAGTTTATAATTTATGAATGTTTTCATTTAATTTTATTTAGTTAATGTTTTCCAGTTTGAACTAAAGTTTAGTGTGTTGAATTCCACAATGATAGTAACTTGTATATTTTAGTGAGTTTATGATGCATCCATTGTAAGTGAATTTGAATATATTTACTTGGTTGACAATTTTGGAGTTCGAGGAAAGTGTTATACAATTTATTATTTTATCATTACATAGAGAGGAATATGTTTTTACATGTACAGCTCATGCACATTATTTTACTCATCTAGTATTTTAGCATCTGATTTTCTATTCTGTTTACATTTAAAAATCATATCCTCGTGCTCTCATTGTCACCAAAAGAATTCGCCAAATTTTGAAGGCCAAAATAGTTTGGCACCAACTTACCCCGGTTATCGGAGATTAGCTGATTAAGTTATCAAATCCAAAATGAATAAATAAAATGATGAACACTAAGATAAGTATATAAAAAAATCCAGCAAATGATATCCATCAAACGATGAGACACATTAAAATTAAACAATATTAAAAAATTAAGTTAAATAATGACGTGTTTCTTTCAGGCATTGAAATATATTATTATGGACCTCTTTTTTCCAATTATATGGACAAGAACTAAGCCACACTGGTTAAAATGCTTTGATCTAAGTCTATTAAAACTCGAATATTATAGAAAAATTATGTACAGACAGAATACTATCACAGACAGGGATCAGAACTATCAGGATATTATCACAGGACAAACTGGCTTACTCTCCACATTCAGAAGATAGTGAGCAATTCAGGAGTGGCCGATTCAAATAATAAGTTAATAGGATTTCTTCCCTCCAGTTTTTATAACATTCCCATAATTCCACTCTATGTTTCAAACTTATTATTTAACTGTGCATCCCAGATTTCTTGCTATTTATTTAAGACTTTCTGCCTGATGACACCTCTGAAAGGAACGAGTTGACTAGATTCTTCAACAACAGCTATGGCTGCGATATCTGCCAACACATTACCTTTTATTCCTACATGTTGGAGAACGCAACAACAAAAAATTTGGTATCCATGGCTATTTATGTTTTCATTCAACTTTAGATGTTTAACTATAATTGAATTTTGAGCTTCAGAGAATGTTTCTAAAGCTTTTAGAGCACTAAAAGAATCACAATAACTAATAAAATTCCTTGAGCAGCACCTGCATATAGATAAAAGCGCATAATAAATTGCAGATATCAGGACTGAACAATTATCAAGTAATCACCCACCATATGATTTTCAATTAAGAAAGACATTCCAGCATGACCGACTGCTTTCGATTCATCTGTATATACGTGAACATAACTACTTTATCTCAGTCTATGCTCTCTAAGAAAAGTTGCTGATACATGATCACATTAGTTCTTTTTTTGACAGCCAATTTTGCATATATTCATGAGGTGGGATTTCAAAATGGGCTGATCTTTGGAATATGGTAACAGGTAGTTTGGCGACATTTTGGAGGCGATAAAGGTTACTACCTAGGACTTTGGGAATAATGTGAGAAGTACTCAGTTCCGATTACACATTATTTTGTGTGAGAGAAATGAGAGATTGTGAGATATGTGGACGAATCACTGTTCTTTAATCGGAAAAGGGGGTATATTTGTAAAAATATCTGCTGTACTTTATAGCAGTAGTTTCATTTTATGTTCTGTGAAACAGTGTTGTTTAATATTTGGATCACATGGCCATATATAAAGTAAATCCGAAAATTTTTATTGTGTTGTGTAATTAAAAAGAATTGCTTAGTTGCGGATAAGTATGAATGTCCGATATGTGGGAATGAAATGAGATTGTGTGAAAGGAAGGATATTACAGATAGTTTGAATGGCGGTGCAAGAAACCTGGTGAAAATGGACATTTTGTGATCCGCCATGCACTCAAGATTGTGTAGAAGATTAGGTAAGTTAGTATTTTTAATTATTTGAGGATATTATTTTTATGCATTGTTCTAAATGTAAGGAGTAAATAAATTAATATGGTATTATTGGAAAATTGCTATTAGCAATGATTTAGTTTAAAGTAATTAGGATTGTAAGCTAATTTTTATTAATTTAATGTATGTGCTTATTTATATTTTAAGTAGTGTTTTTTAATTTAATTATATTTTAATTAATGATCGTGATTTTGGGAGTTATATGTTTGTAGTATTTTGAAATACATTTGAGTAGAAGTAAATGTGCATGGAAAGAATTTAAGTATTTGTAATCATTTTTAATGTTTTGTTATAAATTCGTTGGTGACGTTTATAATAGATAATTTAGAGGTAAAAGTTTTTGGATATTTTATTTATTTTGTACGTGCAAATGTCCATCCTTGGAAAGGGTATATACTTTTTCGCAATCAGGTAATTTCATAATATGTCCTTTTTACCGAATTTCAAGATTCACAAAATTTTCATGCATTTTCGTGAAATTTTTCTAATTTATGAGAAAAAAGCAGTGTACATGGATATAGTGAAGAGTGTGCGCAATGCCATTTTTGTGCAATTCTGGAATTTTTTTTAAGTAAAAATAAGTCGACGTGTACATGGTTTAGTAATATTTTAATTAAAGTTATTTCGTCAATTTTATGTTTGTAGGAATTTGGTATACGTTTCAGTTGAAGTAAACGTGTACGGAAATAATTTAAATATTTGACACTAAGTACTTGTAACCATTTGTAATGTTTGCGGTATGAATTCGTTGCTGACGTTTATAATACAATAGATAATTTAGAGGTAAAAGTTTTGGGATATTTTATTTATTTTATACGTGGAAATGTTCATCTTTGGAAAGGGTATATACTTTTTCGCGATCAGGTAATTTCATATATATTCTTTTTACCGGATTTAAAGATTTACAAAATGCATTTCATGCATTTTCGTGAAATTTTTCTAATTTATGAGAAAAAAGCAGTGTACATGGATATAGTGAAGAGTGTGCGCAATGCCATTTTTGTGCAATTCTGGGATGTTTTTTTAAGTAAAAATAAGTCGACGTGTACATGGTTTAGTGATATTTTAATTAAATGATAGTTATTTTGTGAATTTTATGTTTGTATGAATTTGGTATACGTTTCAGTTGAAGTAAACGTGCATGGAAATAATTTAAATATTTGACACTAAGTATTTGTAACCATTTGTAATGTTTGCGGTATGAATTCGTTGGTGACATTTATAATATAATAGATAATTTAGAGGTAAAAGTTTTTGGATATTTTATTTATTTTATACGTGGAAATGTTCATCCTTGGAAAGGGTATATACTTTTTCGCGATCAGGTAATTTCATATATGTGCTTTTTACCGAGTTTAAAGATTCACAGAATTTTTTTGCATTTTCGTGCCAATTTTTGTAATTTATGAGAAAATAGCAGTGTAGATGGATAAGTTAAGAGTGTGTGCAATGCCATTTTTGTGCAATTCTGGGATTTTTTTTAAGTAAAAATAAGTCGACGTGTAAATGGTTTATGTGTATGTGCTATTCTGAAAAACGCGCAAGGAGTTTGCGATTGTGCACTTTTTCCCAATTTTGCAGTTAATATTTTGTCATGATTAAGCGGTTTTGTTACATAAAATTTCTAGCATAAGTGTAATTCGGCTAGTAGATTGTTGGAAAAAGTGTTCAGTAAATAAAAAGAAAAGAAACATGTCTTGACTTTGTGAAGACAAAATGGCGGCGAAAAAAAAATAGAGGGTTGCTTTAGCAGAGTTGGTAGCCAAATTTTCACCAAAAAATCGCAAGTTACCATAATCCAAAGATCAACCTCAAAATGCTTTACTAACTGGATGTACAAGTCAGACATGCGGTATTCCTCAAGTAGTGAGCAAACCCCTAAAAAAAAGGTAGGAATACAAGGTGGCCATGCTTCAAATAAACAGTCAATACATGTCACCAAGCAAAACTTTACAAGAATGGTTCAGCTGTGATAAGATACCGAAGTACTGAAGGGACAACTATTCACAACTTAACTGGAGAGGTGGTTTATAACAATCAACATAGAGGCTGTAAACTGGAGATGTTCTAAAGGCTCCAGAACAAATCTGGAAGACATGATAATGCATGGGATTTAACTTCAATAAAACTAAAGATTGTGCCGAACCATAAACAACTAAAACATAGTCAGGTCTAGAGCGCACAAGAGCTCTATAAATGTGAAGCATTTCCACTTGGAATCACAAAGTTGTTCCCCATGTTAGCTTTTGATCGAGCATCACTCTTAAAAACCTGACACCGGGTAACATTAATCAATGAATAACACTTGAAGCCAGAGCTGTGGAGTTGGAATCAGGGTTAGGCATTAGTTTTATTTATGGACTGTATATATTAATAAATAAATATAAGGGAGGAGGATGGATGTGATATTTGCCATTATTGATTATTGACTTTATCCATGTACACATCAACCTACTTTCACTTAAAAAGTCAAAGAAAATTGACGAAAATCCAATTCTTCTTACTCTTGTAAAAAGCGCCAAACAAATAAGTGGACAATTCTGCACTTTACCGGAACTTTCTTAAAAGATGTAGATAACCCTAATGTTTCATGACCTTGCAGAATTGGAAAAATTCTAAATTAAAATCTAAATTATTTTGAATAAAGATGTTCTATAAATTTCAAGAAGAAAGTAGAGATTAGTTTCATTTCATCAAAAAAGAACATTTAGGAAATTTTGGACTAGATTAATTACAAAAAAGCATAAGAATGGCGTTTTTCCACGACAAATGGCTTTGCGCAAAAAAAATAGCTATATTTATAAAGCACATGGGAAATAAATAAACTCCAAGCAGTCAGCCTATTTGTACTTCTAGGAATGAAATATTGTGCAAAGTCCAATATTTTAAGGATTTATCCATTAGGCACTACTAAACAACAAACCGTCTCTTGAAATATAGAGCATTTAAAATTAATATCAACATAAAGTTGAATATTCCCTGAATCTAAAAAATCCCCACTACTTATATATCATAATGTGTGTTCATGTAGACAAGCATATTCATCAGGTATTCTTTCTCACTTTGGAAAAACAAAGTATGTACTTCATAAAGATGTTGCAGCAAATATCACAGAGGAAATTTGAAATATAAAAAGAATAATTTGTTCAAATGAAAAGAAATTGAACAGCAAGCCTCAGTTTGATTTTAGAAATGAATGAAGTCTAAATAAACATATGGATTGTGCATATGTAATATTCATGAAGCTAAATATAATATTTAAAAAAATGGTCATATATGATTGAAAGATAATAAATAAATGGGTATTACAATTTAGTAACAAATTTCAATAGACATTCAAAAATTACACATAATGCACCACATTTTAGGACTACTAAAACAATGGAAACATTGAAATGCAAACATTTCCAAATTTAATATTCATTTGCTAAAAGTATTTTTCATTCCTTTGAAACAACTAACACAATATCAAATATTTTTCAAGATCTGTCTTATTGATAAAGCTAAAAACTAAAAATCAGCACAAAATTAAAAAATTTTGAAATTTATTTATTTTTTTGGGAGAGAAATATTTCATAATTAAGAAAGTAAACTGAAATCCTGTTGTTTTTGAGGCTCAAATAAACAATAAATTATTTGCACACAAGTTTTATACGAATATGATAAAATTAGAAGTGCAACTTTAGATAACCATTTACGTATCTCGGCACAGCAATAAATACCACTTGTAATTGCTATTAATGACGAGGCACATTGCTCCTGTTCAAAGTATGTAGTTTTCGAACTGATCTTAATGGCAATATAAAGTCACAGATTACTAGTTACAAAGTTGGTACCCTTTTAGTTATAACGTTAACTACAAGGGTATCTCACTAAACTCAAGCTTTGCCTAATTTTATGTAAGTTATTAGCAAGCAAAACGCAAAGAGAAAGCAAATATCCATTCAAAGAAATGTTGCACATTTTTAAGTCTAAACAAATTTAAGATATTGTAAACAATTGACACAGATTCTGGGAAATAACATTCAGGTACAAAACAGTTCATTCTAAGAATATTGAAGAAGAAACATTTATAGCAAAATATAAAGTAAAGCACAAATTCCTTTTGCAAGATGCAAGCTAAAGAACATACTTAGACAAGCTATAAATCTTACCCAACTGGGCTTTTGCTTCGACTTCTGCTCATAGACCAGGCACTAAAGTTCCTAGGGAAAGGGCTTGGACTTTTCGAAACATATTTGAATCTGTTACGACTGTCTGGAGATCGTCGTCTAGATTTATTAACCCACATTTGAGTATTTTTAACAGGGGTTGGAGTTCGAGTTCTGTAGGCACGAGGAGTTTCAGGGGTTCGAACCCTTTTCCTCTGCCTATTTCTCTCTTTAGTCCTTTCATAATCTTGAATGTGATCTGACTGACGAATGTGACTTAAATGTACAGAATCCCTACTACTAGATGCACGATCTCTTCCAATATTATCTCTATCTGACTTTCCTCGTTTCCTGGAATGGCTTCTGCTCCTTGTATTAGAAGCTAACTTTTCTTCACGATCTCTGTTACGATCCTTTCTTTCAGAATGATACTTGTCTTTTGGTCTTTTTTTATGTGGCTTGATCGAAACATCTTGCACGGCACTACGTTTTTTATCAACCCTGCTTTCTCGTATGTCAGGAGAGGATTTTTTCTCAACAGAACTGTCTCTTTGATCAGAAAAAAAAGAAGAGTCTGAACTTACATCATCATATTCAACAAGAGGTTTCACAGGAATTGCAATCTCCTTCTCTGCTTTCACATGTTTCTTTTTGTGAGCTTTATGAGCAGATTTCCTATGTCTGCGTAGTCCACTTTGAACACTATGCCTCGATTTCCTATTATGTCCAGAGCTGTGCGTTCTATTGGCACTACAGCCCGGTGATTCTCTGTTTATTCCAGGCCGAGATCTCAGTTCTTCTGAGCTCGGCATATCATTCCACTTCCACATAGAATTCAAAAAAGATGATCTACATATCAAAAATATCACTGGAATCCAGATACTTTCGGCGTAGCAATGTACGTCATTTTTTAACTTACCACACAGCGGCCATCTTGAATTTTATTCCTTCAGGATCTAGCATATAGGCCTAACGCCATATTCATAGCACTTTAAACAGTTATTCATAAATATACATTACACCTCAACCTCTATAGTGATAAATATTGATGTTCATTGTATATATCTTCAACTTTATAATACGTCTAGTTATTATCAAATCACGGTAACTGTAAATGCATATTAACTTAGTTGTTTAAAAGTCCATTTTTCTGCTCCGTGTTTTAAAATAATTTTTAGGTATTCTAAATTATTTCGGTTCTATTTATTGTTCTTGTATTTAATTTTATTCCAAAATTAAACGTCTGGTTAGATGGATGAGGATTACTTTATACGCCTCATTCCGAAAAAAACTTGCTAGTTCTAAATTAAAACTTAACTGCTTCTGTTCGTCTTCTTCTCTTCTACACCTTAGACTGCAGGAAACGTCACAGTCACATGCTCTTGTACGGTTACTCACCGGTTACACGGGGGAAAAAAAAAAAAATGAAATAAGGTATGAAATTATGAAATGATAGTTCTTCGCCATAAAACTTTATATTGTTAATAAAAACATTATTTAATTATTTACGATGAGGAAAATTCAAAACAGAATTTACTTCGTTAAACATTTACCGAAGCGCAACACACTATTTCATGACGTCACGAACTCCACTCGTATAGTTTGTTCACGTCGAAATGTAACGAGAGAAAGATTGTAAACATGATTTAGAACCTTCATTATAATATAAAAGCATTTACCTATAAGTATTTTAAAGCATGTGTTAGTATGTGTATTCGCATTTATCCAGACTATCATCTGAAATCAGTTATGATTTAGCAATATTTTTACATGAATGAAATTTGTTATTTTTCACTCGAAACCTTAAAAAGTGTACTATAAGAGATTTTTATATTCATATGAAATGAAAAATGAATGAATTCATATATTATTAATATATTATATTCGTCATTTAATTACTTAAAGACTCTACTATCACACGTGGAGATACTTCTGTAGTGTACATATAAAAGAAAGCATGCCTAAAAATAAATTATTGGCATAGTCTTTGAAGGATTTGTAGTATGTGGAAAGGGTTTATCGGTGAACTCCATTTTATATTTTTATAGTTGCTACATAAGGTTGTTCCACTTTATACAGATTTGATATAATTAGACTATAAACTTTATCAAAAATCATTATTACATAAATAATTTGTATATTAATTTGATTTTTATTACAACTATTCGAAATATCTGAATTTTCTAATTAAGCTTAGTTAGCTATTAAGTTAAGCTTAGATTTTTTTTTTTTTTTTTTTTTAATTTATGTACGAAGTCTAGTACAGGAAACAATCTCAGTACCCACAGAGTCGCTCAAACACATTGATAAGGAACATAATGTTAAGCAAAACGATTTTGGTGAGGAAATCACATAAAATACTAAAATACAAATTGTTATTTTCTCAGTTACTACAACCACAAATTATTAATGCAGGTTCATTTAACATGACACAATTCTTTAACTGTACTATTGTGGATAGAAAACAACCCTAAAACATATAATCCTAGTTACAAAAATATTCCTTTTTTTTGTCAAGTCTTTAAGAATTAACATATCAAGGGCACAAAAACATACAAATAAAAACATTATCCTGATCTTGGAACTAAACTTCTGAATAAATAGTCATATTTTAACACTTAATTTACATAATCAGTATTTTAATCTAGAGACAAAACTCTTAAATACATACTGACATTCGAAAAATTCAAATTTTATATAATCAATTTTACTACTAAGAAGAGCTGAGGGGCACATATAACTGTAGATTTGGGAAATCTGGTAACAAACAAGCTTACATGAAACTGACGGATAACACACGGAGAATTCGGCTGAATATCAATTAATGTTAATGCTCGGTCATGTCTGTGAAGTTGGAACACTTCATCAGAGTAGGTTGCTGGAATACTTCATCAATGTATGGTAGGAACCTTTATTGCTCAGTCTTTTCTTAAACATCAGAAAACTAGACCACTTCATTAATGTGTGGCAGGAACCTTTATCCCTCAGTCTTATCCTAAATGTCAGTAAAACTGGAGTACTTTAGAGTAGGGCAGGAACACTTATCGCTCGGTCTTTTCTAAATGTCAGTAAAATGGGAACAAGTCAACTTAAATGTCTGTAAAACTGAGACAGGAGTCCTCATCGATCAGTCAAATCCAAATCATCTCCTATAAATTCCGTTTCTATGTTGAAAACTACTAACAAGAAAAACAAACTACATTACCATCACCTGAAATTTCTCTGTCTATCTCTCTTTGCACCCCTCCCCCCCTTTTTTTTCCTTCACTTTTGCTAAACTCTTCATCCAAAGCAAGTGCAAAACTCACACAGAAAAGAAAAGCCTTCTTTTTCAACAAAATCTTTCCTGTTTATCTCCAGACCAAACCTTGGAATGTCGCACAAACCCATTAATAAAGTATATAATATCATACAAATATATTAGTACATTAATATAATAATTTAAAAAAACAATTAAAATGCCATAAAATAAAAATACGTCCTTTAAAATTATTCATTTTTAATACCAATTCCCTGAATGCAATATGTAATCAATACAATACACCATATCATTCTCACAAAAATATAACACATAAAAATAATACCAATTTATGTGATGCTTCATAATAATATTAATACAGTACATAAGACTAACTTGGTAATAAACCAGCATAGCAGTACTGTGTAATCAAAAAAGTGGCATACAAAAATAGACCATACAATAATATAAATAATATGCCATACATCTAAACAAAATCGATGCAATGCACAAAACTAGTATATAATACAAATAAGTGGTACAAAATAAAATAATAATACAAATTCATATGATACTTCACTGAAAACAACATTAAAGTTCAATAAATAAAAGCAATACACCCATACCACAGCACTCATGTTTAAAGTGCCACATGCAGATTAAATTCAGAGATTTCCAACTGTTTCACATAATAATGCACAAAAACATTAATACAGTACATTATACCATTCAACTACATTAGTATCTAGTGTTAACGAAAGTTTTTCACCAAAAAACGTTCTTAATAAAGTTAGAAAAAAACATGAAACCAGTATATTTAGTGTGGGTTCCAAATATATTATTTTTTGCAAAATAATTTATTTGGTAGTTTTTCAAAGCCTTTGGCCCAGAAACTTGGTGGCCATGAGTCCCAAAACAGATCAACCTCAGTTCGGATGTCCTGTGCAGAATAGCAGACAGCACCAGCAAGATGTAGCTACAAGTGTGAAAAAAGGTAGAAGTGTGAAGGACCAATGTGGGGGCTGTATGGTGAGTGTGGCAAAAGATCCCATTCAAGTCTGTGTAGAGTCCAACCAGTCAATGCAAACACATGATCTTGCATTATCTTGATGGAACATTACCTTGTTATGTCGGAACTCAGTTCGACGTTTTTCCTTGATAGCAGTGTCAACACAGAATACTATCTCATTGTACACCTTTTTCCAGATACTCTTTTTGTGGATAATATTGTAGCAATCCCACTAGATATAAAGCACGATCTTTTTGTTAGTAAACTTGAGCTTTGCGACATTGCCGATGGGTATACCATGCACAGATTAACCTCATTTTCAACCAGTATTGTTGAATTAAATCAACTTCATCACGGGTCCAGAATTTTGTCCTTGCGTTGAAATTCGAGACGATTATTGCAGGCCAAACATGTCTGTCCTTATCTGCTTGAGTCAGCTCATGCAGTACACAGCAATTGAACTTGTATGTCAAGTTTATGAGATGCATAGCGTGATTAATGGACATCACACTAGCATCTAACTCACTATCTATCATTCTGCTTCTTGAATGTCATAATCCTTGTTTTTGAACTTAAGGTACCAAACCTTCACAGTGCATATGATACAGTCAAAAGTCGTTAATTCGGACACCCATAATTCAGAATGATCTATAATCCGGACATCAAAACTAAAAACTTTCTGCGCATGCGCCGCGTTGACACATGCGCAGAGGCCTTCACGCGTGCGCGTAAGACCTTTTACGACTGCGCATATGAGTGTGCGCAAGTGCAGAATACGTTTTCGCGCGCGCATTTTATGTATAATGGACGTATAAGCTAAATAATTATCTATTTCAGTTAATGTTGATGATTGCGTTGTTCCTTAATTTTCGAATTGCATCCGGCTTATTATTTTTTTGCAGACTGTAAGAGCAATTTTATAAAAGTAAGCTTAAACTTTCGATTATATCAAATAGAATTTCCGATATATATTTGTTAATATGTAAAGGATCTAAAGCGAAAGTATGTTTTGAAATCCGAAATCTGTTTATCAATTTCACGCTGCTCGGCGGCGGGCGCGTAATGAATTGGAAGTTGATTTGTCAGCACTATCCTTATCTTCAGCGCAAATGTTTTTATTTTATTTGGCTTATAATTCCTTACCAAATGTAGTATTTCATCTCGATATGCTTCGTCTTTGATATGATTTAAAACAAGTTCCTCGTCATTATAATTCGCTTCCGATAGCGAAGAAAAGTGACAGAGGTTATTGAAAACAAAAAAATTTCGATTGACAAATTAGTCGGTATTCTTGACACAGCAATTATAGGACTTGAACGGCGGAACTTTGTAACTGAACAAGAAATTATGTCTGTTTAATAGAATTAAAGAGAAAGTATTATCACATGAAACGAAGCAAAACTTAAACAACTTACATTGAAAGAAATGTTTAATAAAGTAAACAAATAAATATTAAGCTTTTTCTTTTTGCAAATTTTGATACCCTTTAGATCATAATTGTTCTTTATTTCATAAATTACGGTTTCATATTTTTAATTTTATAATTTCTGCATGCCATCTTACGAGATTTAAACTGATGATCTATAATCCGGAATCGCCGAAGTCCCGACGAGTCCGGATTAACGACTTTTGACTGTATAACATTAGTACCTAAAACGTATACTGTGACATTCTGTAGCTGACTTTTTGGAGTCTCCACACAGCAATTTCAGGATTTGAAGAATGGGACTGGTGTTAGAACTGGAAGTAAATGATGGTTCTAATCTAGTGGCATATTTTAGATACCTTGTACTTAATGATAATAATATTTTTTTACAGTCTTCACATCACAATGTTCTAAAGTTTCTTTCAAATGTCAAAAATCATTTGTCAAAATATGATTAAACATGCCACTTTTATGCAGACCATATTTGAGATGGCAGGAAACTTTCATTAAAACCGATATAATATTATATAAATATAATAAGATTGAACTATCATAACATAAGAAATATTCCACTTATTATAAATAGATATATAAATTAATACATTTATAATACCAATTTTCTCAATGCTGCAAAACATTCTTAGTACAGTATGCAAAAGCAGTGCGTCAATGCATATACAGTAATAACAGATACTGCTTCAGAATAAGCCTTAGTTAAAGTGCATACATAAAGCCCATACAGTAATACTAATGCTTAAATAGATTAATACAGTCCAAAGTCTTTAATCCAGAATGATCTATAATCCGGACCTCAAAAGCTACAAACTTTCTGCGCATGCATAAAGCATTTACGCATGCACGTTTAATGTATAACGGACGGTATAAGCTAGGCTAAAATTATCTAATTATTGTTTCAGTTAATGTTGCAGATTGCGTTGTTCCTTAATCTTCTAATTTGATCTGACTTATTATTTTTTGCAGACTGTTAGAGCAATTTTATAAAAAGTAAGCTTGAACTTTTGATTATGTCAAAAAGAGTTTCAGATTCTAAAGCTGCCAAAGGATCTACAAAGCGAAAGCATGTTTCAATGTACCGCTTCCGTATGTCTTTTTATAGAATTAAAGAGAAAGTATTAGCACAAAAAACGAAACAACTTACATTGAAAGAAATGCTTAATAAAGTAAACAAATAAATATTAAGCTTTTTTTGTAAATTTTGATGCCCTTTAGATCACAATTTCTCTTTATTTCATAATTTATCATTTCATATTTTTTATTTTATAATTTCTGCATGCCATCTTACCAGATTTAAATTGATGATCTATAATCCAGAAAAAAACCCTAATCCGGAATCGCCGAAGTCCCGACAAGTCCGGATTAAAGACTTTGTACTGTAATAGTCGGAGAAATCTATACTAGTATGGTTCTAAATCCAGAAAACATCATTACCAATAGTTAAGAAAGCGATACAGAGGTTACCGAGAATGAAAAAATCTCAATTGACAATTTAGTTAGAATTTTCCCCATAGCAATTTCAGGACTTGAAGAATAGGACTTTGTAATTGAACAAGAAATTATGTCTATCTGTAGAATTAAATAAAAAGTATCAACAACAACAAAACCGTTACATAAAAAAAAAAAAAAAAAAAAAAAAAAATTCTTAATAAAGCAAAAAGTAAATACTGAGCTTCTTTTTGTAAATTTTGTTTCCCTTAAGCCTTTTCTCTGATTGCTATCTCTATAAATCTTCATTATTTTATAAAACACTTTCATATTTTTAATTTTATAATTCCTACATATTATCTTACTACATTTAACTGATGATCAAATATCTGAAAAATTCCAAAATCTGGAATTGCTGCAGCTCTGATGACTCTGGATATTAGACTTTGTACTGTAGTTGCATTTAGGGATAATCCCACTGTACAATATTTCACTAATGTATATTTCTTTATCCAACAATAAATAAAGTGAACACCTATTGTAAGTGTGATATAGCTATCTTCAGAGCAGTTTGTGACCTACATTCTGACACTTTGCTTGCAATTTTTACGATGTGTTTCTGTAAATTGGATCATAAAAGGGCAGTATCACACATTCACATTTTGGAAAAACAACTCTGTAGTTCAATTTTTCTGTTTTCTACATGATATGCAACACCCAATCACTGTAGATAACTTCTGAGTAACTACATAAAAAGGACAGTGATTCTTCATTACAAACACATATGGATTCACTTGTAAGTTTCCAAGTGTGAAGATGCATTTACCCCTTATTTATACTGTTTGACAATCACCTGATATATTTTACATTCAGGATAGTTTCAGATGCCAGCCATAACCTCAGCCTTTAATTTTTGGAATTTTGGGTCCGATTTATGAAGCCAACAAAGAGAACTTCAAGTTCAGTGTTAAGAACAACCAGGCAATGATTGAGGCGTCGAGATCAGGTCATGCTAGATTGAGAAAAGCTATTGCCAAGCTGAAATTTCATATTGTAGTGAATTTAAGTCCTACTATGAAACTGGGTATTCAAAAATTCGCCCAAAGCAAAGCACTTGAAACTCAGATTTATAGAACAAGAATGCGATTCTATGATGTAGTGGAATATATTTTATCTGAATTATAAAATAAACATATCAGACTTTTGCAACAAAAATGATTACAGTATCCACTCAGATGAACGTCTTGAGACAGTAGCTTAGCCAATGGTAATATGAAAACCTGCAATGGTGAAGTTCTATTAGATGAATCTGATACCAAAAACCCAAACTCAAGTGATGCAGAATGTTTCTTTACTGAACCAGATATGTAAAGCAACAAAGTTAAAAATTAGCTTCGACTCAATTAAGTCTCCTGTTGATGAGGATTACCTCTCATTTTTTTATGTGAGTGAAACTGCAGCCAGTGTCCTCGTCCTCATGGGAAACTCTTTCAGCTGTCTGGAGGAGGTGGAATTATCTGAATCTGTGATAGAAATGCTTACCACCCCAACTCCTACTACTAGTTGATTGATGATTGAGGCACTGTCATCACAATGAAAACTTTTGTTATATCATCTTCATTTATTAACATTTCTCCACAAACTCCATTAATTGGAAAATTTCACCTTTTGTTTGTGGTATCTGAAAAACTTCAAATTTGTGGCTATTATTATAACACTTAGCTAGCATCCATTATATAATATACATGATAAATCGTGAGATTGATGACTTAACACATGTTGTTCTGTTAAATTTTGCCTTGTTTTTATTGCACACTAATAAAGTTAAGCCTGAATTATATTAATCATTTATTATACTTACACCTGTTTATTGCACATGCTTAAAACTTATCCGAGGCTCAAATAAATAAATTTCTACATATACTTAAGGCCATATATCTAGGGTTGGCACAGAACATCTAGTAGCCCGGTGCAGTCTCTGCGTATCCTAAATTTTAAAAATTTTGCTGCCCCTGAATTTTGCATCCCAGTGCCTTCACTAAATTCTGCACATCTGGCCATCCCGTAATTTTGTTATTCAGTGCTTTTCTAAATTCTAAAAATTTTGCCATCTGCTGCTGCCATACCAGCAATGGTATCAGTTCTGGGATTATCAAATATCAAAGTGGTTATTCTAAATTCAAACAGAACTGTATGTAATCTTTTGGTCTATGAATATTATTTACAAAATCTTATTTTTTTGCATATGCAAAGCATTTCTCTTATAGTACAGTTAGCTGAAGTCTGTAGTTATCATTAAGTGTAGTGTCAAAGTAAATGGTTGTCTTGCTGTTTGGTATTCAATTATTAATAATTAAAAAAGGCTTTTAGACATCTTTGTACGAGTCATTTCTCAAGTTGAGGTGTGTTGATAGACATGCATTATGAAAGTATTGGGTTGTTGCAAAAAAAATGCCCATTCCAGATGTGAATAGAACATAAATTTAACAATTAATAGAAATTTTAAAATCCAAAATTTGCAAATCTATTCAACATTTGAGAAAATCTAATAAAATAGATTGAAATTTATGAAAACTGCTGCAACAAACTTACTGCCCTAATCATTGCCACCAAAGTAGAGACAAGAGGTTTACACACTACTTCCTTCCATCACTCAAAAAACGATGTTTATAGTTTCTAATGGCCTTGAGCACTATTCCCTCCTAAAACTATGTTCACAGCATCTACCAGTTTCAGTTCAACAAATTTCACACATGCCATCATCATAGTGAATTTTGAACATCACATGAAACAGAAAGCAAATTTTGCAACTTGATACTGGATCTTAAATGCACTTTTAGTTTGAAAGCTGAAGCACCAAATTAGCATTAAACAGCTCCTGCATTCAACCCTATCTGGTAAAGTTGATACTTTGAACCATAGACAATATTCTTCTCAACACGTGATGTCACTGCAACATTCATTCATCATTACTTGTAGGCACCAGCAACATAAACATACACCAAAATACTAACAAAAAGTAACTGCAGTAATGCTGCATACCATAAAAGAACTCTTTGTTTATTGAAGGAGTTAATATAACTTTAACATGTTTGTTTAGTCTGTTTTCAGAACAGAGGGTATTTGTGGCTGATAGCAATGTACTAATAGACTAAACAAGTTTTTCTTTCAAGTTTTCCATTCAAGTTTATAAACTATTATCTTATAAACTATATATCTGTGGAACACTGCTGGCCAAAAAAAATTCATCCTTTAAATTAAGCTGGGGGGAAAAAAAAACTGCAGTTATTTGCTTTACTCCCATTAACAAGAATTTGCTTAACTCTTTCAGGACGGGTGTCCCATATTCGCATTAGCTAAGAACGTCTCTTACAGCCGGGCATCCTTTCCATGCATCACTAGAGATTGCATTCAGAGGATGGGTGATGCGTATACGCATTTTAAGCTGGAACGTTTTTCTAAAGGAAACTAGATGGCATTCTATGTCCATTACTTTTGAAATAAACACAGTTTTAGTTCCTGACCTTGAGTTTCATATATTCTGCCTGACTTTGATATATTACTCATCAACTGTTCGAGGGTGGGGGGTCAGAGGGAAAGCGTAAACAGAGGTGGGCTCTTTAAATCACTCCGTGCTAATGAAAACATTCTTGTATCTGATTTATATCCAATTCCTTTATTTATTCTATTTTTTCCTCTACTATGTACGGTCTTTCAGGGTTACTGTGCGGAGTTTTTTTACGTTTTGCATTGCCTTCAGATATATTTCCGATTTTATTAGATTTTATTTAGGAAAGCCTCACCTCCAGTTTATTATGGCGGGAAGGCACTAAAGAATACCCTCATATGGTTAGTGAACCATTTAAAATGAGAATACTCATTCATTTTCTAAAGAGTTAAAAAGTGATACTTTTTCTAAGAGTTACAAAGTGATACTTCTCTGTGCTTCGAGATTTACCACACTCGTTTTCGTTTTATATTTTGTTACTTCTTACTGTAAATAGTCTTTATTGTGTTCTTTTTATTAATTTTAAACTTTATTGATGGATTTTATCAATTAAAACTTTGGAATAATTTGAATAGCGCTTCCGAAAATTATTTTAGAAGATAAGCAATTTTTTAAGTAGTATATTTTCATGTGAAATAAAAAAAAAAATGTTATTAAGTGATAATTTTAACATATATAAGTGCTCAAGTAATAATCTAAAACGATACCAAAAATTGCGATGCTAGAAGTGAAACTCTTTTTTCTGATTTTTTTCATAAAATTAGGCTTAGCGGTGCAAAACCTCCATCCTGTACGGTGACTGCCTTCGATTCCCTTCATCCCGCACCAAGCGTCTTAAACAAAGTGCGCCATCATGAAAGGGTTAAAGCGAACACTTGGTTAAGGTCAACAGAATTTCTGTTCCGACTGCAATGTACATGGTCTTATAGGAAGGAAGTTTTATCTGTTAATGTGAATTTCAGTTATCATAAATTATAAACTGTTTTTTTGGTCTGTTGTATCATTAGTTTTTTTCATTTGACATAAATTTTCAATTTAATCAATGCCTCTTTTTTCTCCAAATGTAATAAGTCATTTTCGTTTAATAAGTTATTTAATGTAATAATTCATTTTCAGCCTTTAGATCAAGGCATTATTTCTCTTATGAAAAGGTCATTTCATATGCAACACGTAGATGCTAATGGAGACATCTCCTTGATAGATAAGAAGAGATAAGACAGATAGATAGATAGCAGACAGAAACTCCAACTTGAAGTTTACTTGATGGAATAAAAGTTATCGCTGCATTCTGGAAATCCAATGTTATCACAATGTATACAGCAGCACATAAAGATGTTTTAGCAGAGCCAGGACACATAAAGATGCTATTCCCATTGATAAATTAGATGGTGACAGTGATACCACTTCACCTGATGAATGGAATGTTCTACAAAAGACACTGCGAACCCAGGCATTAATTATGAGGATTTTGTTACTGCAAATAATAATGTTGCAATCTGTGTCTGAGATGCATGAAATGTCATCAGAAGAAAGTGAGAAGGACTATATTATTCTGCCCACTCACTAGCAAGTGTTACAAGCTTTGGACATTGAGCGCCGCCTGAGATAACCACTGACCTGACTTTGTTGTAAAAGTCTTACGGTGTTAATAATCATTTTGGTAGAAGGGATTATTTCTTCCATATAAAAATACAGTCAAAAGTCATTAATCCCAACTCGTCGGGACTTCAGCGATTCCAGATTATCGGTTTTTCCAGATTATAGATCATCAGTTTAAATCTGGTAAGATGGCATGCAGAAATTATACAATTAAAAATATGAAACCGTAATTTATGAAATAAAGAGCAATTGTGATCTAAAGAGTATCAAAATTTCAAAAAAAAAAAAAAAAGCTTAATATTTATTTGTTTACTTTATTAAACATTTCTTTCAATGCGCGTATGCGTAAATCATACATTATGCATAGTCGAAATTAGAAAATTGCAACCAGAAAACTATTTGATGTGTATTCATGATATTTATAATGACGAGGAAATTGATTTAAATCATATGGGAGTTCATCGAAATGAAACACTGCATTTAGTAAGGAATTATAAGCCAAATAAAATAAAAACATCTGTGCTGAAGATGAGGATAGTGCTGACAGATCAACTTCCAGTTCATTGCGCGCCGTGATGTCTACCCCTCCCCCCTGCAGAGCAGCGTGAAATTGATAAACAGATTTCAGAATGGTTAGAGAAACAAATCACCTCTCTGTCACTTTCTTCATGCCTTTATCCATTTTTTGCAGCAATTCCACTTTTTGTTAAATGGGCATCGAAACATGCTTTCGCTTTGTAGATCCTTTGGCAGCTCCCGAATCAGAAATTCTATTTGACATAATCGAAAGTTCAAGCTTACTTTTATAAAATTGCTCTAACAGTCTGCAAAAATTAATAAGCCGGATCCAATTCGAAGATTAAGGAACAATGCAATCTGCAACATTAACTGAAATAGATAATTAGATAATTTTAGCTTAGCTTATACCATCCGTTATACATTAAACGAGCATGCGTAAACGCATGCATAAAGATTGTTGCATAAAGATTTATGCATGCGTAAACAGAAAGTTTGTAGCTTTGAGGTCCGGATTATGTGCGTCCGGATTAAAGACTTTTAACTGTATAAATATTGCATGGGCATACAAGGCCAATGTACAAGCATAGATATGTTAATTACACACATTGTCTTGTACAAGTTACAAAAAATTATAGATATAATTATGACAGTTATGAGCACATTTAAACATTATCTGAATTCATATTAACAATACTTTTACCAAGATAATTTACAATACTTTTAACAATTTTGTAAACTTGTAATTCAGTTACAAGATTGACTGAATTTTGTATGTCATTTGAACTGCTTTACAGCATTATTTTTAACAAGTCCATTCAAAATGAATAGTAATAAGCTTACATTACAATAGTTGTTTTGCTCTTACAGTCCTCTTACTATTCTACAGGATGAGCTACTTTTCTAATGTTGATTTTCGGTAGTTGTACTATCTGGCTTAAACTGGGTAGGGAGTTATGCGACTCAATTTTCTGGAACCTTAGCTGAATTGCTTGGAAAAGTTGCAACTGCTACTAAAGTTGTAGTATCTATCAAGAGAGTATCTTTCTCCTAACTGATTGCTGCTTTCACAGCCACGAGTACAGTTGGTCATGAAGTCACTATGTAAATTCATTCTCATCTGCGACACTGCAATATACAGAAATTTTTTATTACAAAAAGATTTGCAAATACATATTTTTAAGTTATAGTACAGTAATTCATGTAGTATTTTAGTGTTTTCTATGGTGACATACATAATATACTGTAGTACATATATACCTATATACAGTAAATGGTTAAAATGTAGGGAAAAACTATATCAAAAATAAAATTTGAGTTCCAATTAATAAATTTTTTTTTAATATGAAGTCTTGATTTTTTTGTTCCTTAACATTCATGTTAATGAGGGTTTACTGTATTTAAATAAAAGATAAAAATGAAACAATTTTAAAATATGTTTAATTTTAATAGGCATGGAAAGAACAAACAATGTAGCTAAAAGGAGTTTTATTATCCTAATATATTTCAATTAAATCAGCATTAATAATTCAACAATTATCTTTTGACAGTTGATTATACAGAATTCCTGTCGTAAAAAATAAAATATATGAACATCTGTTAACCCATTAGCCGCTGGTGTTGTGTTGACGCAAAGGTCAAAATAAATGCGTATATAAATACAGTCAAAAGTCGTTAATTCAGACACCCATAATCCAGAATGATCTATAATCCGGACCTCAAAGCTAAAAACTTTCTGCGCATGTGCCGCGCTGACACATGCGCACAGGCGTTTTACTCGTGCGCGTAACACCTTTACGACTGCACATATGCGTCTGCGCAAGCGCAGAATACGTTTTCGCCTGCGCGTTTAATGTATAACAGATGGTATAAGCTAAAATTATCTATTTCCGTTAATGTTGATGATTGCGTTCTTCCTTATCTTTGAATTGGATGTGGCTTATTATTTTTTGCAGACTGTAAGAGCAATTTTATATAAACTGGAACTTTCGATTATGTCAAATATAATTTCCGATGCTGGAGCTCCCAAAGGATCTCCAAAACGAAAGTATGTTTCAATAAAAGTGGAATTGCTGCTAAAAATGGATAAAGACATGAAGAAGGTGACAGAGAGGTTAGTGAAAACGAAAAAATTTCGATTGACAAGTTAGTCGGTATTCTCGGCACAGCAATTACGGGACTTGAACAGCGGAACTTTGTAACTGAACAAGAAATTATGTCTGTTTATAGAATTAAAGAGAAAGTATTATCACATAAAACGAAGCAACTTAAACAACTTACAATGAAAGAAATGTTTAATAAATTAAACAAATAAATAGTAAGCTTTTTTTTTTTTGAAAATTTTGATACCCTTTAGATCATAATTGTCCTTTATTTCATAAATTACGGTTTCATATTTTTTATTTTAGAATTTTTGCATGCCATCTTACGAGATTTAAACTGATGATCTATAATCCGGAAAAATCGATAATCCGGAATCACCGAAGTCCTGACGAGTCCGGATTAACGACTTTTGACTGTATAACTACCTAAGATATTTTGTACCAGCAGATGATTTTGTGTAGGGAATATTATGAAGATTATTTCTGTAAAAAAATATTTGCTTTCAACAATCATTTTGTTTATAATAATTAATTTCATACTTTAAGCAAAATTTTCGACCAGGTATTTTTGCCGGAAATATTTAACAAAAGAATCGCCGTCTTTATAAGTGATCTATTTTTAGTCAAGGTTATCCTTTATCAGAACATTACATCAATCAGATGTTTATATTTGTGTTGGGAAGGAAAGGAAAACAGGTGTTGCGCTGACGCAACGTCAGCAGGAAACGGGTAAGCTCCTTTTGGTTTAATCCTAGTATCCGGTGCACACGGGATTTGACTAGATGACACGGGGATGAGCAGTAAAAACAGGGCATATATGATGAGTTGGAAACGGGTATTCAAAGAATAGGTTGATCTTTACAATATGGTAACTGGTAGTTTGGCGACATTTTGGAGGCGATAAAGGTTACTACCTGGCACTTTGGTAATAATGTGAGCAGTACTCAGTTCCGATTACGCATTATTTTGTGTGAGGGAAATGAGAGATCATGGGATATGTCATGTGATATTAATGGACGAATTACGGTTCTTTAATCGGAAAAGGGGGGAAATCGGGAAAAAATGTGGAAATTTTGTATTTGGCTTTATTCTGTGTTGTGTGAAACAGTGTTCGTGAATTTTTGGATCCCATGGCCGTAACTAAAGTGAATTCGAAATGGGTTTTTATGTATGTATTAATTTCATGTATGTGCTCATTTATATTTTAAGTAGTGTTTTTAAATTTAATTATATTTTAATTAAATGATAGTTATTTTGTGAATTTTATGTTTGTAGGAATTTGGTATACATTTTAGTTGAAGTAAACGTGCATGGAAATAATTTAAATATCTGACACTAAGTATTTGTAATGGTTGCGGTATGAATTCGTTGGTGACGTGTATAATGTAATAGATGATTTAGAGGTAAAAGTTTTTGGATATTTTATTTATTTTATATGTGGAAATGTTCATTACTTTTTCGCGATCAGGTAATTTCATATATGTTCTTTTTACCGGGTTTAAAGATTGAGAAAATTGTCATGTATTTTCGTGAAATTTTTCTAATTTATGAGAAAAAAGCAGTGTACATGGATATAGTGAAGAGTGTGCGCAATGCCATTTTTGTGCAATTCTGGGATGTTTTTTTAAGTGAAAATAAGTCGACGTGTACATGGTTTAGTAATATTTTAATTAAAGTTATTTCGTGAATTTTATGTTTGTAGGAATTTGGTATACGTTTCAGTTGAAGTAAACGTGTACGGAAATAATTCTGGGATGTTTTTTTAAGTAACAATAAGTCGGCGTGTACATGGTTTATGTGTATGTGTTATTTTGAAAAATGCGTAAGGAGTATGGTATTGTGCAATTTTTCCCAATTTTGCAGTGAATATTTGTCATGATTAAGCAGTTTTGTTAGATAAAATTTCTAGCATAAGTGTAATTCGGCTAGTAGATTGTTGGAAGAAGTGTTCAGTAGATAAAAAAAAAAGAAACATGTCTTCTTGAAGACAAAATGGTGACGGGAAAAAAAAAATAGAGGGTTGCTGTAGGAGAGTTGGTCGCCAAATTTTCGCCAAAAAAAACGCCAAGTTACCATAATGTAAAGATCAACCAAAGAATATATATAGTTATACATAGTATATACTATGTATATAGTGTATAGTATATATATATACATTCTTCGGGTCATTTTTGGTGTTAACGATAATTTTCAAAAATCACGCCAATGCTGCACGGTATACTAGGATTTTACCCTCCTTTTTTACTCATTCCTTTCGATGTTCTCATTCATGTTCTGGCTGCTTTAAAAATGCCTATAACAAGGTATCTTACATTAGAAGAAGCCCTTCAAAGAGTTTTTTGATGAAGAAACTAATGATGATAATGTTAATAATGACCTGAATGAAACTGATATTGTTGTTGTTCCCCCCAGAACTTGCAGAAGCTACTGATGAAGAAGAAGGGAATGACAATGTTTTACACAATGATAATGATATTTTACCAAATGATATTGCTGGGAAAGTTGAAATTCACGTAAGAAGTAAGTTTCAGCCTTCTAAAAGCAGTGGTAGTCATAAGAAAATCTTAAAAAAGCAGAAAACTGAAAACTTGAAATGGATAAAAAAGGAACCATCAGTTATGTCTCAGGAATAAAATAAAGAAAAAGATAGAAGAAAAACTATAAAAGACAAAATACAAGGTAAAACTACTACAAGGTAAAAGAGATTTTTGATTTTATTTTTGGTATAGACATTTAATCTCTTCTTGTTGAACGAACAAATATATACGCTCAGCAAAAAAAAAAAAAAAAAAAAATCTCCCAGAATTTATTGCATCTGAAGCCTATATGGAAAGATTTATTGGAATATTATTGCTTACAGGATATCCTTTTTTACCTCAAAAAGAAATGTATTGGTCACTTGATAAGGACATTTCTGTTCCTATTGTACGAGAATCGATATCACGTTTGCAGTAGAAGAATACGAAGCAGAATTTGCATTGAACTGACAATAGTCAAATTGACAATACCGATAAATTATATAAGGTAAGACCGTATCTAAACTTACTAGATATCATGACTTTCTACTACTGGAAACAAAAAGTGTCTTTTAGATTTCAGATGCTAGATTGCATTATTCCTTTTGCAAACTCCTATTGAGAGTTTGCCAGAAACAGATCAGCAACAGCTATTTCTAGAGCAACAGATTTTCCTGTTGCTTATCTACTAGTAAATTCAGCATTCAAAAACCATTGCATGGAGATGGTAGACTTTTTATTGTAAAGTCCGATGATAACAAAAGATTTCATTGTAACGAGTGCCTTAGCCAGACTGTTTATAGATGCAAAGTATATAATGTAGCTTTACATCATGATTGTAGTGAAACTTTTCATGCTTGAATCTTTCAAATGAAATAATCTGTATTTGGCAAAGAAATATAATGCATATTTTGATATTAAGTTAATTACAAGCAAAGTGATTTATAGATTTATAAAACGTTGTACAGATAAAAAGTAATCCAGTGCTCCACTCAAAGGAAACATCGCATACGAATACAATCCTAGTCACTAAACATCCGTAGTCTTATTCCGCTGACGTTGCGCGAACACAACACTCGCTTTTTCCACTGGTAAGAGCATTTTTTTTTAAAATTTTCAATGTAAATTTATTTTATAAATTCTTAATTTAATACTATTTGTTATTATTTTCATGAGAAAAGAATCATTCCTT
Source organism: Stegodyphus dumicola (assembly GCF_044657685.1). Lineage (NCBI taxonomy): Eukaryota > Metazoa > Arthropoda > Arachnida > Araneae > Eresidae > Stegodyphus > Stegodyphus dumicola. The sequence goes on along the minus strand of NC_140771.1, from coordinate 33,579,752 downwards.
GTAGTTTTGGCGGTTAATGGGTTAACTATGCAGTGGATTACAAATGTTACATTACAGTAGGTTGAGAAAAATGTGATCAATGAATTGCAGTTCGGTAAGAAAAAGGTTATAATATACTACTTTTCAATATAATCATCCAGACTATGTCAGTGCTTGTCTGAATGTGCAATTAATCATTTAATGTCCAGGCAATGAAATTCTGCTCATTAGTCATGAAGCCATTTTAGATCCACTAGTTGCACCCAGATACAAACTCCTATTTTTGCTACGCCACACTTCATATGTCATTTACAATCAAAGCTGATGGCATTTATTATTGATTAGCATTAACCGAGTCTGTCTTGTTTCCAGGTGATGTTGATACAATACCCTCCTGTTACAGTACACCTTTTGTGGTTACAAAGAGGAAACTTCCACCATAGGAATGTGTGGACATGAGCTTTATTTGGTGCAAGTACTACACTAGATGCACAGTTCTGCTAGGTTATTGCAGTTTGTAACTTTCCTTTCTGAATCCCCCTCATATGTGTAAAGTCATTACAAATTCTTGAGCAGATAAAAGAATTTCACACTAAGATAATGTCAATATACACATTTTTAATAAAATTTCTAGAAAAACAACTAAAACTAAATTTTTATTTTGTTCCCTATCTTCTAATGCATGCAAGTAATTTTATATAGCTATGAAGATATTTGGAATTTTTGAAAAGTACAAATGATTATGTTCCTTTTCAGCCAACAAAATATGTGTAGTGTAGCAGTTAAAATCCCACACTTAAGATCCATTATGCATCACAAGAATATTTTTTTTATTTATTTATTTTCCCTGTTTTAAATACAAATCTGGTGAGATTTCTTCGTTGTCCCAAAATTCATAAACTTAATGTGCAATTTATATCTAAAGCATACTCAGATGTAGTCAGTATCTCCTTTTTGTTTCACTACTTACAGATCCACTTTTTAATTGTGAGAGGAGAGATGTTTTTGTAAATTATTATTACGAGTAAAGCCTTTGCCACAAATTTTGCAAAAGAAGGGTTTCAAACCAATATGACTCCATGAATGTCTCAGAAGATCCGATTTATTACCATACATTCTGTTACATTTAAAACATTTATAACTTTTGGTGCCAGTATGAGACAGCATATGACGATTAAGATAGTATTTATAGGTGAATCTCCTTTGACACACATTGCACTGAAATTTTTTTGAAGTATCATGAAACCATAACTGATGTTTATTTAAAAATTTTTCCTCTGTAAAAACTTCATCACAAACACCACACTCAAACTTATATTTAATTTCTTTTTTGTGTGTTAAAATATGCTTCTTTAAATAACTTGCATCAGCAAATGTTCTCTCACATATATTGCATTTTATACGCTGAAATTTTGTATGGTGTCCAATGTGTCGTTTAAGAGTAGCATCAGTGCAGAATTTTTTATTGCATTTGTAACAAGAAAAGGTTTTTTCACCTGTGTGAGATATTAGATGACGGTGCACTTGAGATGCTTTACAGAACTGTTTAGAACATATATGACAAGAATTAATTGGCACAGATTTATGAAATAATAGAAAATGTTCCCTAAAGCTTTTTCGAGTTTGACAACTTGCTTCACAGATATAACAATCAGAAACTTTTCTTTTATGAGCAATAGACTTTTGATTATTAGAAGTACCCTTACAATTATCAAAGTCAGTATTTTTATTTTTTACATTAACTTGATGTATATAATGAACTATGGGATTACTTGTAGTGTGTTTTGCTTCATCATGCAAGATACGGTGCCTTTGTAACAGTGAGCATTTTGTAAATGTTTTACCACAGATATTACATGAAAACAGTTTTAGGCTCAGATACTGCCATATGTATTTAGTGAGATGGGCTTTAACAGCAAGTTTCTTGTTATTCTTTTTACAAGCAAAAGCTTTTAAAGCCGGATATGTAGTTGCATGAATACTACAATGACGAACTAGTTCTGTTTTAAAACGAAAATGCTTTTTACATGTATTACATATGTATCTTTTAGTTCTATCGTGAAATAACAAAATATGCTGTGAAAGAAGAGTTCTGTTCAAAAAGCTTTTATCACAATAGTCACATTTATATTTATATTTCAACGTTTTATGTGTAAGTGTATGTCTCTGCAAAGTTCGCATCCGAACAAAACACTTTTTGCAAACAGTGCATGTGTATTGTTTTTTACACAGATGATTACCGTAATTCTTTCTCAGACTAGCAGCACTACAGTATGTTTTCCCACAAATATCACACACACATAAACCTTCCTTGCAAGTAGAAACATCCTTCACTGATGATAATATATTTGATTTTTTATCCTTTTCTTTAGATGGAACAGCTTCCCTTCTATAGTGCTTATTTTGATGATCAAAAGGCAAAATTTTTAGCTGTCTCTCACCTTTACTAAAAATATATAACTTCATTTCAGACTGATCAGCCTTCATACACTGCAACAGCATTTGCTCTACATATCTAGGGTGATCCTGCATTGTCACGTACTTATAAATAGAAGATTGTTCTAAAAGATGTTTTTCAGTCTCTTGAGCTTCCACTATACTATGATGCAAATCATGCAGTTTCAGTTGATCTAATTCAGAGAATGTTTTTTTGCATACAAAACACAAAAATTTATTGTTTCCAGCATGCAGCTGATAATGCATATTTAAATTAGTTTTTGTTAAAAACGGTTCTTTGCAAAATGAGCATAAATGCATATTTCTTGCTTCGCGATTTTCTATATAACCCTATTATATTACTTGATTCATCGTTGGAGAAGCCGAAAATATAATACTTCCTTTTATGACTGTCAGTTTTAATTAAAGTGTATCTGAATGCAGTGAATTTCCCTGAGGATATAAATTACCAAATATGGAATAAAACATAAAAATCACAGGTCCCAACTCTGTCTACTTTGATTTTGCAATACAGTGTAAGATTTATCGAAAAGTTTCATTAATTAACCATACGAATGTATCGTATTATGTTTCTTTTACAACAGATTCTGTTGCTCAACACATTCCCATACCTCTCCACCATACAACGTCTATGCAAAGATCTCGATACACATTCTTTCTTCTTCTTCTTCTTGATGATTCTTGAAGCTTGGCTTCCCTTTGGCGCCTTATGCTCCAACTCAAAATAACGTTATTTACAAGTTAAGCCACAAGTACGTATTCCCTCCAATTCAGGGGGAGAACGTCAGTCCGAAAATCAAACCCGTACACTAAAAGTGCTTAAGAATTCTTTAAGATGTATTTGATGACAAATTTGCCTAAAAAATAATACCTCCAAGGTATTATTACAATGATTTAAAAGATCAGCTAAGAGGTCAATATTGCTGATTTTCATTTTCTTGAGCATTATGTTTCTGGCACTATCGTACTTTGTGCAGTGAATAACTGCATGTTCAGTACTGTCAAGCGTATAACATGAGTAACAAAATGGCGAATTCGCTCTACGATACCTGTGCAACAGTTGAGTCGTGTCCAACATTTGCAATCTTATTTTACTGATTACAACTTCCATTTTTCTATCGATCTTTAAACTCTTACTCCGCTCACAGTGAACATTACAGTAGCTGAATCTGCGGCCGGTGTAAGAAGTCCGCCAGCTGTCGACTTACTCTTTCTTAATAGTATTCTCGATAAACCTACACGCATCCTCTGCTGAAATATCCCCCAAGTTATTCATATTTCTTCTTTACGCAACTTTATCCGCTCTTTCATTGAACCCTATACCCTTATGGCCAGGAACCCAGATGACTGTGAGGAGATGGAAAGACTTAATCCGCTCGAAGAGCTTAAGAATGAGAGAGTTGGATCTCCTATGAACACAGCTCAACGCGATGACTACAGATTTGCTATCTGTAAGGATAGCAATCTTATCGTGAGGATTCAGTATCTGAAGGAGCTTACAAATGGCCCAAGCTTCAGCTGAAAGATAGAGTTTCTATTGTCAATGCGCTGGCTGACAATTGCCGCGGTACGATTTACAGCCGCAATGCCAACTCCTGTATCGGACTTGGAAGCGTCTGTAGCGTAGATTTTAAACCCTTGATTCACGTAATCATTAATAATGGAACGGAAAAATTGCTGTATCTCCACATCCGAAAGATTTTTATTCTGGAACTCATTAGTTTTTAAATAACACTTAACTTCTTCAGAAAAATCTAGTTCATTGTTAAAAGTAATGCACTTACTGAAATCTAGATCGATATTGCTTAGTTTATCTTTAACACACTGGCTAATGGGCTTACGTATTTTGCTCCACTTGTACTTGCATCTTTGCAAGTAATTTTTCAGATTTTCCGCAATGGGAGAGGCTGCTGACAGAGCGATATTCTTTATTAGGAACTTCATTGCGGTGATGCATCTTTTTGTATCTAAGGCGAAGATCGCTGCTTCAACATATAACAACGGGAGAGGAGTGCTGATAGGCAATCCTATAGCCAGTCTTAAAGCATGATTATAAACTATTTCGAGCTTTTTCTTATTTTATTGAGAGGTAGACAAAAGGAGACAGCTGCCATATTCTATTCTTCCTCTTATTGTAGCATTTGCAATATTAACGAGATCCACTTTTTTGGCACCCCACCTGGGGCTCGCGATAAATTTAAAAGCATTCAGCATTCTTTCCAGTTTCGGTACTATTTTATTAACATGGACGTTCCAGCTCAATTTACTATCAAACCACATGCCCAGAATTTTAATGTGATCTTCCGTAGGGATGCTAACACCATCTAGCTTCAATAGATTCTCTTCACTACTCCTTGTCCCGCCGAAAATAATCGATTTACTTTTCTCTGGGGAAATGCATAAATTCCACTCTTTAGCCCATCTAAGCACTTTGAACAGCGCACGCTGCAAATTACTGACTACCTTGGAGGGTGAGACATCTGCACTGTAGAGGAATATGTCGTCCGCATACACGTAGCAGTCGACATCAGCCGGGATAATTTCATAGATATCGTGAATGAAAATTGTGAAAAAAATAGGAGACAAAATGCAGCCCTGAGGGACTCCGCTGATAATATCATAGCTTCTTGAAAGAACACCTCTCCACTTTACTCTAATAGTTCTCTGGTTTAAGAATTTGGCAATCCACAGGATATTATTCCCTTTAACTTCGGATTGCATGATTTTATAGAGCAGGCCATCATGCCAAACTGAATCAAAATGCAGCTTTGAGATCTAGAGCCACCAGTTGAACAACTTTCCTTTGCTTCCTGTGGTGCAGGATACTACTGAACAATTTATTAAGCAAGACCAGGCAACTATTTAGAATAAAGCCGTAATGCATGTTAGAAAGTCTTTTATTTTGCTGGATCCTCGGAAGTAATCTATTGAGAATCATCCTTTCCATTGCTTTGGCAAGAATTTGCGTTAAAGAAATAGGTGTAGCTAGAAACCAGCGCACTGTCGCCCCCAGGCTTCAATAGCTTCTTTCCAGTTCTTAGGGATTAGACCCAAATTCCATGACTTGTTGCAGGCCTCAAGGAGTGCATGCTTGTAATCATCAGCTAAAACTGTGATAGCATATCTTGTAAGGTCATCTTGTCCCGGAGCTGAGTTTTTGAGTCTCCTGATAGCTTTATCGAGCTCAAAACCTGAGAAGGGTTTATTAATACAGCTACTCTCTTCGTCACTAAAATCCAGGGGAATGAACTTTTGAATAGTGAATTTTGAATAGTACTTAGCAAATACTACACTTTGCTCTTCAGGTGACCAGGCGTGGCCATTCTGGTACTTTAAGATATTGTTAGAGAACTGGACCTGACTTTGTTATTCTGAATATTTTTAACTATCTTAAATAAATTGCCATCCTTTCTGGAATGACTACAAATTTTTTCCCAATAAAACCTTCTCTTGATATTAATGACCCTCTTGAGGTAAGCATTCCATTTCTTGTAAGAGATCCAGTATCCTCTTGAAAGATGAGCTTTAGCGAGTCTAAGACATTTCCTTTTCTGGCCAAGAATAAAGTTACATTCTGTGTCCCACCACGGGCTGTTTTTGCGCTGAATCGCAATTTTTTGAGGTTCTCCTTTTTCGTGGCGCTCAAGATGCGGTTGAAATTTTCCAGGTTCCTTTCTTCAGGGCGCAAAGCCCTGAATCTGTTGCTGCTTTCTGTAGGCAACTTCTTCCAGTCACAGGCAACGATTATTCTCTGGTTGCCAGCAGCAGAGGCGTTGTTATCATTTGCGAACTTAATTTTTATAGGGTAGTGGTCACTGCTAAAGGGATCAGGAGAAACTTCCCATTTCAATTGATCATAAAGCTCGGCAGAGCACAAAGCGATGTCAATGCAGGATTTGATTCCTCCAGGACTTACATGAGTGGGCTTCCCTGTATTTAGAATGCAAAGGTTGTTGTTGGTACACCACTCCAAAAGCACTCTACCCCCTGCTGACAGCCTGCTTGACCCTCAAGCATGGTTGTGATAGTTGAAGTCTCCTAAGATAATAAACTTGCCGGGCAACGTAGCCAGAACTTTATCCCTCTCTTTCACGCTGAACTGGCCATTGGGAAGGTAGACATTGATCACTGAAATATCGAAACTATTTGCTCGGAGATCTACTCTCATAATTTCCCCTCCCGCTAAATCATAACTGCTATCTTGTACAAATAAGCTTGCCCATTGTTTCTTGATGGCAATCATTAGACCCCAACCTTGGTAGGAGCTTAATCTATCTTAGCGAAAAATAACTTTATCGGGTAAGCAAAAATCATCTAAATTAGAAAGCCAGGTCTCCTGAATAATTAACACGTCGCAGAAGAATTCTTTCCTGCTAATAATAAAGTTTCTTTTGTTGGAGATACTTCTTGCATTCCATGAACAAAACGTAGGTCCCATCGAACTAGATGAGAAAAAGAAGCAAAGAGAGAAGCAGGGGAAAAAATTTATTTTATGAATAAAAGTCCCGGTTTCTAACCTTGGCCAGACTTTTTTGGTTTGCTCATGTCAAACTTGCTTTGAATGCAGGCTTCCCTTGTTGTAGGTTCTGATTTAGAATGGGGCTTCTTGCCCTTACTTCTTGCTACTTCTACTTCCGTATTATGCTCATCCAAGTCCAGGTCACTGTCAGACTCAAGAGCTCTTTTCCCAATATGCTTATCTCTAGTGCATTCTGATATCTCGCTCAACTTTGTATCGAGCTTTCATATTTTTGATCCAATCCTGCTAAGATTTTTTCGAAGTAGTCAGCCTGCTTTCAACGCACTTTCAAAAGATCCTTGCAGCGCAGCTATTATTGGAGTCATGACTTTCAGGAAATCTTCCTTTGCAGGAGTAGACACCTGAGTTCCTGCCACCTTCGCATAAGAATTTTTGTTTGCTACAGCCTGCCTTGCTTCTACTACGGGAACATGATGGTCAGCACTATATTTGAGAATATTGCCCTCTTCGATGTATTTGGGACAGTTCTTCGAGGATGCTTCATGTGAGTTACTGCACAATGCGCACTTGATCTGCTCACTTTGGCACTGTGCCCTGGTGTGATTTTCGCTACATTTGCTGCATCTGACTAATCCTCTGCAGCTTTTAATCCCGTGACCAAACCTCAGACATTGAGGACATTGCCTTGGATTATCGTAGAACCTTGTGATCCTATGTCTTGTCAGCCATATTTTTACATGTTCTGGCAAGTGGTGTCCTGCAATCGTAACAAGTACTCTTTCTGAAGGTTTCTTATTACTGTCTGAACTTTTCGCTAAAAATCTTCTTAAATTTAATACTTCAATCTCGTTATTATGATTCAACTCGTTAGCTAGCTCTGAGAGCTCAACTTCTACTGGAATGGATGATAGAAGAAATTTGCTTGTCAGTTCAGACATGGCAAGCATCGGGGAGACTTTTACATTATGCAATTCAGATATGTTTAAAACTTGCCATGCACATTCAGCCACCAAGGTATTTATTAAAAGCCTTCTATCTCTTATAATTTTAATGAAGTCAATATTTTTAACTAAAGCCACTTTGCTAGATATTTCATCTTTCAAACTTTTAGGATTGTTTACGTTAATATTCTTCTCTATACCTTTAAGAAAAACAGTGTAATTTCTTATTCCTCTTTTATGACAAATTTTTAATAAACGCTCTGACGATATGGGCGGTTTGTACTGACAGTCCAGGTCAGAGCTCGATTCCATCTTTCTTCATCACACTTGCGTCTGAGCGCAAAAAGAAAATGAAAAGGAAAATTCTTCTACCTGAATCTTCACTGAAAAAAACAAAACCAGGAGAACAAGACACTCTGATTTTAGCTTTACTTAAAGCACAAATTAAACACCACAATACGGGAAGAAAACCCGCACTTTAACACGTAGCACTTCGCCGAAATAAACAAACGCGAGTCAAAGAATTCACCACGCAGCTTCGCGTTCGACAACTTCTCACACACACTCTAAAAGTATTCACAATGATATCATACATTCTTTGTCTCCACCTTCTGGGAATTCGTTATTGACAGCACCAAGGTTCTTTAATATTATGTTTCCTATAGTGAAATCGTCTTTCCTTTCCCGTCTTTCCTATCGTCAAGATGATAGAAAAGACGGGAAAAATGGGAGGAGTTACGAGACTTTCTGCGTTGTATGAAGATCTACTGAGAACTTTCTCGCCAAGTTAATTGGCATCATCGGTTCATTCTTATTTCTGTAATTATGGTAGACGGGGTGTTGCTGAACCAAAGAATATGTATAGTTCAAGGAGGTTAGGATAGAAGGAGGGATTACTCAACCGTGAATCTTCGCGGCCATGTTACTACTATGACTTCTGCAAGGAAGTCTGTCATTGCAACATTTTATTTTTATTTTTGAAGCATGGGATCTTGTGTTGTATATGGATGTACGAACCGATTTTCTAAAAAGATTCTTGGGTTTGCTTTTCATGCGATCTTTAATGCAATTTGATTAATATATTGAAAAATATCACAGTGTCATGTTATTTTCTTTCCAGATGGGAAAAAGAGACTTAATAATAATCAAAATATGTTAAATATATTTTAATGTTTCTGTTTATAGCTAATATCTTCGTTCCTTAACATACAATGATATATGCAAGGATTAAACTATAATTTGAACGTTTTAAGTAATTCGTTTTATAATTTTCAAGGAAAGTAATAAATCAGTTGTTACTATTTTTATGAATTGTAAATACAACGATATTTTCCGAATACATACCCCGATTTGCTACTACAGATAATCCCTTATAAAGGGAAAAGTATCTCGGCTGTCTCCCTAGAGGAAACACGTTATCGGATGACAACCACAGCCTGCTCTACCATAATAAGCTGTTTCTCCCTTTTTTGACGTCAAGGCTGTTCTCCGAAGAATATCCGGAATTTAAAACAAGAAAATATTTAGATACACTTATCAGGTTCAATGTTCCGTCTTACTTTCTTTGGGAACATGCAAGGACCTGACTCGGAACAGAGAGCTTACTAAAGCTATGGTAAATAACTGTGGGAAGTAGACAGGATACACAAGAAGGGTATACAAAACCCTTTATTTTTCTCTATTTACAATAATTTCCGTACTTCGGAATACAAAGACCCACTACTTGTGGTCTAAACGTAAGAATATAAAAATATAACTAAACTTAACTTTGAAGTAATAAACGTGGAAGATTGGCCTTATATTAACAGGAAGCCGTATGTAGTACAGAGAACTGTTAACACTACAATACGTTTAAAATTATCAAGAGGATTAAACCTCTGGTCTGGAAGGCAACCAGCAACTGAGTAAAACTTCTAAGGCAACCGGCCTGCTTCGTCTAACTCCTTCCTCTCTCTCGCTTGGCAAAAAGCCACAACTTAAGTACTTGGCGTTCGCCAGACAAATTTTGCATAAATAAGTTAACGCTTTTAATTCTGGCCGGAAGTAGAAAATAAGAAGTGATAGTAAAGATTTAAAATAAAATAAACGTTAGTAAAACTTAAGATCCTTACATACTTCCCGCCAGAGTTAATTAGTTTGAAACTGAGGTCTAAAACGACCTTGTTGAAAACTTTTAGCTCTAGAATATAACGCGAGGCCAACCTTTTACAATCATAACTTCGTTAGAAACTAGAAAATTTAAAAGAAAGAAATTTGTTACAATAGCAGCTCCCAGGATCTACAACAATCTTTTTTTTTTCTTTTCATCTGTATTGCATCTAAACAGGAGCTTTATTCAATTCTGGTTCCTTCCAGAGATCTGGAAGGAAAACTAGTTTAATGAAATGTTACACAATGAAATGGCAATTAACATGCATATTTATATTTATCTTAACATTCTTATTTCATTCATGACTATTTTAATTATCTCTCCCCGTGCTCTCTGACATGTGTTGTAAAAGAACAAACACGAATGTGTTTATGTATACGTGTTCAACACTTCCTCCTACAATCAAAACAATAACGTGTTAAAATTCAACATACCAAGACCTCGTAACATACCCTAATTTCAACTCTAAACCCTGAGGTACTATTCTGAAAGTGGCTAACTCTGAAGTGTAGCGTCAGAGAGCCTAACTACATTCATTCAACCTTTAACACATATTCACCATGATTTAGTCTTTTTACAGTCACACGAATAAAAAAAGATTTTTAACATTACTTTCACTTTTACCATATCACGGTTTCTTAACATTTAAAATAACAGTTCACATTGTATATAAGAACATATTAACATGCCGTTAATTTTACACATTTGAAAACATACATTAGTAGTACATTGTTAACTTCTATTCTTTTCAAAGCAAGTGCCAATTCTTTCTACATTGAAATACTACATCAAAAAGTCTTTCAGACTAAAACTTTTCTTGCCAGAATGTTTTAAATAAAATTTATACAATAACTTTTACAATATGTAAGTCTTTACACATCGCTATTATACATCAACTTTAGTTTTACGCTCGAGTAATTGAAACACATAATACCAAAATCGGTAACAACTCATTTATCGCCTTTTTGGCGATAAAGGTAGACCTCGCATGAGGTAAAACTTCTTGAAATCTGCCACTTGCAGTAAGAATGAAAGATTAACTTAAGTTTGCAAAGTAACATAAAATTTTACTTATCTTTGTGATATTCGGACATTCTTTTCTGAGCCCAGTCCTGGAAGGTAGTGCAGATTCTCGTTTGATTTATCCTCCTTCTTGTGCGGGCTCGCCCTTCAGTGCCTTCCTCTAGAAGCTTTCTTTTTTCTCCAGTTCGGTCACCCTTGAATACCTTCTTTTTCGCCTCTGCCTGTGGTCTTGGCCGTTTGATGGCAGCTGGTCTTGGCGGAACCGGGAAACTTCTTTCGAGTTCCTGCTTGGACCTCGTTGCTGGCCGTTCAAATTTTCCTTGTAACTTTTCCTCCGCCGCTGGTGGCCCTTCCGCAGTTCGGCGACATTTGCTGCGGAGAGTCCTGTCGGATGAGTAGATCTTCCGTTTTAGAGCCGGGTTATAGTTGCCGTCATTTCTCCTGGCTCTCTTTGCATACGTCGTTCTTCTCCGTTCTTCATTCTGGGGGTGTTCGTGAGCTCTCTTTTCTGGACGGTGGAACGGCTTCTTTTTCTTGTTACCTTCAATTTTCCCGCGGGGAAACTTTCTTTTCACTTGCTCCTGCCTCTTAATGGCTTGCCCTTGTACTTGTCGTTGTTCCAACTCTGGAGCTTGTGCCTGCAGTGTCTGCCGTTCCGGATCCTTCAAAAGATCTGTAAATATTTGCATTTTATTACGATCATAGTAGGGTTTGATTTGATCAATGTTTGCGGAGCAGGTTTCACCATTCTTGGCTTTTAACACTACTACAGCGTGAGTTATTTTTTCTATGACATATGGTCCTTCAAATCGTGGAAAAAATTTGGCAGTTTTATCTTCTGGTGCTGAAGAAAGTGAATGCTTAATTTTTAATACTTCATCCCCTACTTTATAAGTTACTCCCCGTCGTTTCAAGTCATAATATAGCTTTTGTTTTCTCTGTGCTACTTCAGTATTTTTTTTTTTGCTTCTTTAATTAGTTTTTCTATATCACCCATTTTAAATTCTGGGGCTCTTTGTTGCACATAAAATAATTTATCTAACGGCGTTATAATCTTTCTGCCTAAAAATAACTCAGCAGGAGTTTTGCCCGTTGTATCATGTTTTGCGGTCCTAAGGGCGAAAGCAAATTTATTGACATAGTTATCGCAGCTTTTATGAAAATTTTTAACATAACTACAGATAATTTTCACTATATTTCTATTGACCCGTTCCGCTATATTTGATTGCGGCAGATACGGGAGCATTTTTAAATGACGTATGCCCAGTTTTTGGCACATGTCTTCAAATACATTACTTACAAATTGAGGACCATTATCCGATATAACTTTTAGGGGCGCCCCGTATTTTAAAATATATTTATTTAAAATAGAATCAGTAACTAATTTCGCGGAGGCTCGTTTTAAGGGAACAATTTCGGTCCACATACTAAAATGATCAACCATAACAAGGAGATAGACTTTTATTTAACTGACTTTTTGGGAAAGGGCCCAATAAATCGATGCCAATTATTTCATTTGGAAATACGGATTTAATACTATTTAGAAACCCGGCCGGGCGGAAATTAATATAATTAACTGCTTGACATGTTGGGCAGGACTGGACATACGCCCTTGTTAACTTTTGCAGTTCAGGAAAATAGACCGCCTCGCGTACGCGTTGGATAGTTTTTCGAATACCAGCATGAGAAGCTAAAGGACTGTCATGGAGCTCCTGCAGGATATTTAATCTAAGACTAGCTGGGATAACAGGTCGAAATTCGTTGTTGGAATTTGTAGTTTTTGTATAAAATAATAGACCATCTATTAGTTCGTAATGGGCCGCCCTATTTCTTATCGCCACAATATCTTGGTGGCTAAAATTTTCAGGATCCTTTAAATACTCATAAATGCTGCCAAACTCAGGATCCTTACCCAGTTCGGTTATTACAGTTTCTCGGGAATTTATTGTACATGCTGTGAGCATTGCCACCTTTACAGTATTACCTTCTTCATCTATTTTAATTCTGGATAGGACATCTGCTACGATATTTTCCTTTCCGGGGGTATGCTTGATTACCAGATTATATTCTTGTAGCTTGAGTGCCCATCTTATTAACCTTGGGGATAAGTTTTTCCCTGAGTACAATCTAGTTACCGCCGCATGATCAGAGTACACTGTTATTGGCGCCTTTCCAAAATAGACTCGGAACTTTTGCACTGCTAACAGAACTGCAAGTGCCTCTCTCTCGGTCGCGGAATAGTTTCTTTGTGTTTGATTTAAAGTTCGGCTAAAAAATGCCACGGGCTGCTGATTTTGCGAAAGTACCGCTCCTACCGCATAATCCGAAGCATCCGCTGAAATTTCTAAATTCTCATTCTTTTCAGGAAATTTCAACACCGGGGCTTGCGTTAATGCTTGTTTTAATTTTTCGAAAGCACTATTGGCTTCGGCTGTCCATGAGAATCTTGCCTTTTTCCTTTTTAATTTTAACAATGGTTCAGCAATAGCTGCAAAATCTTTTATAAAGGACCTATAATATGAACAAAGTCCTAGAAAAGAAGAGAGCTTCTTCGCCGTGTTTGGAGTCGGATACTTTTGTACAGCGATTATTTTTGATTCGTCTGTCTCGATTCCTTTCTGAGATATTTTGTAACCTAAATATTTTAATTCAGGGGCTGCAAATTTGCTCTTTTCGACATTAACTTTTAGACCGGCCTCATTTAATAAAGAAAACACCTGTCTTAAATCCTGTACATGTTGGTCGAGATTATCACTAGTAATAATGATATCGTCTAAATAGATAAATGTGGACTTTCCAAGAACAGGCCTTAACACAATGTCCATACATCGCTGAAATGTTGCCGGTGCCCCTGAAAGGCCAAACGGCATACGCAAAAATGCATAAGTGCCAGACTTGGTTATAAAAGCAGTCTTAGGCACGTCCTCAGGCCTAACCCCTATTTGAAAATAACCAGTCGTTAAGTCTAAAGTCGTCATATATTTGGTGGATGTTATGTTCCTTAGAATTTCTTCAATAATAGGTAACGGATATACCGGATATTTAGTTATGGAGTTTAATTTACGGTAGTCAATTGCGAATCTCCACCTTTTTGGATGTGTCAAAGGATAGTCATTATTTTTCTTACATAAAACCACCGGGCTAGCATAACTACTTGAGATGGGCGTTATGATCTTTTTACGTAGCATATCGGTGATATGCCATTCTATAAATTTTTCCTTATTCTTATCATACCGGTATGCTTTGTGGCGAACTGGCATTGAATCTCCGGTGTCAATACTATGGTTAGTAACCTGAGTAAATCCTGGAATATCACTAAATAACGAAGCAAATTCACTTACCACTTGTCGGATTCTTCGTTGCTCTTCATTAGGCAGGTGGTCAAGGTTTAACATGGGCGGTTCAGCCTTTTCTTCACGAACTGGTTTCATTGTCAGCTTAAGGGACACTTCATTAAAATCTAGCGTTGCTTGTGCCTCTGAAAGAAAATCTATTCCTAAAATAATATGTGCTTGCAGATTCTTTACTATGAAAAACATAACCTTTACTTGTTCGTCCTTGATACGGACATACAGCGGTAATTTCCCTATACACTTACATCTTTCTCCTTGCGCAGCTAACACTGTCGTATTATCCGAATTATATATACGATATTTACGAAAATACTTCCTAAAAAAATCTTCTGCCACACAGGAACACTTCGCGCCTGTATCGAGGAGTGCGGTGGCTGGGATATTATTCACCAACACTTCAATCTTCGGAAGAGTCAAATTTTTCACCATTACTGTATTTAACTTGAAGGAAGAGGGGTTTTCGTGGCCTTCGGATTTCCGCACCCTCCCGTCAGCAGAAATCCGTTTTAGTTTAAATTATTTTTCATGTCCGTGCTTTCCTTCTTTTTCCACTGGCCTTGAGACTTTTTTTTCTGGATTGCTATTGAACTGTCGACGTTCGCCGGCTGTTTTTGAATGCTCGGGTTTCCTTGCCCACTGATTCGCTTTGCTTCCGTAGCCGTGTGCTTGAGTTTGCTGTAGTCTTGGCGCACCAAATTGGTTTCGCTGTTGATATTGGCGTCTTCTTTCAATGTCCGCCGTTCTTCTACTTTCAAACTGGATTGCTAGCTCAAATAACTTTTCCAGTGTAGTCGGATTTCTTAATTCAATAAAGTCTTGCACTTGGGGCAGTAACCTCGGCAAAATCACTTGAATTATCTCAGGATCCGGACGGTTTCCATACAAGAGTTTGAAGACGTGAATTTTTCTTAAAATAAAGCTTGAGAGATTTTCGATTCTTTGCTGATATATACTGAAAAGTTCCGTTTCTAATTTCGCACGATCCCTTACAACAGGGAAGGCTTTTAGTAGGGCAGTCTTGAAATTTTCGTAAGTATAGGTGGGACTTCCTGCTTGACCCAAGAGACTTCTGCCTATACATTTGAACCAATTAAGCGCTTGGCCCCTCAAAGCGCTGGTAGCTAAGGTAACTTTTTGAAATTCGTGCACGGGGTAGAGCATGAAGTGGTCATCCAATTTTTCAAAAAAACTGGTTACCGGTGAGTTTCCATTAAATGTTGCTTCTGGTTTCATCGAAGCGCGCATGGTCTGGACGATGTAACCAAATCCTTAAAGGGCGGCAGCTGGCATTTCTGGATTCTGAGCCGCTTCTGCAGGCAGCACAGGTTCTTCTTGAAACTCGGCCATGGTTATTCTTCTTCGTTGGGCGCCACTATCAGGTTCAATGTTCCGTCTTACTTTCTTTGGGAACATGCAAGGACCTGACTCGGAACAGAGAGCTTACTAAAGCTATGTTCAATAACTGTGGGAAGTAGATAGGATACACAAGAAGGGTATACAAAACCCTTTATTTTTCTCTATTTACAATAATTTCCGTACTTCGGAATACAAAGACCCACTACTTGTGGTCTAAACGTAAGAATATAAAAATATAACTAAACTTGACTTTGAAGTAATAAACGTGGAAGATTGGCCTTATATTAACAGGAAGCCGTATGTAGTACAGAGAACTGTTAACACTACAATACGTTTAAAATTATCAAGAGGATTAAACCTCTGGCCTGGAAGGCAACCAGCAACTGAGTAAAACTTCTAAGGCAAGCGGCCTGCTTCGTCTAACTCCTTCCTCTCTCTCGCTTGGCAAAAAGCCACAACTTAAGTACTTGGCGTTCGCCAGACAAATTTTGCATAAATAAGTTAACGCTTTTAATTCTGGCCGGAAGTAGAAAATAAGAAGTGATAGTAAAGATTTAAAATAAAATAAACGTTAGTAAAACTTAAGATCCTTACACACTTATAATTCTTTCTTTTGCATAAAGTTTTAGATATCTATCAATGAATGACAGCAGTTATTCATTAAACAAACAAAAAAAAAAAAAAAAAAAAAAAAAAAAAGCTTTTTCTTGTGATTCTAGTTTCACGCGGAAAAACCAAATTACCCTTCCATAATCAACACAAATGTAAACAAACATCTCTTCACGACTTGTCGGAATGTGCAGAAATAACAAAAGTGTCTCTGCGCAAGTAGTCGGGCATTTAGCATTCCTGATGAGCCAAAGTTGTATCAAAGAATATGTATTGTTCATAGACGTTCTTTAGCTGGTCTATTCTAACCTCCATGGTATGTATGGTGGTATGGGTATGGGTCTACTCTAACCCATGGTATGTATGGGAGTGCATAGTCTACATTGTTTTGGGTCAGTGCTCTGTGTGTAATCCTTCAAGAAGCATCACCTGCCAAAGCGAGTATTTTTCACTTAATTTTTAATAATTTTCATCTATTGCTATTTGCATATTTGAATGACTACCTTTTTATTTATATTCAATTTTTAATTTTTTTAACTTAAGATTATTTGTAATTTTATATTTAAGAAATTAATATTTATTTCTGCATTTTCTTCTGTCTGCTACTAAACCTTTATTCCTGTACTTTATCAGGGTTTTAGTTTGATATATTTTTAGCTTAAATTTATCATAATTTTTAATTTAAAAATAATACATTTAATTTAATATTTTATTTGCTTTACTTAATTTCACTTTGTTAGGTTAAACTCTTTTCTTTGCTAGGGCTGCTTCACCTTTACTGCAGAAATTCAAGTATTTCAACATAACAGGTATATCGTTGATAAATGATGAAGATAATGCAATTTTTCTAGCAACCGAAGCGGGCTTGCCTCTGAAAAAGGAGGAGGCCTCATCTTCTCCAAATTGGAAGCCACGCCAGGAAAGAAACCAAGCTTGAATGACGATGGATTTACAGTAATAGGAATCGAGTGTCCAGGAATGTTTAACCCCGTTGTAGGCACATTTTTTGAGGGAACTAAAATTCCAATCAGGGAGTGCATGGTCTTCATATTACGCTTTGCATTGAAGATGAATTTCACGTTTATTAAGATGAATTTTATATCCTGGAGAATGGAACAAAATTTGCCAGAAATAGATGATGAAACAATATGCGACTTTATGTCCTAATGTAGAGAAATTTGTGACGCATTCGCATCTCATCTCAGTACACAACTCGGGAGCAGGTAAAGCAATTAATTTTTTTTCATGTTCCTTATTTTTATTTAAAATTCTTTATTTATTATTTAAGATTTCATTTCTTTCAATCCGTACTGTTTGTATTTTTTATATTTAAAAGATTCTTAATTTTTTTCTGTATTTATTTTGTCTCACAACCTTACTGATCCATCTATTTAATTGAACTTTTAATGAGATATGCATTTCCCTTATATTTTAAGTCCATCAGCAGTCGAGTGATAAAATGACTGAATACTAGTAGTTTAACCGTAATTAAGATCCTAGCAAACAGGTTGGCATCCCTTCACAGGAGTAGTCACAGTTTTCCCCAGGTGTAACATAAATATAAGCCAGTTTCTCTTGAAAAGTACTCCATAAAGGCACCTCTCCTTTTAGGCAGATAGCCCTTTATTACATTGTCATAATCTAAATAATCATAATTAATTAAGACACAATAACACGCCGAATAAATACTAATTCAGAAGTCAAACAACAAAAATCAGCGTTAATTTGCAAAATTTTCACAGTTTTTGACTAGTTTCGATGGTTTTACCGAACCATCATCTTCAGCTGCAAAACCGCAAATGAACAAGATAGGAAATAATGTTTAGATAAGATAAGAAAGCCTGGACAAGAATAAGCAAGTGGCGCCATCTGTTGGCGAAACCAGAACTAAAACATAATTTCTCTAAAAGCCGAAGGCAAATTTGGATTGGAATTAGGATCGTTAACTAGAACAGAAAGATTTTTATGAATGTGAAATGCCTCTAGAAAATCCAGTTCTCCAATGGAAGATGTTTTTTGAATAATTTTGGCAGCAGAAAAATTGAAAGTGTGATTTTCGGACCAACAATGTTGAGCAACAGAAGACTTCTGTGTTTCCTTTTTTCTAACATATGCTTCATGTTCTTTGACACGAAATTTTAAGGCTCTCTTAGTTTGGCCAATGTAAATTAAACCGCACTGGCAAGGAATCCTATAAATACCCCAGGAATTCATATCCGGAATGGGGTCCTTGAGTATAGAAGTTGGAATTTTATTGATGGGAGAGTAAACAACCCGAAAGTTAAATTTCTGCAAAATATGTGCAACTTTATAGCTAATTGATGGAAAGAAGGGAATGACAACAGAATTTTTATAATCTCCTAAAATAAGAGTGTGGCTTTTGGTGTGTTGAGATGAGAATTTTTTAACTGCTTGATTAATAATGTTGGGTGAAAAGCCCCTGTCAATAGCTATTGCTTTTAAATAATTTAGTTCTTCATCAAGGGCCAGTTTGGAGGAGCAAACTTGAAGAGCACGGAAAACATAGGAATAAAATGAAGCTAACTTTTGTTTAGTCGGATGACATGATTTAAAGTGTGGTGGAAGGCAAACCGATGAAGGTTTACGGTAAACTGTAGTACTGAAGTTGGATGTGTTACGTGTGACCAGAATGTCGAGAAACGGAAGAGAATTGCAAGTCTCAAGTTCAAAAGTGAACTGAATAGCAGGATCAATAGAATTCATTGTTGAAAGAACTCTATTTAAATCATCTTTATTACCTTCAAACAGGGTAAAAGTATCGTCTACGTAGCGGAACCATGCCGGGAAGTTTAAAGTTTCAAACAATTTTGATTCATAATAATGCATGTAGATATCAGCCAGGATGGGACTGAGGGGGCTTCCCATGGCTAATCCCTCAGTTTGCTTGCAATATTTATTTTGGAAAACAAAATGTGTTTGTTTCAAACAGAGTTGAGTGAGAGAAATTAGCTCATCAATTTCGATGCAAGAGAAATGAAATTCGCGAAGTCTGGTTTCTAGACATCTTAATGCACCCTCCACTGGGACATTGGTGAATAATGATTTTACATCAAAAGAAACCATGAGTAAATTACGAGGAGAAATGTTTTTAACCTTTTTTACAAACTCTATTGAATTTTTTATGGTGTAAATGTTATTGTCTAATAGAGTGGAAAATCTAGAAACTAAATATTTAGCTAATGGATACGAGGCAGTACCTAAATTTGATACAATAGGGCGGAAAGGAATACCACTTTTATGAATTTTGGGAAGAGCATATAATCTGGCACAATTCGCAACAGATGGGATAAGCGAATGTTTTAAGTTGCTTGAAATGATTTGCGAAGATTTGATCGCAGTTTTTATTTTGGATAAGTCCGAAGGTGAAGGATCTTTAGGGATCGGATTATATGGTCCTTCGTTTAAGAGTTTAGTGACACCATCGATGTAAGTGTTCTTATCCATGACGACTATCTGGCCACCTTTGTCGGCCTTTGAAATGACAATATCCGGGTTAGAATGAATCTCGCGCATTGTAGCTCTTTCTCTCGCAGTTAGATTTGGTTTCAAAGGTTTATTATTGAATTTCACATTATGAGCGATATGATGCCTAATCATTTCTTTCTGTGAATCTGAAACTTTACTGAACTTGAAAGCTTTTTCGATAGGAGCCAAAATCTTTGGAATCGAATACTGTGAAAATTTTGCAAATTAACGCTGATTTTTGTTGTTTGACTTCTGAATTAGTAATCATAATTAGTTATATTTCAGGGTATTTATGTATTAGCCAATACTTACAGATGCATCGCTAACAATAATATGCAAATTGTTAAAATCTTATAAAAATTTTTATTTAATTTCCAGTTTGCCAAAGAACAGCAAGTATTCCAGTTACCATACTTTAAACTGTAGATGATAAAAATCGTATAATGGAAATGTAATATTATAGACTGCTTAAGATGTATTCGAGCTGCGAACTGGCTAGTGGAAAGTCGCTTGCCTAGTTATGCAGCAGAATTCGTGTGGAGGAAAGCTGCGAGTCAGGTTAGGTCTTTTAAAAATAACACTGAAAAGATAACTTGAATATGCGTCGGGTATTTAAAAAAACATGCCTACAAATTTCCCACGAACAGTGGTTATTGAAAGGTGTGGCATGAATCATGTGGGATAAAAATAGCAGCATTTTGTAACCAAATTAATAAAAAAAAAAAATTATGCTTGTTATTTGCGTGGAATTCAATCCTGAAACAGAAATGTAAATAAACTCTTGCAATCCGAATCTGCACCTTTTTATAAAGCTGAATGTTTAATCGAAAGATTATGTCGTTTTTTACAGTAAATGAGAGAAAATATTTCTTAAAATATAATTGAGAAACGTTAAAATTTAACTTTAGAGATAACAATCTTTAAATATCTTTACAGATAAATATATAGAATTTAAACAGAAACGAAAATGTAAAGTTAACAAATCAGGTTCTCAAAAATCAGTTGATAGAAAAGATAATTTTCCGGAGGAATGTTTTTTAATGTTTTGAATTTCACAATCAAAATGGAGATACGAAAAATTAAAAAAAATTGTCTTCCGATATTCGAATGTTAATTGATGAAAAATTAATGTCATTGGGTTTTGATAATTTAAAGGCATCAACTTATAATTTAGCCCTTTACTATGTAGGGTTATTATTAACCAGTTATTTTAGGATTTAGATCTTTACTGTCACCTCTTCCTTCCATTTCCTCACCAGAATGCAAATCAGGTTTAGAGTATTTAAGCCAAGATTGTTGGACTGTAACACAGCGTTGCTCCTGCCTTGCTCGGTTCGCCGATGTAATCACTTAACAGTATTCGCTGAGTTTATGAAGTTCCTGCTTTCTACAGCTCTCCTGTCTTGCTACAGCGTCCTGATTGCCAATAATTGCTTATCAATTATCAACTTTTCTGGGTTGGATTTTAATAACTCACATAATTACCTCTAGACTATTTTCTCTAGACTTCTGCCGTCAGGTGGTTGTTAAGGAGCCAACTCCTGTAGAATTTTGATAGCTTCAGATATATCTTTTTGGTTAAGCATTAGTTAAGTTTTATTTCTTAGTATTCTTGAGTACAAGCCCAAGTTGAGGCTTTTATGTTCGTCCTGAGAAAGGACCATCTGTGAACATTATTTTGACTAATAAAGGGTAATTAACGCTTCTCAAGTTTACGTGTCTGTCTATTGAACAAAAGCGATTATTCGCTTACCAGGTCTCAAGGTTCCACATACTTAGCCGTAAATTCTAGGTTGGAAGATTACATTGGCACTCGGATAAATTTTGCGAGAAGAGAACGAGAAGTTTGCATTGCCCCTCTGACCTTTCAGGTCGCTCAAACGTCGACAAACCCGATGGAGGGATTCGTATTCATCGTCGAAACAATGCGAGCCGCAATGAAGCCAGCCGCAACATTCGACAGTAAAGGCTCGGTGATGACTTTCCTGGAGAAGCTGAACCTCGATTTTACTTTGTATCCAGTAAACCAGCTGCAGAAAGTTACAATAATTACGACGAGCCTAAAAGGCCAAGCTCTCAGCTGATATAAAGGAATTGGCAAGTTTTTGTTAGGGGATCCAGGTTCGGAAAGTTACACGTTCGAAAATTTCAAAGCAGCACTATTAAAAGCATTTACAGCAGTGAACGATCGTGCGAAGCTAGAAGCGTAACTGTTTAGCAAGTATCAAACTAATTTTGATGACTTAACGGAGTTTATCTTTAGAAAAATTCAAATTTTCAATTAACTGTACGGAGAAAGGCCGGATAGTGAGCTTATTGAAGTGATATTACTGCGTTTACTCCCGTAAATACAGGACTTTCTCGAAGTGAGAAACCTGCAGACGTTGGAAAACTTGTTTCAGTTAGCGGTAAAGTTTTAAAGCAGAAGACCCGCAGAGAACGCGCATGCAAATCAGTTTCGCCAGTATTCGGCGTTTTCTCCCCAGAACTAACCACAAGTTCAGCAGAATTCGTGTCCGCAGACGGGAAAGGGTGAAAAGCCCGGTAACAGAAATACTGGTCAATCTAAAGCTTTTGGATCTGAAAAGCAACAGAAACAAGGGACAGAGAAGGAGAAGTTAAACTAACCGCGGTAATCGAACAGGGACCCAGTCACCGAGTGGGAAGAAAAGTCCCTCAAATTCACCTAAACACAGTAGAGGTACAAAATTTGGCCTTGCCGAAAATACATATTTTACTCAATGATGTCCCGAGTACCGCCCTTCTCGATACAGGAGCTCAGTGTTGTTACCTCTCGCAAGAGTTTTTTTTTTTTAAAAGCATTTTCGTCCTTATAAACGGGAAAGCAACGGGACAACGGGTAATTGCTGCCCAAGGAAGACAATGCATCTGTATGGGAAAAATTGGGTTGCATGTGCAAATTAAAAATGAGGTGCAAAAAGTCAACTTTTGGGTAGTAAAGGATCTGTTAACTTCGGTAATTTTGGGGGTTGATTTACGCGCAGCTAGTGCTAATCTTAATTTCCAGAATTCTACTTTGCTGGTGCACATGGACGCTGTGGAAGAAGAAGAGGCAGCAATGCCAGAAGTGGCTCTTGATCACCGCGGACTAGAGGAAAAAGAAAAAGGTCGAAAAATTGGTAAGAAATTTTTATACATTATTCAACGACAAACTTGGCTTCTTTCAAGTAGTTAGTTACCCATGCCACTGACACAGAAAACGCCCCTCCAGTCCGGTCTAAGCCGTGTAGGTATGACAGCGTAAAAGAAGACATCCTTTAGCAGCATATTAAAAAAATTCTGGGTAACAAAATAATCCAGCCAACCATAAGTTTATACGCAGGTCCTGTGATACTCTGTAGAAAGAAAAATGGGCTATCAAGCCAAAAAGTATAACAAAATATCCCATGTATCCCCCCTCCCGATAATTGATGAAATCATTAGAAAAATTCGTTCTACTAAACTCTTGACGACATTAGACCAGACATCAGGCTACTTTCAGGTCGCTATGAAACCCGAGGATGTCGAAAAGACAGCTTTCATTACGAAATCGGGCGTTTATGCCTTTTTAAGAATGCCGTTTGGCTTAAGTGGAGCTCCGGCTACATTTCAGAAGGCCATGAATATCGTTTTAAGGCTAGTCTTGGGTAAAAGTACAATAATTTACCTGGATGACATAATGGTCACCAGCGAGACTATAGACGAACACATTAAACATTTGAGGAAGTTTTTACTTTGTTAAATGAGGCCGGCTTCAAGGTAAACCCGATGAAGTGCAAATTTGCTACCAAGAAGCTGCGGTATCTAGGTTACAAAATCCCCAAAAAAGGGTATTGAGACCGATAGTTCCAAGATTTCAGCAATTAAAAACTACCCGCCTCAAACACGGCTTATTATAGAGTGTGTTCATGTGTTCTTATTATAGAGTATCCG
Organism: Stegodyphus dumicola; assembly: GCF_044657685.1. Taxonomy (NCBI): domain Eukaryota; kingdom Metazoa; phylum Arthropoda; class Arachnida; order Araneae; family Eresidae; genus Stegodyphus; species Stegodyphus dumicola. Next base: position 33,555,986 of record NC_140771.1, on the reverse strand, counting down.
TAAAAGATTTTGCGAAGATAGTTGAATTCTTATTAGTTCTTAAGAAAACTAGACTCACATGGACAGCCGAGGCGAACTTGGCTTTTGAACAATTGAAAAATGCCCTAGTTCTTAAGATCGCAGAAGGGGACCAAAATTTAGAGATAGCTGCAGATGCATGGAATTACGTAATTGGCGCGGTTCTCTTCTCAAACGGGCAGCCAATAGCGTTTTTTAGCAAAACGCTTAACCCAACTCAAAGGAATTACTCGGCAACCGAGCGAAAAACGCTCGCTGTCTTACTAGCGGTACAAAAATTCCGCTTTTATTTCGGAAGTGGCCCGATAACAGTATACTCGGACCATGTTGCAATCGGGCCGCTTGTATTCGGGGAAGAATCTCTCCCCCCGCCTTATACGGTGGACATTAAAAATGCAAGAGTTTAATTTGATCACAAAAATACACCAGGGAAAGAAAACGTAGTTGCCGATGCCCTATCAAGAATTAAGATTGACGAAGAAGGGAACACAGTTAAATGCCCTATGCCAGTGGTCGGCAAAGTGCGGCTCCAGAGCCGCATGTGGCTCTTTGGCTCCTTAAGTGCGGCTGGTACAAATATCCACAGAAGGCGCAATAATATTTTCATTTAAAAAAAAACTCTTGGTCAGAAAAAAAAATTACATCTTATTTTGATAAATTAAAATTCTTCTATAAATCGAAAACATGTATAATTTTTTGTTTGAGTAGAAAGATAAATAGGTAATTAAAATTTCATATTGTTGTAAAAATACGTAACGAACATCGAGTTTAATTTTATTAGTTTTCGTAAACGTAAACATAAACCATGTACAAGCTACCGGCATGCGCGTGCATGCTTTTTATAAAGTAGTGAAGGTACAAATTGGCATCACAGAGCAGTAGTTGCAGTGTGAAGAGTTTTGTCTTATCCACCGTGTCTGCCGTTGTCCTGTCTTAAAAAGTTGTTGTATTTTTTATATAGTTGCACATCTTAAAGGTATTTTTATACGATTTTATTACACCTGCTATGTATGTTTGTGGTTCCGGTACAAAATTTGTAATCGATTTTTCGATAACTTCTATTTGTCCAAATGTTGGAAGTTTTCTTCCAGTTTTGGTCATATTAAAAGTTTTGTTATTCTGATGATGGGAAAAAATATTTTTTTTTAATTTTTAGTGCAGTTACATATATTAATAAAAGTATATTTTAAAAAGATTTTTTTAAATTTTCATTTTCACCAATTTAATAATGATAATAATTTAAAGGTTTTACTGGTGGCTTTAGAAAAAAATATATTTGGAGTATTTTTATAGCCACCCCAATTAACATAACTATCCAAAAAAAAAAAAAAAAAAAAAAAAAAAAAAAGCAAAGAAAAACGGAAGATGAAAACCGCGAATTTAGAGTGGACCGAGAATTTTGCGTTTATTCAAAACTTGGATGGACTTCCGACATGTCTTATTTGTAAGAAGAAATTCGCGCATAAGAAGAAGTCAAATTTAGAGAGACACTTTACAAGAAATCACGCGTCATTTAGCACTAAATATCCTACCGGTGATGCAAGGAAGAAAGCATTTGAGGAACTTCAGAAGAGTCCTACAACTTCTGTGTTTAATAACTGGATGCAATATTCCAGCAATATTAATATGAGAAGTTTTGTTTGTAGCCAAGAGATTGCTAAGAGAGGAAAACCGTACAAAGACGGCGAATACATAAAAAATGTTGTATAATGCATCCGAAGAGCTATTTGGGGATTTTAAGAATAAAACAGATATTCTGAAAAGAATTAAAGAGTTACCATTGTCTGCCAAAACCATTAAAGATAGAACGATTAAAATGTGTTCGAATATAACCACCCAGCGTATCGAAGATCTGAAATTGGTTTCGGCTTTATCAATAGCAGTTGACGAGTCTTGTGACATAAATGATACAGCGCAAGTTTCACTTTTTGTAAGATTTATGTCTCATTCAGGCCCTAAAGAAGAACTGTTAGGATTATTTCCACTCAAAGGTCAGACAAAGATATCGCCAATGCTGTAATTGAGTGTATGGATAGACATCATTTTCCCCTCGATAAAATTGTGTCGATTTCAACAGATGGGGCCAAAAGTATGACCGGCGTAAGAAATGGGGTTGCTGCTATTTTGAAAGAAAAAATTAATCACGAGATACTTGTTTATTTACCATTGTATCATTCACCGAGAAGCGCTTTGTGCGCAAACATTTCCGGAAGAAATTTGTAAAGTTATGGAATTAGTGATTACCATTATCAACTCCATTTTAGCTAAAGCTCTTAATCATCGCCAATTCAAATAATTTTATTAGAAATGGAGAGTGAGTACTCTGAGCTTCTGCTTCATAACAAGGTACGTTGGTTATCAAGAGGGAACGTTTTAAAACGTTTCGTGTCCCCTTTTCCGGAAATTAAAGCATTTTACCTTGAGAAGGGCGTTCACTATCCAGAACTAACAGACGATCAATGGATCCAAAACTTTTATTTCATGGTAGACGTTACGTCTCATCTAAATCAACTTAATCGTAAACTACAAGGGAAAGGAAACTTAATCTTTTCGATGTTAGAAGAAGTAATAACATTCGAAAACAAATTATCCATTTTTGCACAGGATTTTAAAAGGGAAATATTGCTTCACTTTCCGAGCCTGCTGAAGCATCGCCAAGAAAATAATTCCTCTATTGATAAACATCATTTTAAATATGAGGGAAGCATTTATCAGCAGGTTTCAGGAATTTAAAAACAGCAGAGCAACTTTAGCTTTTGTCAAAATGCTACGATAACCGAGTTGAAATTTTCTCCTTTTGAAATTGACATTGGTAGCTTTGAAATACAATTGCTGGATTTAAAAAACAAGGAGATATGGCGCTCTAAATTCGAACGTCTTTGTGTTGAATTGGAAATATTGGAGAAGAAAAAACGTGATCTTAGTTCACGAAGTGGTCTGCTTTGAATGACCTAGAGAAGGAAAACATGATCATTTTCAACGCTTGGAATAGTATTCCTGACTCAAGACCTGACAGCTGACTTCGATCAGCTGAGAAAGCTCGCGTTTGCTGTTCTTTCCCTTTTCGGTTCTACATATATATGCGAACAATCTTTCTCAAGCATGAACCTTACCAAGAGTAAACTGAGAAGTCGTCTTATTGATGAGAAGTTGGAATCATGCCTAAAATTAAAAACAACAACATACAAACCTGACTTACTCAAACTTTCCAAGGAGATGCAAGCACATTATTCGCATTAATAAATATTTACTAAGTATTAAATTTAGTTTTATTTAAGTGTAATAAAAGTTTACTAAACAAGCAGATTTGGTTCCCAATTTTTTTAAATATTTGTAATGTTCATATTTGGCTCTTTGGCTAATAAGTTTGCCGACCACTGCCCTATGCTGACCTCGAAAGTTACTGAGTCCCGTCAGACAATAATTGAGGAGTTAAGAAGGCACCCTGAATTCAAGGATAGTTACGCGTATCTGGAAGATCCTGAACATATTGAATATGTGAACTTAACAGCTATTCGCAATAGGGCGGTTCATTATGAACTAATTGATGAATTACTGTTTTACACAAAAATAACTAATGAGAATCAAGAATACCGACCAGTGATCCCACCGAGTCTACGTTTAAATATTTTAGCGGAACTTCATAATTCGCCAATTTCAGAACATTTAGGAATCAGAAAAACCATACAAATGTTCCGCGGTTGCAGAGAGTGCCTACGGCGTATGTCAGGTCATGTCACTTGTGTCAATTAATAAATGATGTTCATTACAGCCCGGCCGGGTACTTAAATAGCATAAAGACCACTTTTCCAAACGAGATGGTTGGCATTGATTTGACCGTACCTTACCCTAGAACAAAAATAAATAAAAACAGATATTTGTTAACTATAGTAGATCATTTTTCGAAATGGGTGGAAATAGTCCTCCTTAAACGAGCTTCATCAAAAATAGTCGCCGATTCGTTTCTAAATAAGTATATTTTAAAACACGGGGTCCCAGTAACAGTAATTTTGGACAACGGTAGACAGTTTGTTATAGTAATTTATTTTAAAATCTTTGCACAGGACTTGTCATACGCCATCTAAAAATGGTACTATATAGACCGCAATCGAATACTGCGGAACGCGTAAATAAGAATATTGTAAAAAAACTATTGGGGGATACGTTAAGAATTACCACGACCGCTGGGACAGCTGTGTCAATGAATTAGGTTTTGCCATGAGAACAGCAAAGCATGATACTACACAAAAAACCCCGCAGAACTGTTCCCAGGGATAAAGATTTTAACGTCTTTGGACAAACATTTCTTTGTACAGCAAGGGCAAGAAGAATTCAATTTGGAGGATATACAGGCAATTATTGATGAAGCAATTAAAAATTCCGATGCAGCAAGGCAGAAACAGAAGATTTAGTATGATAGAAATAGACGGGACGTAGAATATACGGTCGGTCAAAAAGTATTGAAGTTACAACATTCGCTATCATCAGCAGGGTAGCGAAGTTTGAACCCAGGTTTGAAGGGCCTTATATTGTTGAAAGAATTAAACAGGCCACTTTTTATTTAAAGGCGGCAAATGGCCAGCAAGTAATTGCTAATATTGATCAGTTAAAACTGTTCTATAATCGTACTGATTTCTAAGTTTTACAAGATTTATTGTAGGATCCTGGAAATGAGCCAAGAATACCACCAAGTCAAACGCCGAACTGGAATCCTCCAGCAGCAAAAAGGAAGCAGGACGAGAGAGTGGAGGAATCACCGGCCAAGCAGATCCAACCAGCAAAAGGTACAGGTTCAGCGAAAAGGAGGTAAAATAATACCCACGAAAGAACCTGCCAAAAGAGTGGAGTCACGAACAAGACCAGTACCAGGGGTGAAAAGGAAAAGACAAGCTGATGACATTCCAATAAAACGAGTGCAACAACGATTGCCGGAGTCAACAAAGGACTGTTTGCGTTTCCCGGCGGCAGCCATAACAAGAGAGGTCAAAGGAGCTGCAGACCGAAGAATGAGTTTCGAGATGCATAAACGATCAGCCGACGCGAGAGCCGTTCCAGTCCAACAAACAAGACCCAAGGGGAGATGGGAAGATCCTCAGCAACGAACGCCCCCCTCTCCCCAAAAGAGAAAAAGAAAACTTTAACTTCAAAATCTGCAGCCCGGCACGAAAAATCCCCAGGCTTATGGACAAAGGGAAAAAGCGGAAAGGATCACCATGGACGGTGCAGACCATCAAAGCCGAAGGAGGAAGCTGCAACTCTTGAAGTACCCAACATTTGAAGAGTTCTGTCTCATGAGAATGAAGGAGTTCAGAAGAAAAAAAAAAGATAAGTGAAAAATTTCTTTGCTTGCCTAGTTTACATTGAAAATTCAGTTTATGTCATATGGCTTAAAGTTACTAAATGCTGTTAAAGCAAAAAGTTTTAATTCGCAAGTTGCGAGAACTTAGTTGTAATTAATTATCTTTTAAGCAGAAAGATTTTTGTATTCGCAAGTTAGCATGAATTTAGTTGTAAATATTTCTTGTTAAGAATTCGCAAGTTTGCGAGAATTGAGTTGTGAATATCGTTTAGTCGGAAACACGTCATTTAACAGTGAAATTTGTTAACTTAAAATTAAGATTTTAGGAAAAGATTGTAAATTGTATATAGCAACTATAACGATGATGTAAAATGAATTTAAAATGTGATGTGTTAAATATGTAAAATGTATATTGAAAATAGAAATTTTAAATGTCAGTTTTGAAGTACTTTAAATTTAAACTTGTACAAAAGGTAAATTTTGGCCAAAGTGAAAAATGTGGAAGAAATGAACGATTAGAATGTGTGTGTTTAACGTTAGGGCTCTCTAGCCAATACTTAAACGTTTAAATCAAGCTCTCGTTTAGCACATTAGGATAGTTTTTGTGTGTAGGGAGTCTTCTAAGGTCAAGAAAGTCAAAGTTTAACAATGCTGGATGATGTTTAGGGATAGCGTGTGTTCGCGGTAACACAACAACGTTACGTTCAGTACAGTCAGAACAAATTTCTGAAGAGCATTGGGGAAAGAGGAGTTTAAGTATGAATGAATGAAAATTGTGCGAGAGTCAAAAGATGTCAATACACAGTAATGGTAAAGGAACTGGAAATATTTGTAAAAGACGTACTAATACTGTTTCCTTCCTTCTGGCTTTCACAATAACACGCGTAATAATTTGCCATCCCTTATAAATTATTCCCCAAAACTTGGATAAAATAATTTTAATTACGTTGAATTTCTTAAATTATTAAGCATTATTTCTAAAATTATTAAGCGAACAAAATAGTCGGACTAAGTTTTTGGCCATTCAATTTGCTCTGACTTCCATTTTAATCCAAATCCCTTGTTAATTATGAGGTAATTACTAAATATCGTGTCACTAACACCACTGAATATTTCCTTGTAGCATTCATAAATGATAGAACAACAAAAATTATTATCGAAGCATTTCTAACCTCATGTAAAATTACAGCTACTAAAACGGGTACAGCTTTCTGTAATTTTGCTGCGCAAAAAAATATTACATTTCACTTAAAAAAGAAAGATCATCCACTGCCAGTCTTCCAGTTTAGTTAATTAAATTGCCAAATTTTAACTGCTTATGAAATTAAGAAATTCCAGAAATTTGCGATACATAAAAAAAAAATTAAAAACTAAGGATTTCTTTTACTTCCAAAATAGTTCTAATGTCCTTTAATAGTTTAATTTCCTTTAAATGAATAGAAAGTAATTTAAAGGTACAAACTTTACTTATTAAAACATCTAAATATTACGATTATCTAGGAGATCTTGTGAAATCTTTTAGGGGTTATTTATATTTTGAAAGGCACAGTTCAGCAATAGCTCTTAAAATCGGCTCAGAAACTAGTTTTGTTAATACCAGAACATTTCTCATATATTTGCCATCAAAAGCACTTAACGCGGTGCTACAGCAATGACCTCAACTCAAAATAATGCCAATAATAATTTCGCAAAATTTCTCTCCTATAATAACTATGAATTACAATTTAAATTAATTACAATTTAAAGAACCTTATTCTGATCTCTGACTTCTTCAACATATTTAAAAATATTCATGACATGCCCAATACTTTAATTAGTTGTAAGAAATAACAGTCATAATCTGAAACGTTTAAAAAAAGGCTTATTTCACTCATTAATTTGAAAAGGCATGAAATTAATTATGCTTTCGTATTTTTCATTACTTAAAATTCCTCAGTAATAAAATTTTAACTTCCTAAAAATTATTAACGCATATTTCTTTGGTTTAGGTGTTTAGGAAAAGTTTTCTTTACTGATTTTTCTTTATTTATTTTTGACTGAACTGCACTTTTCGTAGTTAATTTATCGATTTGCTAATGGATCTAACTGCAGTTTCTCATCTACATTTTATTTTCTTTGAAATTTTTACTTTTTTTTAATTGAAAATTTTAAATTTATTACATAATGCTTACAGAGGTAAGTAAAAAAAAAATACAACTGCACAACACAAAATAAAATAAACTTACAAATTCACAGATGACACATATAAGAGATAAATTTACAGAAGAAAGAGAAAGCCATATTATCTTGGACAAATACGTGAAGAGGGAGAGGAAATGCAATTTTCACAGAGTTTAACCTAGAAATGAGTTCTTTTCGTCCTTCCGTTAACTTTAAACAATAGAAAAACAAATGTTCGACATTCTGCATTCCTCCGAAACTGCATGAACACAAGTCTGTACTAGATAATCTAAATCTCTTCAGATATGAAATTTCTACTTGGATTATTTTTCAGTTACTTCACATATGTTTTGCTGGCGTGCAAATTATCATTTGCCGAGATAGGATAGTCCATTCCAGAAATTTTTACATCTTTCTCTAACTACCAGCCCACGAATTGCCCAGTAGTTATCACCTCTGAGCACTGGTAATTTGATGTAGCTTTCCCCGTCGAAAAGGCAAGCTTATATGGATGTTTTTTGTTTGCTCTATGTGTAACGTGAATATAAACCAGTTTCCACAACGTCACGCCTCCCTCTTAGGCACATAGGCTTCGCATGCTTTGTCATATTGAGATAACCTAACCTTACCTCTCACTAACTTTAAGGATAGTCAGAGTTTAGGAACGACAATTTTGTTGTTCCAAGTATTCTTGAAGATTTCTGCTACTTTCCCTCTCCCCCCCCCCAAAAAAAAATAAAACCACTGTTTCTTATTGCATCTGATTTAAAACAATTTTTTCCTTCTTTTATATTGATAGCTAGTAAGCCCTCAATCTTCTAACGAATCGAATAACCGAAAGCAATGAAAATTTGGGTATTAAAAAGTAGAGAATAAATGTAACTTTAAAATTGCATATACATTTTGAGACTTGGCTATAAAATTAAATAAACATAAATAATAAATAAATAATATTAAATAAAGGTTAAAAGAGAACGTGGATCAGACTTTGCGTGACAATGAGCAGTTAACAAAACAATTTAACTCATGACGTTAATCAAAAATTTCATTGCCTCAGATAAAAACACAGTTGCGTTCACGTCACACACATTCGCCTTTTCTAATATAAGATGGCAAGAAGTTAAACTTTTTCACGTGATTTACATACTTAGTTTTCGGATCAGTAAATGTGATAGTCTTTGCCGAGATCTGAACGACCAGTAGAACGTGAATTTATATATTGGCGCGTTTTGAAATTTGGCATAACTGTTGAAAGCGGTAATAACACCAAATGTGGTTTAGGCACTTTGTTAAAATTATTTGAAAGTGAGAACGAAGTAACTTTTTTCCCGCTCCTGCACAATGTAAAATGGGAAAAGAAAATAGGTTGCCATATATTAAGAAGTTCGCTAAGTGAATTATTCTTGGCGCAAATTGACAATGTTATATATAAATCTAATTTATAGCCTCAGTCGCACTTTCAAGACATAGAAAACGCAATTTGAATTTTGTCAATCGGCCCAGTAGAACAGGAGATATAGATCTGTCTATCTCATCTTCTTCCTCCTCTTTTTTTTCTTTTTTCCCCCGCAGTGTACTTAAACAAAAAATTATAATTTATGAAGAACTTATAAAGAACTATAATTGGTGAAGAACTGATCGAAAAATAATATAAATGTCTCACAAAAGAGTAAAAAGAAGGAAAATCTCGATAACTAAAAAGTGCTCTTATTTCTAGAGATATTTTCCTTATAAAAGTGTTGAATTCTCTAAAGTGATAGAGGCAAATTATGTATTAAGTAATGGATGGCTCACAGATCGGAAAGAGAAAAATAATATTGTTCAACGGAAAAAAAAATGGTGAGAAGGAAGAGGCGTATTATCACGCAACTGATAACTATATACGTAAATAATGTTTTACGTTGGCTGATAAACGAATACAAGCCATAAGAAATTTATAATGCAGACGAAACTGAACTGCGTTACAGAACATTTCCATAGTACAAATTACGGTTTAAAAGTGAAACAGCATATGTTAAAAAACTAAAGGAAAGAATTACTGTGCTAATTGACGTACAATACGGTCTCCACAATCCGGCAATGGTATGACAGAAGCAAAAAACTTCGATATTTGAAAGAAGCCAAGAATTTACCTCTAGCTTACTATAGCAATAAGAACTCGTAGATAAATAGTATTTTTACTGATTATTTTTAATGGGACAACGAAATGAAAAATGAAAAAATAGCTTTATTAATTAGATAACTGATCAGCATATACACCTCTAATCTATCTTTTGGAAAACATTGTCTCTTCCTGCAAATAGAACTCTAATATTCAGCCTTTATAAAAGGGTATTATAAAAGCTTTGATAGAGCTAAAATTGTGCTGGTGCCCACCGGAGCCGTGAGATAAATCATAATTCTAGCCGGAGCGCACGGGAGCCATGAATCAGAAGGCTCCGGCGCTTCTTTTAAGTAACTAAACAACAATTTCAGCAGAAATTTGATCTCGAAAATTTTATTCTTTGCAATAAAATTATATTACAAATCGCTTATTAAATTTTAATTTATCGCTTTAGATTTTATTTAATTTTAAGTATTTAATTACTTTAATCTTTAAGTATTTATCTATAATAATTAATTTTATTTAATTAAATAATAATCATCGATTAAATAATAATCGACAAATATTAATTATTAAAATTAATTAAATAATAATTAATTTCGTAATAATTAAGTATTTAATTTTTAAATTATTAATGATCTTAATAGTCATTTTTTTATTTACTTACTTTTGTTCTTCTTTGGTGACAGTCATCTAATTTTAGAATTCAATCTTGTGAAAATGCACGCATTTCGCAGGAAATAACTAAATCAATATTTCTGATAGATGCCATGCGATTTATACTCAATACAGCCGGCCAGTCTCTTAAAACATAGTTTAAAAATCGTTTTTAAATATGTATCTTTATTGAAGAAACCACAGAGGACCTGAAAGCTATAGCTATTTAGGTCGTACAGAAATAAATGACACAAATGCTACCACAGAGCGGAATACAATTTATTAACAAAAAATTTATAATACAGTTAGAAATAATCCCAGCCCATGTCAATACACTTCTGCCATCTGGCTGGGAAGTCAGGAAGAACTGTGGTAAACCAGTCTGTGGGGCTGTTGGTGCACCACCTAGTAAAACAGTTGCATGCAATACGGCAGAAGATTCAACATGTTGGTCCCTGACTGCGTCCTTCATCTTGTCAAGTAAGGCGCAGTCCGAGGTCCACCCACTTTGCACACACATTTGTCATCTCCAAATCACCATGCACAATCGCCTGCAATGTTCCTTGCGCAAGCTCTTTCTCTTCCTGCATCTTGTTGAACGTTATGTGGTTATGTGCTTGTTCTCCATGATCAAATCCAACACGGCTGCCACATTTGCTGCTATATGCGATGTTGCTGGTCGTCCGGCGCTGACACCTTTGGCTGCGGTCTCCATTCCACTACAATATTGAGAGCTTTAAGTGTAAAAACTGACGATAATATTATAGAAAATGTTAAAAAGAACAGTAGAAATTGAGAGTGAAAGTAACGCGGAAGAAAGTGATGGCATACCAATATCTATCAAAATAGGAAACTGCAATGCAAATTCTAAAAAAAAACTCTTCAACTGAAAGGTGATAATCAAAAGAAGCCAGAGGTTTTACGGAATTGAGAATACAATTGAAAAACTGTTGAGGGATACTACAAAACAAACACGACTAAACTATAACTGTTTGTGAAATTAAAAAACTCATCAATCAAGTACACAATTATAAAAATATTTTTATAAAAAATAAAAATAATTAATGACAAAATTGCGTAAATAATTTAAATTTAGCATTACATTTTAACTATTTTAAGATTAATTACCAGATGCATTGTTAGTTATTATTTTATTAGATAAGTTTAAAATTGTTATCACAATTTGCAACACACAAATCACTTAAATTCAGCCCTATGTTTAACTCAAATACGCTTAGAAGAGACGTTGCTGTTGCTCCCGTTTCCATGGATTAGCAGTGAGAAGATGGTATGGTTAAAACTTGGTTCTAGGATCAGACCTCCCGAAAGGTCCGGCATACTGTGGTCGCTCGCTCCGGGGCTTCAGGTCCATACAGGATTTCCTGCAGTGGGTCAATTAGTGGTATGGAACACAAGTGATTTTAATAAGAGGCGGGTATGGTATTTCATTCAAGCAGGCAAAAGATTTAAAGAAAGTAGATAACAAAGGAGCCCGATTTCCAGAGCTTGTTTGTATATAAGTCCTTTGTCAGCATGTCCTCTCTTTTCCGAATGCAGGCACTAACATCAACTATAAAGAAAGGTTACAGTAAAAGTAAGGGGAAGGACAGCAAAATTAGTTTTCTCCTGCTTTCCTGACTTGCAGAGAGGTAAGGAAAAAGTACCTAGTAAGTATCATATGGTTTTTTCTGACAAAGATCAATCAGCTTCTTACGTCATCTGACTGGTAAAAGATTTTCTACCATTCGAATAGGAAATATTTTATCCCTTAGATACATCAGATGTTACAACCACTTTCCTTTAATCTACTTAATAGTCACTGAACAGATTTTTCAGTGTCAATATCATAGGTTTAACTTATCATTTTCACTTCAGTAGTGCAAGTATACTTTTTTCTAAACCATTCAAACTAATAATCAAATATTAAAATTTTTTATAATTTTCCTCTAAAAATAAATAAAAGCAGAAGCGATAATGTATGAGAATATTTCTAAGAATCAAAAGTGACAGCAAAAGCTGTTCAAAGTGCAAGAAATGTGGTTCCGTACAGAGTAACCAAAAGCTAGAATAAAATCCCATGTGAAAAATGCACTTATGCAACTTCTACTCCCACCGTTTGTGTATATAATAATGAAATTCTTTCGTAAAGGAACTGCCACTTAAGAAGTGCAAAGAAAGAAACTTATCAGTCTTTGGATACATATGCAAACACGACAATTGAAAGTAAGAAGAAAATTCATGAAACAGTTCCAAAGTTATTTTTTTCATTCATGTAATATTTTTTTCTGTTGTCGAAAATGAACTTTTCAAAATTTTGTTTGATTACTTTGTCCAGGACACAAACTTCTTATTTTAAAATTTCTTGTGTGTGTGATCTTCTCACCAATAACTACACTATTAAAATCCGTGAGCGTCTGTTTGTAATATCATCTCCTCCGGAATAGCGGGAAGTTAAGTAACGAGAGAGGTACTCCCGGATCCCAAAAAATCGTGGAAAGCTAGTACGCTGAAGATAAAAATGCTTTATTTCGAAAAGTGTTGCCACTGCTCGCTTCCAAATCGTAGAGTTTGTGAATAAAAAATTTGTATGCTTTACAAAATTTGGAAAAAAAAAAATGTTACCAGACATTAAATACATTATTATAAAAGTTTATATTCTAACGTTAAAGAAAGCACGCGATTGCATGTGACGTCATTGTATATCGTAAATTTTTCGTTAATGTCAGCATTTTAAATAAATAGATACTGTTGAAAACTTTTTTGTTTCAGTTTAGGATAATTGACACGATACGTTATTGCAATGTTAATTCTTTTATTAATACTGAGAAAATGATGTTATATTACTTTAAATCATGACGTCATACATATTAACTGAAGTTTCAACAGTTTTTGTTTTCTGGTTGGGGGAAAAGATTATTTATAAATTGGTTGTTGCTTGGAAAGAATGAACTGATTTCATTCATATTGAAATGTTTTTATACATTTACCTTTCAGAGGTAAACAAAGGACTTACAAATTTTGCTTTGGCTGCAGCCCGCTCATCTGGCGAGCTTGCCCGCTAGTCTATACAGATGGATATTGTTCTTTTCTCTGGGAAATGGAGAGCATCTAAGAGAGTTTATGCAGTTGTTAAGATGAGAATTGAATAGAAGAAATTTCTGGCAAGTTTTTGAATATACAGTGGCTCCCAAAAGTGTTTGTACACTTATGATTTTCATTGAAATAGGGCTCTATCCATTAATTAAAAGTAAACTTTCTGAATGAGATTTTAATAATAAGATCTAAAATCGGTACTTTTCCGTTTCACCTGTGCAAATTTCGCCAAGCAGACATTATTGGCGACAACACACGGTATACACATAAGACATGTTAACAGATGTTAGTTCTAAGGATTTTTTGTTTTGAAGGCATAAACATTTTAATATCGTTTAAAATTTTATAAAAAGGCAATAAATAAAGACAATAAATTTGTAAAATGAAATTAGTTTAAGAATCTACTATGCTTTCATGGCACAGCATGCTGATTCGCCGGTTCATATCACGTGACTCCAAGTGATCTCATCCCACGTAAACTATGCTACAAAAATCTAATTTTCTCATTTATTTCAAATTATTAAATTTTAAGTTATCCGGTTATTAATTCATTCTACATTAATTTCAAGTTAAATCTTAATATGAAATAAAAGTTTAAATACAAGAATCATTTTTATTCGTACGAATAGCTTACTCAGAAATTATGTAAAACCGCAGTGCTTTACTTCGCTAGTACATTCGCATTAGAATTGATATTTAACAATTTACTTTGCCTTTTCTGCATTTTCGATTTCGGATGAGCGGTGTGATTGCATCCTAATTGACTTAACTACGGCGAATGGCCGTAGGGCATAAAATTGAACTATCTGGTAAAATTTCTATGCAATTTTATGCCAGTATTGAAAGAAACAATTAATCCGATAAGAAATGGCGGTGACTTATTATGAAAATGAGGCGTAAAAGGTTACCGGCGAGAATATCCTGTTTGGCATCGGTTGTACCATTTTCGGCGACTTTATCGCTTGCGCCGGCAAAACGGAAAAGTACCCTATAATCTATTCGTAACAAAATTACATGAAATATTTTTTAAATATAGCGAAACTTTATTTTTAAGAAATTAATAAACAAAAAATTATAAACATTTTACCTTAGAAAAGTCTTCGTACACTTTGGATAAAATCAAAATTAGAATTATCGTTTGCCGCTTTTTTTTTAAATTTTTGCATTGTGGTGGCATTTAAAAAATCGTTTGCTGGGTCGCAGTCGTAAAGAAATTACAAACAGCATTCGAAAATTGATAATTTTTCACCATAGTAGTGGTAAATCAATTCAATATGTCGCTAAATTAGTTAATTTATCCCATTCTACAGTGCAGTATGCGATAAAACGCTTTAAAGAAGAAAATCGGATTGAAAACAAGGTAAGAAAAGGTCGACCGAGAAAGTTAACTAAGATGAATAGTGATGAGAGATTTATTATTAGAAATTTGTGAAAAACCCACGTTTGAGTGCTGTAAAAGTTTCTGCAGAATTTAATGCAAAGTTTTCTACTTCAGTTTCACCTTAAACTGTTCGTTGAGTTCTTAGCTGGATTACATGGGCGTTCTGCCCGTAAAAAACTTTTTGTTAGTGAGAAAAACAGAAAGCTTAGGCTTTCATTCGCAAAATCAATGATAAATACACCCGAAACGTAGTGGAATAATGTCCTATTTTCTGACGAAAGCAAATTTAACATTTTTTATTCCGATGGTCGAATAACTGTATGGAGAAGAAAAAATGAGGAACTTCATTCTGACAGACAGACAGACAGACAAAGTAGACAGATGTCTTGTTTTGCACCCGCTAAGTCTTTCTGCACCGATGGGCGAAAAATCAAGCATAGGTGCGAAGGAAAGGTATATAGAAAGGGGGCAATTTCGTATCTGAGGAGAGTAAAAAGGGAACTTCGTACATCTTGCACGAGTTCAAAAGGTCAGGAAGAAAAGATGGGACAAAATAAAATTTAAAATAAATGGCCCAAAAATAATAGAGAGGAAAAAAAAAAAAAAGGCCTATAGAAAGAAAGGAAAAGAAGTAGAAAATATCCTAAAATACGATTGTGTCCATGAGTGTAGTTTAAAGGAGGAAAATTTGTCTTCATTTACAATAAACAGTGTCTCACAAGTGTGTGTGTGTGTGTGGTGAGTGTGTTTGGTAATGATGAATAGATGTGTTACTGAGGGAGAAAAAAATATTGACGGTGTTAAATTGCTTCGTATCAAGGTATTTAGCATGAAATACAAAGTAATATGTATGCTGAGTATGTGCAAAGTAATATGTATTGCATCCTGAGATATCAACAAAAGTCATCATACAAAGTATATATTAATTTAACTAAAGTAAATTGTGCTATTTTCGTTCCCAACATTTTCATACATTTTTGCAAAAAACAGCAGCAGACAAACAAGATAGAACCATATACAATACAAGACCACAACCGTACACACACACACACACACACACACAAAAAAAAAAAAAAAAAAAGAGAGAGAGAGAGAGATGTGTATGTAAATTACTGAGTATATGTATAAAAAACACAAATTAAACATAGTATTTATTGATTTATATATCATAATTTATTACAAGATTTATTATTTTGCTATCATAATTTATTACTACTTAATTAATTAATTACACAATTAATTACTTAATTAATTACACAATGAGGGACACTGTTGTTTATATAAGCTCATAGTTCTAAGAATTTATTTAAGGCAGTGACGAATAATCCATCCGTTACATATGGACATTCAACAGATAGCAAGGAACAGTATGAGAAAAAATTGGTGAGGTATAATATTATTTAAAGGCAAAAAATATTTAAGCGATCTAAAAAAAAAAAAAAAAGAATCCAGAGGATCCGAGAGGAAATAGCGCGATGCCGTGAGTCCCCTATTTTCCCTCTCACGAGATTCCTCAAAGCAAGATAAGGGGGCTTTGTAAGTGACGACAGACATGAACTGATAACGTTGGCGTCTGTTCGGAATTGTTTAACAAAGGAAGCCACAGCAATTTCAAGTATTTTTTAATGCTAAAAACTGATTAAAAGTTAAAATTTATTGATTTAAAGGCACATATTTATAGAAATTTGATTGAGTTTAGATGAAAGAAGGGTACTTATCTTAAAATTCCAGCCTTTCGTTGTACTTCCTCACATTGTCCGCTGTTTCATTCTTATCAACATCGCAACTGAAAAACTTTTGAAAACGTGTAGGTATTGTAGAAGAATCAGTATTTCAATGTAATTTAATTGATATTCCCCAAGGGGAAAGGAATTTTTTTCACTTTTTTACGGAGCGCTGCGAACGTCCAGCCGCTTGCCTCGGTGATCGCAGCGCCCTCGGAACTTCATTCTAAGAACTTAGTTGGAACAGTTAAACATGGCGGTGGAGGTGTTCTTGTTTGTGTGGGGGGGAGGGATATGACAGCATCAGGATTAGGTAATTTGGTATTTATTGATGGCATAATGAATCACTCTCTTTATTTAAATATTTTAAGAGACACTTTAAAATTATCAGCCCAAAATTTGGATATTGGAAACAACTTTGATCCTAAGTATACGGCTGGCTCTCAACGTTCACCTGTAGTGTCTCTATAATTGCCCACAGGTTTTGAAAACACCACCTCAGTCACCAGATTTAAATCCCATAGAACATATTTGGAAAGAGCTGGAGGTTAGAGTACAAAAACACGACATTAAAACGAAAAGCGAACTCAAAACAACCATGATGGAAGAATGGATGAACATTGATACAGAAATTAAACAAGCAAACAAACAAAAAAACTAGTAAAATCTATTTCCAGACGTTTAAAAGCTGATGTGGATGCTAAAGGATAGCCTGCTAATATTAATTTAATGAAAAATGAAAATATTTACTAATATGTCACGATTTTTTTGAAGTGTACGAAGACTTTTGTGATATAAAATGTTTGTCATTTTTTTATTATTAATTCCTTAAAAATAAAGTTTCGCTATATTTTAAAAATATTGCATGTAATTTTGTTACGAATAGATTATAGATCTGATTGTTAAAATCTCATTCAGAAAGTTTACTTTTAATTAATGATAGAGTCCTATTTCAATGAAAATCATAAGTGTACGAACACTTTTGGAAGCCACTGTAATTTTGAATTGTGTCTACCTTGAGATCACGATGGATATACGAATTTGGAATGAGCCATGGCGCGTTGATAATCTCTCTAAATGCTTTGTTTTGAAGAACTTAGAAATGTTGAAAGTGAGTTTTGGCAGCATGACCCCAGACAGGACTAGGATAGAGTAATGCTGGTCGTATTATATATTTATACAAGAGACGTTTATTTGAAGTGGCTATATGACTACTTCTGACTTTATATTCTGACGTTGAAGAAAGCACACGATTGCTTGTGATGTCACTGTATGCCAGTGCTGCCAGATCGCACGATTTTGTGCAAATTTGCTACTTTTGACAAACTTGTGCTACTAAAATTTTAGTAACTGCGATTTTGCGCAATTTTTGCGACATCCATCATTTTCTTATGCTATTTTTTGCGACTTCAAAGATTTGTTTAATATATCGTAAAATGCTTTTATTTTAAAATAATTTATCAATTAAATATAATTTATATTAAAAAATAGTTTATTTAGGCTTAAATAGAAGTTCACATCTGGCAATCTTATTTAGATGTGGGCTTTCCTTTTCAAGGCTGCACAGCCTGATGCCGGTATAACGACATGGGGGGTAATGTAAGTGAAAAAGTAAAAAGAAAGGGGAAAAAATGCTTTGGGACCTCTCACCACCCTTTCCCAGTTCTATGGTGATAATGAATCGAACCAACGAACTTGAAGCTTGCGTACCATATATTGGGTACCCAAACAGAGAAATTAATTAAATTCATACTCCTATTTATAATATTGCTAAGAACTAAGCAATGGAAATGACTTGAAAATCAAAGAAACGGCATTTTTTCTAAATAACAACAAAAATAAATTTAACAGTGTGTAGGGTTTATATTTATTTTAACTAACATTTATTTTAAGTTTAAACTATCTTTCCTGTCAAGCCTTACTTTCCCCTGGAACTGCCAATGCCAGAGTATGTAAATTTTAGTAGAACGCGCAAGGATTCAAATTTATCAGCGGAAGTATTCTGAGTTAAATAGAAAGGAAACGAGTTCGAAGTGTGCTTTCTTGCTTCACGAGTGTGGAGGTGGCTAGTTAGAAATTGAATAACCACGCGTTTCGGCCTGTGTGCTTGCCTTGGCAAATTGTTAGTCTTTCAACGTAATATTCAGAGTGCTGAATTATCAGCGGTATTTTAGAACGCGGTGAGGTTAGTTACGTTTAGAGAGCCTCGTAGTTAGTCACTTGTTATTATCTCTTTTCAGTTTCTTAGTTTTATTTTACCGCCGGGTCGGCGTAGTTTGTGAGCGTCAAGAGCACGCATTTGTAATTTCTAAAGTTGAATAAAAAGGGACTTACACCCTTCTCAAGACTCTGTCTAATTTCCAGTTTTCAGCAGTCACCACTTTGTTGCGTGCAGGTTGGAAGCGTGCAACTCAACATTGGCGCCCGACCACTTGTCGAACTGAAATGGCCGAAAATTGGATGGAAGCCGCGGGACAACAACAAAAAATGGCAAGCCAATTGGAAGGATTTGGATACCTGGTCCAGACGATGAGAGCGTCAATTAAGCCAAACGTCAATTTCGACGGAAAAAATTCGGTGGCGATATTTCTAGCAGGCCTAGACAATCACTTCCAGCTCTAAACTGTGCCTGAAAGACAAAAAGTTGCCATCGCCACATCTGCACTAAAAGGACAGGCCGCGCTATGGTGGAAGAATATAGGCAAATTTTTATTAGGGGAATTTGGAGGCCAGACATATACATTTGAAAATTTAAAAAAATCGTTATTAAAGGCCTTCCCCATAGTGAAAGATCGAGCAAGGCTAGAAGCCGAACTATATAGTTTCTATCAACGGGATATAGAAGAGTTGACGGACTTTATTCTGCGAAAAATTAAGCTGACGGATATGCTGTATGGGAAGAAACCCGACGCGGAGATTATTGAAATAATCTTACCAAGATTGTTACCTGCTGTTCAAGACTATTTCGAAATTAGAAACCCAAGCACATTGCAGGAGCTCTTCGAATTGGCGGTCAAGTTTCAAAATCGCAGAATAGCGGAAAAAGCTAGAGGGGCATCGTATTCTCAAAGTACCCGAAGGCAATCTTCAAATGAGCAGACTAGAAATGCAAACCGCTCTTATGGGGGAAAGAGCTATCAAGCTAACTCATCGAACCTCGAAGGTCAAGGCCCAAAAATGAAATTTGAAAACAAACGTCCGCGTACCCAGAAGGCAGAAGTTGAAAGGAAAGCTTTAAACGAGTAGAGGGGTTAGTGAAAGTGAGGGTCCAGACCCCGGAAGTTTTTAAAAAACCCTCAAAAAGACACTTAAATACGGTCATCGTAAAGAACTCACATCTACCAATTATACAAGTCCTGGTTGGCGATGTACCAGTAGAAGCCCTCATCGATACAGGAGCAGAAGGTAATTTTATGAGTGATACATTTAAGAAGAATTTTTATAGGTTACGATTATTTAAAAACAAAAACACAGAAATTATAGCGGCGCAAGGAAAAACCTGTCACTGCATCAGAAAATTATCATTAAACATACAGGTAAAAGAGGAAAGCCTCAAAGTATTAATTTTTGTAGTAAAACATTTGCAAAATCCTCTTATTTTAGGTATGGAGTTTTTAAGGGCCGCGAGGGCCAAATTGAATTTTCAGGACAGTTCTATTGTGCTGGAGATGGACCAGAGGGTGGTGGAACCAGTGGAACAACCGCAAGTTGACCTTAGCCATTTGAATGACCATGAAAGTCAAGCCATCCAGCAAGTGGTGAGTACTTTTTCAAACTTGTTTTCAGAAAGGTCTGGCAGCTGTCAAATAGTTACGCATGAGATACAGTTAACTGCCGAAAAACCCTGTAGGACTAAATCTTATCGCTATGATAAACAGAAAGACCTAATTATAGAAGAACATATTCAGGAAATGTTAAAGAACAAAATAATAATGCCCATAAATAGTGAGTACGCGAGTCCAGTCGTATTATGTAGGAAAAAGAACGAGTTTCCTCCTTCGGATAAAAGGGCTTGGAGGTTTGCTATCGATTACAGAAAACTGAATAGTATTACTAAATTCCCAGTTTACCCTTTGCCTGTTATAGAGGAAATTATTAGAAAGATTAAATCTACTAGATACATGACTACTTTGGACTTAACGCCTGGCTACTATCAAATAGCTATGAGACCCGAAGACATACATAAAACCGCGTTTATAACAAAATCGGGCACTTATGCATTTTTACGCATGCCCTTTGGGTTGTGTGGGGCCCCATCAACATTCCAGAGAGCTATGGACATTGTTCTAAAGCCTGTCGTAGGAAAATCGACTTTAATCTATCTAGATGATATAATTATAACGAGTAGTACGTTGGAACAACATATTAAAGATCTAGAAGAAGTGTTTAAATTATTAAAAGAGGCCGGTCTTACAATGAACGCCTCAAAATGCAAGTTCGCAACTAAAGAACTTAAACATCTGGGTTATAAAATTTCGCAAAAGGGTATAGAAACTCAAGATTCAAAAATAAAAGCAATCAAGAATTTCCCACCTCCCAACACCGCCAAGAAACTTTCTTCTTTCCTTGGGTTATGTTCTTACTATCCGTCATTCATAAAAGATTTCGCTAATATTGTTGAACCCTTGTTGGTAATTAAAAGAAATAAAAGTAAATTCACGTGGACAGCGGAAGCAAATACCGGATTTGAAAGATTAAAAGAAGCGCTCATCAATGCCCCTGTTTTGAAATTCCCGGAGGGGGGCGAAAACCTGGAAATTGCAGCAGATGCGTCGGACTATGCTGTGGGTGCGGTTCTTATGCAAAATAGCCATCCTTTGGCATTTTTTAGTAAAACGTTGAATCATACACAAAGGAATTATACAGCTACAGAGAGAGAAACATTAGCCGTATTAATGGCTGTACACAAATTTCGAGTTTATTTCGGCAAAGCGCCAGTAACAGTCTTTTCGGATCATGCGGCTGTTGGTAGACTTTACTCGGGGAAAAACCTAACGCCCAGGTTAATAAGATGGGCTTTAAAACTCCAAGAATATAATCTAATAATAAAATATAAACCGGGTAAGGAAAACAATGTAGCGGACGCACTTTCTCGTATAAAATTGGACGACGAAGGCAACGAACTTAAATGCGCTGTGTTGACTTCAAAAATTTTAGATTCTAGAGATACAATTATCGCTGAACTAAAAGCTGATCCTGAATTTGGAAGTATCTATGCATATTTGAAAGACCCCGAAAGCTTTGAACATACAGATATCGATGCGATAAGAAATAGAGCAGAAAACTATGAAATAATAGATAATTTATTATTTTATACGAAAACAACAAACGAAAATCTCGAGTAGAAACCAGTCATCCCAGTCTCGCTTCGATTAAGCATTTTGAAGGAATTAAACGACGCGAAAACAGCAGGTCATTTAGGGGTCAGAAAGACTTTAAAAAGGGTACGCGAGGCGGTATATTTCCCGCAATTATACAAAATAGTAACTGCGCATGTCAGGTCCTGCAATCAATGTCAGTTAATAAATGATATTAATTACAGCCCGGCCGGGTACTTAAATAGCATTTGCGCTACATTTCCGAATGAAATTTTAGGCATAGATCTTCTTGGTCCTTTCCCCCAGAGTGAGTTAAATAAAAATCGTTTTCTTTTAGTAATTGTAGATCATTTTTCAAAATGGACAGAAATTGTTCCACTTAAACGCGCGTCAGCCAAAACAGTCGCAGATGCATTCTTACACAGATACATTTTAAAATACGGTGCACCGATACAAGTCATTAGCAATAACGGTAAACAATTCATTAGTCAAATATTTGAAAACATATGCACTGGACTTGGCATACGCCATATCAAAATGGTTCCGTATAGACCACAGGCAAACATAGCAGAAAGAGTTAATAAAAACATTGTAAAAATAATTCGCAGTTACCTTAGCACACATCACAAGCGCTGGGATGGCTACATAAATGAGTTAGCTTATGCTTTAAGAACGGCAAATCACGATACTACGGGAAAAACCCCAGCAGAATTATTTTTAGGCCGAAAGTTAATTACGCCTTTAGATAAATTATTCTTTGTGCAACAAAGAGAGCAAGAATTTAAACAGAAAGATGTGCGAAAACTTATTGACCAGGCGATTAAAAGCTCGGATACGGCAAGAAATAGGCAGAAAGTATATTACGATAGAAAACGCCGTGAAGCAGATTTTAAAGTTGGGGATAAAGTATTCAAGCGGAAATTTTCTTTATCAAGTGCCCCAGACAATTTTACTGCAAAGTTAGCTCCAAAATTTGAAGACCCCTATGTAATTCAGGAAATCAAAGGAGTCGTATTGTACCTTAAGAACGAGAGAGGGAAAATCTGTAAAGCAAGTCCCGACCAGGTGAAAAAATATTATAATCCAAATGATTTTGAAATCCTTAAAAGTTTCTTGCAGGACTCAAGCGTAAAAGGAGTAGAAGGTCCAGAAGTAAAGTCACCCGTTCCACCACCCAAGAAGCAGAGAACTGAAGAGAGACCTAGCCCTTCTACAACCCATGCGACGGTACCGAAAAGAAAAAACGAAAACTTTTAGACTCCAGCATTTAAGAAAAACAAGAATGCAAAGCCGCCGCGTAATAAAGAGGAAAACACCACTTACAACGTATCGCAGTAGAAATTATACATCAAGGAGAACGCTCCCAGGGCCAGAGAGTCAGGTGCAAACAAGGCCGCCGTTCCCGAAAATAAAAAGACAGCAGGAGGAACGAAAAGACCAGCACCAACAGAAGAAATTCAAGAATGACTCCAGACCGGAGGACGCCAAGACCAGCCGTCCCATGGAAAAACGGAAACGACAACAAACCGACGATTACTCCGCCAAGAGGCCAGCATGTAGAGGACGCAAAAGAAAAACTAATGTGGACGACACTCGGAGGTCAGTAAGGAGAAGACTGACGTCCATGAAACCTATAACGTGGGAACAGTTCTGCCAGAAAAGAATGACGGAGTTCCAATCATCGAAAACTCAAAGATAAGTTAAAATCTTCTGTAAATTTTTTTTTCTTTTGTTCCAAAATGTTATGCGTAAGCCTTACTTTCCCCTGGAACTGCCAATGCCAGAGTATGTAAATTTTAGTAGAACGCGCAAGGATTCAAATTTATCAGCGGAAGTATTCTGAGTTAAATAGAAAGGAAACGAGTTCGAAGTGTGCTTTCTTGCTTCACGAGTGTGAAGGCGGCTAGTTAGAAATTGAATAACCACGCGTTTCGGCTTGTGTGCTTGCCTCGGCAAATTGTTAGTCTTTCAACGTAATATTCAGAGTGCTGAATTATCAGCGGTATTTTAGACCGCGGTGAGGTTAGTTACGTTTAGAGAGCCTCGTAGTTAGTCACTTGTTATTATCTCTTTTCAGTTTCTTAGTTTTATTTTACCGCCGGATCGGCGTAGTTTGTGAGCGTCAAGAGCACGCATTTGTAATTTCTAAAGTTGAATAAAAAGGGACTTAAACCCTTCTCAAGACTCTGTCTAATTTCCAGTTTTCAGCAGTCACCACTTTGTTGCGTGCAGGTTGGAAGCGCGCAACTTAACAAGTGAAAGAACAAGGCTTTCTTAAGTAATCAGAATCTGAAACAGATCCACCACACAGAACGGAAAACTCACTGAAAAGCATTCCTCAATTAAAATGTTCAAATTAAGCAAAAAACAATGAATTAAAAAAATTAACTGCCAGCTCAAAAAACTTAATACAAAAGAGCTATCAGTCTAAAAGTGGGGAATATCTTAAGAATGGATATCAGCAAATTAATTTAAAAAGTGAAACCTAAATTAAATGAGAATTAATTAGAAAAGAAATGGATATTCAAACCACTGGAAATGAGCAATAAAGTTTTAAAATTTTCGTTAAAGCTAAGATATGTAATTAAAAAGTCTAAGAATAGAATAAATACAGTCTGTAACTTAAAAAAAACAATAGTAGGTAAATTTGTGATGACGTCAGAGGTCACGTGAGCCTGCGTAACTATGACATCACAAAAACACGTGATCTCTGCCGCTATTTGCGATTTTTCGGTCACATTAAATACAGACTTTATCCAAGGTCATCTTGATGGGAGATATCATCAAGCAAGTTGGCCTTGCTTGATTTTTTTTTTCCGTGTACAAAATTTCACCATAGATTGCGCCAAAAGAGTCTGGTTTCACCTATCAACCATAAATAAACTTCTTCATTATTCATAAATAAAGTCTTGATAAATGAACTTCCTCATTGTATTTGAGATTTTAAAAGTGTTAACTGCTGCTTTTTGATAAATTTATGCATTTCCTTTCAATTTCTTTTTATTGATGCTGGTTCGACCCGTGGTTGATAAAGAATAAGTCTGTACACCGTTTTTCTTCAGAACGCTTTGTCAGTTTTCATTAATCATGATAATTAGTATCTAATTTTATTATTGTATATATTATTATTTGCAAGACATTTAATCATTTACGAAATATTAATAAATTATTCCAAAAATGAACCTTTGAACTGCTTAGTTTCATATATGCACTTCAATAAATATACTGTAAAATTTTCTCTGAGTTCGTAGTACTTTCAGAAACTTAGCCAAACAATATAAATCTAATTATAATATTATAAATTTAATTAAATGAAAAAACCTGAATGTATGAAATGTAAATGAGATACTTTTCTTGATTTCTTCATTTACTACGATAATGTATATATAACTGTTATCACAAAAGCTGAATGTGTAGTATTAATAAAAATATATATACAGTACTTTTATCACATAAACTATAGTTCTTAATATTACTAAATCAACTTCCGGGACTAATAATGTATTTTGATGGCTTCTCGCACCAACTTGAGTTGAAAATTTTTATTTTGTACATAAAATACATTACTCTTAGCATATAAATACATACATAACTAAATATATATACAAAATATATAACTCTTATCATAAATAAGTACTTACACATGCATAAATACATACACTGTTTTCATAATAATAATATATATACAGTATCTTTATAACATAAGACTAGTTTTTAATCTTATTAAATCAACTGCTCAGACTAATAATTTATTTTGATGGCTTCTCACATCAATTTGAAGTAAAAAAGTTTATTTTATTATTTATCATAACTGTGGCTGTTTCCTCAAATAAAAGATGATGGAAAATTCACATTCGAGTAAGAAAATGCAGTACCTTATTTAAAACAGGTTGAAGCAAGACTGGCACTTTGCATCCAAGTAGCCATATTAAGTATTGTAGGGTCTTGCTAATTGCTGAGCTTCACCGTGAATCTTCCGTTCCTCATCCCCTACCACCAACTTCTTGAGAGGATTTATCCTTGCTGTGTGTGTTGAGTGTCCCCTTACCACACAAGCAATATATACTTATAATCATCCATGCCTTCTTGAGAATTACTTATTGCAACATTTTATTGACACAGGTACAGGTTGAAGCAAAGCTGGCACCCGTGCATACAGTTAGACAGTTGCTAACTGCTAAGTTTATGTTCCAGATAGAGTTCGAAGGGACAGCATCCTAGGTTGCGGCCCGAGGATCTCCAACACCAACCTCTCGATAAGACTTCAGCTCACCATGTACTTTGAGTGCGCCTTTGCTGTGCAGGTGCACTCAAAATGATTACAAACATGCATGCCTTTCCTAGGATTTGAAACCGGACACTTTGTTACAGCAGTCAGCATTACTAACCATTTTCCCATCTGGATGGCATTTTATTGACACAGGGAGATAGCCTGCTACCTAAATGATGGATTATTTTATTGTTGGATTGGTCGACATAGAGAAGATGGCTAATTTAGATGGTCACTAAGATATTTAGATGGTCACTGAGATCTCCCAGCCTTATGTCTGATTATTTTTCCTTTGGGATTATGTAAAAGATAATGTTGGTATGCCTTATTGTTGCTTACAACTGCTGTAGTTACAGTTTCAGCTAGGAAATATTACAATACATCTGAACTGAGTTGGAGTACTGCTTGGAAATGTATCGTGCAATACACATGTAGAACATTCAGAATATTATCACTGAAATTTGAAAGACGTGTACTTCACTGAAAATATTTTATGAAATATACCATTTAGAAACCAAATAAATAATTTAAAATAAGTCTGTTTTATGTCAAATAATTTCTATTTTATTTTTTACAGGTATAATTTTTTAACAATCTCATAAATTTTTTTCTTGAATTCAGTGTCAGATACAAGTACAGAGGGTATTAACATAGTCTTAGGATGATTTTGAGACCATTTCAATAACATTTTTAATGTAAATATATATTATCGAAATGTTCAACCTGATCGCCTTTCTTTGGACTATAAGTATGCATTGTGCTCTCCATAACAGAAATAATTTATACAAAATCATCAATATTATTGCTATTTCTCTTTAATTAATTTTCAATCAATTGCAATCCATTAATATGAATATTTGAATTTTCTTTTAAAATTAGATTTGCATGTGTTATGGAATAATTTTTTTAATGATTTAACATCCCCAGATGATCTAATTAATTTTCCTAATTTAGATATAGCTCTGTACTCAGGTTTGCGAACATTTGCTGGAGTAATTGGGATCACCAAGAAAGCTTTGCGTTACAGTATCCAAAAATTCAATATATTTTTTACATTTTATATGGCTAAAATCATCTAGAAATTAAATAATATTTTAAACAAGAACACGAAGCATGACTTCAGTTTTTGTGAAAACATTTGCTATCCAGACTAGAGGGTATTTCCTCATTTCTATTTGTGTATGTGTATAGTAAGTATGTATCTTCTGCATATTTTATTTTCATTCTTCCTGAAGCACCAAAACTGTGAAACTCGTTGATATAGGAATCTCATTAGCGAATGTAATGATATCTTAGTGAATAATTATTAGAATGGCATGCACTAATGAAATGGGATGCAGTTCATATCCCCAAAATAAAAAATCTGATTTGGACAACTGATTTGGACCTTGTACACACTATTTAATTTGTCCTATTTAATTATATACACTTTTTGTTGCAACAATAAATTGCTATTAAATATTGTTAGATATTTAGAACAATAAACTGATGTTAATTATTGTTAGACTAATTACATGCATAAACTGTTATTATGCATTTAGTTAGATTTCATTATTTGTTGAAAATTAATTTTTTAGTTTAACATTGCTAACACATGAATATTTTTGTCATATACACTTCTGTCATTGGAAGTTTATGACTGTGACCAACGATAGTGAAAATAAAGACTGGGAAGGTACTTTTAAGCCAGGTAAGAGGTAGGTATATAATATATATTATTATTATAAGAGCACAACACCGATCCTCCTAGCCAGCATAAGCCAGCCATATGTTAAAAAAATAGGACTGGCCAGAAAAAAACAAATGAAGTCCAAAATCTGAGTCTCAGTGCCGAATTCCAATTCTATCTTTGTTCGTATTTATAATTTTCATTATTGTCACTGCAAAATCTTTCAATATATATATGTCATAATAAGAGCACAAGGAAGAGACGGAACACTGTAGATGCGTGATTAGACCAATATTGAAGAAGATTTTGATTGCGTAGTATGCCAGTAATGCTAACTTGGTAATATCTAAAGAACTTGGCAGTCGAGGCAGTTTTAATTCCATTTTTATTTGCAACCGGTATTTGTGGCCACAATCACTTGGCACTCTAATCGTGCCTTTCCACAGAAGATTTACTTTTTGATGTTGTTGAGATAGAAAGCAAGCCAGCGAAATTACATCTTAGCAAAGTAGAGAGCAAAAGCTGAAGTGCGTAGTTATGAAGGATGGAAGCACGGCGAAGAGAAAAGTTTTTGTTTGCAATTTGGTGATTGGTCAAGAGGCATCTGCATTAAAACGTTACATAAGATAGAAAAGTGTGGAACTTGTGAGAAGAGATGAATTTAGGGGTAGATCATCAAATTTAGAATGTTAATTTTGAGTTCATCAATTATATTTTGAAACAGCTATCATATTTTGTCATATCTTACATATATATATATATATATACAATCACCTGTTATGGTGTATGCAATATGTATACCCACCTGAGGTGCAATTTCAATTTTACCGATTGCAGTAAAAAAAATGTGCACAACTAGATGTTATAGCAGACCTGTATACAGAATTTTAATGTCCTACGGCCAATAATTGTTTAGTTATCTTATAATTATATCTGACATCATTTGTTAATTGAAGAAATCCTGTAAATGCAACAGGTCTGTGCCCATACTAGAACTGAAGATAAGATTGGAGATTCAAAGAAAATTCAATGAGAGAAAAACCGCAGATTTGTGAATTTAATGCCATTCAGTAATTATAGGATTAAGAATTCAGTAATTATAGGATTAAGAATCAGCCTGAAATTTTCAAACAATTTTTTGGATTAAAGGCTCTAAAAATGAGAATAAATAACATTAATTAAAAGAAGCTATATAAACTACATATAAACTTAGTACGGATCATTCTCTCGGCAATGCTTTGCTCATTTTCCTAAATAATTGAAATTTATTTTCTTTGAGATAAAGACCCAAATATGACACATTTAAAGTAACCCCATATTTTTGCGCATGCGCGACTGAACTGTTATCATGAGGAAAGGCACGGAATAAGTCTGTAATTAACGTCGCGTGCGATTTTTGCGCCTTTTTGAGTCTATTTTAGTTCAAAAGTCAAAAGTTTTTGTTTTCTGATTTGGCAACAAAAATTTATTCACGAATTGGTCGTTGCTTGGAAAGAATGAACTGATTTCATTCATAATAAAATGCTTTTATGCATTTTCTTTCGTTGTGTACATAGAACTTATAAATTTTGCTTTGGCAGTAAATCGATCATCTGCCAGCTAGTATGGTTTAATTAGTAAATTAGTAATTCAGCTAAAAAAATAGAAAAACATGTAAACTTATTATTATTGGATTAAAAATATGTCTGGATTATTACATTACTAGTTATTACATTAATTATGATATGAAGAGTACTTTAAAATCTCCAGTTTATTATAATAGAACTGATGCAGTACAAATTTTTGTGGATATGTTAAGAAATACTGTTGAAATTAAGAAATTTATTACTGAAAAATAAGAAAAATATGAAGATTAAACATTATAAACATTAAAAAACAATTAATAAATGTCATATATGTGAAAAAGAGATTTTACCAGAAGACAGAAAAAAGTAATTGATCATTGCCATTTAACTGGAAAATACAAAGGACCAACGCACAAAGGATGTAATTTAAATTATAAAATTCCAAATTTATATCTACTATTATACATAATTTATCCGATTATGATGAGCATTTGTTTATAAAAGAACTTTTTATGTTTTCTTCTGTGTTCTTATAAAAGAACGTTCTATTTTCTGTTTACAGAAGAACTAAGATTCGATGATTCCAGATTAAGAGTTATTCTCAGTACGGAAGAATATATCTTTTACTACAAAATTTTGGAATTATTTAAAATTAAGATTTATAGATTCGTTTAGATTTATGCTTAGTAGCAGTGGCGTAGCTAGGGTGGGGCAAGGGGGACATCTGTCCCTGGGCGCAGCATTTAAGGGGCGCCAAATTGATGCTACGAAATTTATTAATGAAATGTTTTCCATTCTTGGCACACAGAAAGGGGCGCAAATTCTTCAGTTGTCCCCGGGCGCTGGAAACTCTAGCTACGCCCTGCTTTAGTAGCACAGAGGATTTATCAAAATTAAAAGAATTACTTGAACATTTAAAAGACAAATTAACATATAATGAATATTTTAAATCTGTGTTTGAAGAAATTGAAAAACATTTTTCTAAAGACACTATAGGTTTAATAACGAGAAAAGACATGGATTCCGAATCAAAATATAAGGAAACTACACTACTATCTCAGAAAGATTTTTAGAATAGATTGAATGGATGTGATGTAAGTGATAACGATGTGATATAAGTTTAGAAAGTTCTTAATATTAAAAATTTAGGAGAATATGCAGATTGGAAACTAAACTACCATCTCAGATTTTTTAGAATAGATTGAATGGATGTGATATAAGTGTGGAAAGCTTTTAATATTAAAAATTTAGGAAAATATGCAGAATTATATGTTAAAGTATGTTTTTGAAAATTTTAGAGATGTTTGTATAAAAACATAATAAATTAGATCCTGCTTGGTATTTTACAACTCCTGGTTTATCTTGGGATGCATTGCTAAAACAAAATAAATTTGATTTAATAAATGATGTCAGTATTGTTTTAATGATAAAAAAAAGGGTAAAAGAGGTGGAATATCACAATGTTGTAACAGATATGCAAAAGCATATAATAAATACATGAAAGAGTAAGGAATTTAACTATTTAATGTATTTAGATGCAAGTAATTTATGTGATTGGGCTGTGGGTGAATATTGCAAGATTATGGCTCAGATTTACCTTTAACATCAGAAAAGTAAATACACGAAGGCTCTACACAAGGAAAGTTATTAACAACTTTGCATGATAAAACTAATTACATAATACACTATAAACGTTCGAAACAGTATTCAGAAATCGGATTAAAATTTGAAAAAGTACATAGAGTTTTCAAAAAAAATTATACGGATTAAAATATTGAAATGAGGAAAAAAGCTACCAATGATTTTGGGAAAACATTTTATAAATATGGAAAAGCTATTCAAAACGTTAGAAAGATAATTGATATACGATTATGTGCTAGTTATGATACAGTTACAAAGTTGACTGCTAAACTAAATTTTAAAAGCAGAACACTATTTGTTGAAATTCTAGTAGCTGTTCATATGAATAAAACAGAAATAAATTAAGTAAACCGATTTATGTAGGAATGGGTAGTTTTAGATTTATCCAAACATTTAATGCAAGATTTTCATTATGATGTTATGAAATTTAAATATAAAGAGCTTACACTACTTTGTATGGTTTTGGTTTGGTTTATTTAATTATGGCAAAGCACACTAGGGCTATCTGCCTAAGAGGAGGGATGCCTTCGTGGAGGACTTTCTAAAGGAAACTTACTCGTATACACGTTACACATGGGGAAAACCTCGAAAACGCCCATGCAGCCAGCCCGTTCGCAGGATTCGAACTTCGGACTGAACTACCAGTGTTCAGCGACTTTACCGCTCGGCCACTGGTGGGCCCCTACTTTATATGGATACAGATACTTTGACATATGATATTAAAACATATGATATTTAATTTTATGATGACATGAAAGGTATGATTGATTATTTTGAGACATCAGTTTATCCTTAAGAAAACAGATATACATTTAAAAAAAAAAGAAATATTAGGTAAATGAAAGATGAAAACAGAAGTGAGATATTTCTTTTTGTAGGGTTGAAATAAAATTGTGTGCTAATAAAACTGAAAATGAAATAATTAAGAAATTAAAAGGAGTTAAGAAATGTGCAGTTGAAAACAGAATTACGTCTGAGGATTATAAAAACTATTCATATAATAAAAATGGACATCATAAAACTATAAATCTCATTAGAATAAGAAACATGAATTTTATTTAATTCATGTAAATAAATTATCTAAAAAAGATAATAAAAGATTTATATTAGAAGATGGAATTCATACAACAGCATTAGGACATTATATAAATGTTTTATAAATTTAATAGTAAATAAACGGATGTGACTGATTGGGTATTGATATCTAAATATCAAAAATTATCAGAAGATGTTATAGAAAATTTTCAAGATACGGTTGATTGGAAATTAATATATATCCATCAGGAATTATCAAAAGAATTTATTGAAAAATTTCAAGATAAGTTTAATTGGAAGGTATTTGTATTAACCAGAAATTAACAGATGAATTTATAAAAAGATTTCAAGTTTAAGTTTGTTGGGCATGTATTTGTAAATTTCATGACTTGTCTCATGAATTTTTAGAAAAATTTCAAAGTAAGATTAATGGGCATAAATCTTTATATAATTGAATACTAAATAACTGGATCTATTATTATAGGAATTTGATTGGGAACATACTTCTACTAAAACGTTTTCAGGAAAATTTGAAGATATGGTTGATTGGGGATATATTTCAGCTTATTAGAAATTATCAGAAGATTTTATAGAAAAATTTCAAGATAAAGTTGACTGAAAATGTGTTTCTAAATATCAGACATTATCAAAAGAATTTATAGAAAATTTTCAAGTTCATTGAGAATACATTTCAGAATGTCAGAATTTGTCAGATAATTTTATAGAAAAATTTCAAGATAGGGCTGACTGGAAATATATCATAAATATAAGATATTATCTGAAAAACTTACAGAAGAAATTCAGGATAAGGTTGATTGGTAATACCCCTTTATAAAAGTTAGTATTAAACAAATGGATAAGGTTGAATACCGTACGATTTACGGCGTATAACCTGAATCTATAATTTCAAGCTACATTTTTTAATTTTACCCAATTCGACGTATAACGTTCACCTAATTCTTTACGAAGAAACCTAAAAGATACATGTATAATGCTGTTATCGTTTGAGGTCACTTATTCGAAGATTTGTCCTAGCCTTTCGAACAGGGGTATACTGAATTGACAAGAGATAAGGACAACAATGTGTGTATCGGTTAAATGCTTGAGCAAATATTCCTGTAAAGAGGGTGGATTGTATTTAATGCAGGTGTCTAAAAAATGCTATTGTAGGGTTTCGAGAAAAGGAGAATATACTTTGGAATAAGAATGCACTTCCAACCTGAATGAATTCGTGGAATTAGGAGTTAAGTTTTAGGATAACGTTATAAACAATGGCCATGCATATTTCTAAATATTATGATTTGTCTGAAGAAGATAAGAAAAACTTCAAGATAATGTTGATTGAAAATATGTACGTATATATCGTGATTTGTCTGAAAAATTTCAAGAGAAATTTGATTGGGAATGTATTTCTGAATGTCAGAAATTAGCAGATTTAAAAAAAAAAAAAAAAAAAAAAAAAAAGATAAGGTTGACTGGAAATGTACTTCTTAATATCAGACATTATGAGAAGAATTTATAGAAAAATTTCAACATAAGGCTGACTGGAAATACATTTCTAAACGTTATGACTTGTCTAGAACATTTCAGCTTTAGGTGAAAACTTTTTAAAAAATAATTGTAAATAAACGGAAAACATTTTCGAAGAAATAAGATCTTCTTTTATTTGATAAAAGTGATAGTGACTATATTAATAAAATAATTCATATTAATAAATTTTAGTCAATCTTCATTAAGAAACATATGATGATCGAAAGGTTTTTTTCTTAATAACAGAAGTAAAGATTTAATTTCAAAATATTTTTAATATTTGTACGAAGCAATAGATCATATTAATATATGTGAAAGAATAAAAGATTAAGTATTTGTATGATTTAGATAAAAACTGCAATATTTGAGAAAAGTATTCAATTCATGAAATTATTTAAAATTTTTACTTAGTAAAAAAAAGATAGAATTTATTAGGAAGGAACTAGAGGCCTTTCAAAATCAAGTTTTTTATTGAGGCTTTTATAAAAAATGTTTATTTATAAATGAAGGAAAACTATTTGAAAGAATATATGGATAAATTAATTAAATTAAATGAAAACTCTTTGGAAGAATATACGGAACTACGAAAACTTTTATACAAATTTTTTAACGAAAGTGAAGAGTGATGGAGTAGGTGAGAATACAGCAGATTTATACATGTGAAATAGTGTGTATTGTTTTTGATTTTATAGAAAGTGACCTGAATTATGGTTACTGTAAATTGCTAAATTACTACAATTGGTAAATATTTGTATAAGTTATTATGCAAATAGTTAAAAACTTTATAATTACTTTTTAGGAATAAAGTGAATAAAAAGAAGTTCAACAAAAAGCATTAGATGCATCAACACGGGAATTAAGTTATTATAAACAATTTACTAAATGCTTGTCTATATATAATGCTCAATTTAACAATATAGAAGACATTAATAAAACTCTTCAATATAACCTTTTCTCGAAAATGATCAGTTTAGCAGTACAGAAAGAGATCCATAAAACTTTTGAATCCATAAAAAATTAACCTATTTTTGAAAGTATTTTCAGACGGATATTATTTACCTTCACAAATATATTGGTTAATAAATAAATGAGTTTCAGATCATACCAAGAAATTCAGAAATTAAAAGATTTAGCACCGGGTTGATATCTTTGTAAAAAATCACAACAAAATAAGATTAATAAAAAATCACAACAAACATAGCTAAATTAGACGTTAATGATACAGAAGCTATGAATATCATCTTACAAAAAATATATTAAAAAAGATTTTCGATGATGATATCGAAAATTGAAGGTATAATGATGGTTTATTTAACATCAGGGATTTGAAGAAAGACAAACATTTTGATTATATAATAATGGAATAACGTTAATTTTATATATTTTCATTTTTTTTTTTTATTTGTTAATTTCAATTTTTTCCTTTGAGACATCTCTACACAAAATACTTCTAAATCCCCATTTTATAATATTTTCATTTTTTGAACTCATATGATATTTATCTTTTATTTAAAAAAAGTGTATGATTTTTTCTGAAAAACATATATTTTGTTATAAAAACTTGACATGAGATAGAGTCATGCAGGGTCTGTTGTTGTTGTTGCTTATGTTCATTTGTCTGACGTAGTCAGCCCAAGCCCACGAATTCCTCGTGGCAAGGAGCGCTACAATACGCCTGCCGTTGGCAACAGCCTCGAGTACCATTCAGGTGACAGTATGATTTAGCTCAGTTCCGCCTCCTAATTTTGATGAAGAGCACCCCGGGGGAACGGATCCGAGGGTCTCGTACCCTCCCCCTTTACACCAAACCACACGAAAGGACTTTCGGCTCGCTGCATATGTGCCGCCATGCCGCACCGACACTATACATTTACCAACAGCCATGCCTTCCAGTCTCCGGGATTAGAACCCGGGCCCTTCGGCAGTCAGCGACGCTAACTACTAGACCAGCGATTCTCACCCGGTGGTACGCATACCACTGGTGGTACTCAAGAGAAAAATAGGTGGTACGCAAAGAAACAAAATATTTTTAATTATTAAATTCAGCAATCTCGTGTAGAAAAAGAAAAATTGATGGAGGGGGGACGGGTCCGAGGGTTTCCCACCCCTTTCCCCTTCCACCAAACCACAAGAGGACTTTCGGCTCGCCGCATATTTAGGGTGCCGCCATGCCGCACCGACACTACACATTTACAAACATCTATGCTTTTTCCGGGATTCGAAGCGGGCTCTTCGGCACGGCAGTCAGCGACGCTAACCAGGATACCGGTTGGGCGGCTTCGTGCAGGTTCTTGACAAAGTGAGCCAGTTCGATTATTTTGACTCAGCGATCATTTTTCGGCTTAGTGAAATGTTCGCGAGAAGAGGTTTCCCTGCATAAGCAATTGTATATATTACGTATGGCTATGTAAATTAATAATTTAATTTTGTATGCTGATTATCTGCATTATTTGCAAAAGGCTTCAAGTAACATAAATTAAAGTCGAAAATATAGTGTCCGCAGTAGCTATGTAACTGCATTTTAAACCTGTTCTGGAAAGGATATCAATCATAAGTGTTTATCTCGGTTTTTTAGTTATATGGTTTTAAGAAATGCATATCTGCATCAAATAAGCAATGATCTTAATAATATAAATAATAAAAAATATTACTGTGCATTAATCACATCGAAGAGTTAAAAAATTTAGTTATAATATTTTTAGTAATTTCTGAAAACATACTTTTAGTATTATCTGAAAAGAAACCTTTTTAAACCCATCATCTATGAAAGTGACCAGTATTTTTGAGAATATAAATTACGGTAATGAATAGCATCTGTTCAAAATGTCCATCTCGACCACTCTGGAAAACCAACCATGTAATAGTCAACTTTGTATACTATATCAAGAACAGCTTTTACAGAAGATTTTGTGCATTGTTTAAATAGGGTTTAAAGAGATCGTCACGATGAAAGGTTTCATTGCACATGCAACTGAATTATAGACATTATGTATGGTTGCACAAATTAATAATTTCACTTATTTAGGTGCTAATTGTCAAGAGATCATATTATTTACAAAGGGCTGTAAGTACCATAAATTAATGACAAAAATATCGGGTATGGAGTCGCTATGTAACTGATTTTTAAACCTGTTCTGGAAATTTCTTTATTAATAAGCGTTTATTTCGGTGTTTTAGTTACAAGGTTTTGAGAAACACATGTCTATGCCCAAGAAGTCGTGGTCTTAATATAGTACAAGTAATATATATTATTACTGAATTTGCATTAATTACACCGACGATCTTAAACATTTAGTTATAACGCTTTTAGTAATTTTTGAAAAGAAATTTTACCTAAGCCTAACTTAAATTTGCTGAGCTTTGGCCTCAACAGGGACATCCATTTCTCAAATCAAATCGGTTCTTGGCATTCGCAGCATTAGCAGATAGAGTGCTTTGACTGCGTCTATTGAGAAAAGTGCCCGAAGGCGATGGTTATTAGGTGGATAAGGCGAAAAATCGCCGCACCATCTGAACGAAATCTTATGCTTTTTCATAGTTTCAGAGTGCGAAGCGCTCTTTTAGCGCCATCCAAGCTCATTGAAATTCGTTGTTTATGTTTTTTAAATTATTTTTATTACTGTCCAATGAGAAACCACAAATGAAAAATCACCGGAACCAATGAACAACCACCGGAAGTTAGATCAATCTCCGAAGCCGTTGTACATGTTGAAAGGCCGGGTATTTTACATCAAATCATTTGGGAATACAGGTAAGTAAAATAGTTCTTTACTGTCTTCCAATATATAACAAATCTAATGCTAAAAATACTTATTACCTCCAATTATTCTTAAAAACTCCCATTTTTTAAAATTTATGTATTCTAATTTAAGCAGCTGTAGTCAAGAAATGGACATTGATAGTGTACCAGCGACAAAGCGCCATAGTCATTTTAATCACCAGCCACTCCCAGACTCATCACGCTAGCTGGGTATTTCCCAGAAAATTAGGCCTAACGCTTGATTAACCTTTAGCGATTAGTCTAGTTAGCGATTAACTTTTCCACAAGGCTGGGACATGTATGTCCCGCACTTTAAATGCATCTCAAGAAATTTCAGTAAATTACGGAGATTTAAAATTTATTCTTTAATATGGTGCATCAAGTGAAAGACTTGTGTTGATGTGTTTTTACGCTATTTCCTGCAAAGGTAGCTGATTAAATAGTCCTACTTAAAAAGTTGGTCCCTATAGCTCACGGGAAAAGGTTAGTTAACGATTCTAGTGACCAATATTAAGGACAGTACTGTTAATTAAATTCAAAACAGGTAAACAATTTTATTTTCTTCAAAATTAGATAAAAACCTTATATTGATGTTGGTCATGCTAATGTCAAATTCAATCATAATTTTAATGACAAACATTGTATTGGAGAAAATTAGAATACTCCATTTAGAGAATAAAATAGTTGTGGCTGCATTGCTGATTATTGCCAATCTTGAAATATGGCGCAAGTTCTTACTGCTGCGAAGAAGCGCTATTATTATAATATGATTTTGAAATAAAATATTTAAAATTTTATGTCCTATGTATAATTCGATTTTGTAATTTCCTTACATTTTTATCCTGAGGGAATCTGAAGTAGGGTAAAACTTAATTTATCCAAGCATTTTGGAAAAAAACAATATTATCTGCACTTAGTATATAAATTTAGTAACGCATTGTTTATTGATGCAAAGCAAAATTAAATGCGAAAATTAACTGAGTATGAGCAAATATTGGCTAAACCTTCATAAAATGTTCTGTAAACATTCACAGCAGATTAGACCAATTTAGGTCAGATAAAGTTTAATAAGAAAAACTGCGCTGAAAATGATTAGGGGCAAAAGGATGAAATATTCATAATTTCATAAAAACGTTTTAGAAATGCATATAGAACATTAACAACTCAGTTCAAATGAGATTTAACAAAAATATACTGAAAATCTCGAGGGATATGAGACTGTTAATTGCCCAATTTTAATTCGGTAAATGTTATTTACTACTGGGAAACATTTTCCTTGGTACTTTTTCATTGTAAACGTTAACAATAAAAAAAAAGCCTGATTAGGTGACTTACCGTGAGACGAGAGAGTTGACAACTATAAAAAGCTTTTAAAAGTGAAATAAAAGAAAAGGGGCGTTTCGACAATTGCGGCTTCTTTTTTTCTAGTTTTTATCTTCATTAAATGTTTTAATTAAAGATACAAATAACCGTTTGGTAATGGATCATACTGATTGTAAGTTTTAGGTAGTTAGTGAACTGAGATTACACTTGCTGTCAAAATTGAAAATAAGTGCATCATTCCCTACTCGCAGTCTTATTAAATTACTTATAATGGTTATTTGATATTTTTACTAATAAGGTTTATGTAACAATTATTTGATGTTTTTATTAGGTATACATGCGTAAGTTGACAAAGCTGTAAATAAAATTAGCGCATAAAATTGTACAGTCAACAAATGCAGCCTTGCCGTCTATATTAAAAAGGAAAAAACTATTCTGCAAAATCTTGGGTTACATCTTTCTCTCGGCAAAGCAACATCTCAGCAAATGTACTTATTAAAAATTATTATCTGTATGCTTCCAGCAAGTAAATTTACATTCCTCCCGTTGATGTTCAAGACAGTACTTGATAAAATGTCCATTTATCAAAACCTGATTATCGCATAGGTTTCGATCTGTATAGATTTTTCTCCCAACTTGGGTACATAAACATTAAAGTTGTGCAAAACATAAAATGCGTTACATAATCTGTGATCCTGTTCGACTTTTTTCCTGGATGGAAAATGTTTTTCACCTTACGTTCAACGTCGCAGTCGCAATATGGTGCTGCGATATTAATCTGTAATGGCAATTTGGCAAATCTGGTAAACTGCCCAATAACTAGTCATAAGCGATTGCACAGCAACGATCTGGATTCTAAGTTCTTTATCGAAACTCTTAGCATTTATTCCGTAAAACTTCATTTTCTATCATATTTGCCTAATTTCTTTTAAGTAAAAAAAACAAATGAGCCTTTTCTTTCCTATGTAGCGTAGAAATACTATAATAATAATTAATATAATCTTCGTAGCTATACCTTCCTACAAAGCGTATATCTGTATAAACACAGGTTTATTTTTTAACATATAAACCATCCCTATTTTCTTCTGATATTGCTATTGAATGTACCATATTCATGCAGAAAATATTAAAAAAATAAAAAGAGGTGCAGCTAATAGCAGAAGTTACTCAAATAAAGGTTTCACATATATATGCTTGGTATAAAAATGTATTTAACAAAAATGATTATTAAATAATATCATACTTTGAGATAAGACTAAGTAAATATATGTATAAAACAATTCTTCTAAAGTAACATTTAAGAGACAATAGGTGACTAACCTCGTCCGTTCCCTCTGGGATGCTATGTGCAGACCATGTGATGTGCCATTGGTATTCCGACAATACCATATCAGTCAGTCAGTCACAAGGGATGAATTACCTTTTTATATTTTTTAAACATTAGGCCGCTCACTTAAAGCATGTCGAGTATTCAAATAGGCAGTTTAGAGGAGGGGAGAAAATTGTGTTAGATTCGGATCATTACAGTAACAGTTTACATTAATGTTATTATTGATAAATAAATATGTGCAAATGAAGTCAGTCGAAAAAGTGATAAAAATATTTTCCGATACTTCGCGATGGATAATAAATGTAAGCTTGAACTGTTGTAAATAATTTATCTGAATGGAAAAAAAAATGAAAAAATAAACTGTTATTATTTTTATGATGAACATGTATTTACTTATTTTTCTCTGCCCCCCCCAACCAGTGAATGGATCAAGTAAGTCATCGTGAGGCTTACAAATGAAGGTAAGTTTGTTATGTCTAAAAAGATAAGTTCTTGCCTCTTATCACCATTTATAATATCCTTTTAATACAGTCTATAATTTATGGGTAAAAAATAAACTGTTATTATTTTTATGTATGAACATGTATTTACTTATTCTTCTCTCCCCCCCCCCAACCAGTGAATGGATCAAGCAAGTCATCGTGAGGCTTACAAATGAAGGTAAGTTTGTTTTGTCTAAAAAGGTAAGTTCAGTTTTGATATTTCACAAGAAAAGAATAATTTCACATCGTTTCTTAGGGGAGTATTTAAAAATAACCATCTTAAAAGTTCTTATATAATATTATGTCTCATTGTCATGGCTATAAATTCATTAAGCCTGTATTTAGTACTACGAAAAAATTACGTCTTATTATCTTGGCTATAAATTCATTAAACCTGTATTCAGTACTACGAAAAAATTACGTCTTATTGTCATGGCTATAAATTCATAAAACCTGTATTAAGTGCTACGCAGATAAGTATGCTTTGCGTAAAGCATATATCAGAGTATTGAACCATATTTTGTCAGATGTGACGCTTGAGTTCGTTAAGGAAATAATATGAATTTGATAAATAAGTTCATTTAAAAACTTTAGTGACTGGTAACAGAAAATCTGCATTTCAAAGGCCTTTGCAAATTATTTATATGAACTTTACTGTTAAAATTTCAGAGTAAGTTTCACATAGCTAATAATGGCAAGGCAACTCGGTTTCATCTGAGTAACGTATTTGCCAACCTTGGATGTACGTCTGAACCGGAATGGTAATATACGCCAGTATTACATTTCAAGCCGGTAACATTAGGTTTGAAGACTCAAATTTGAGATTTTGTTATTAATTATAACATTCTGAGATGCCTGACTGTAGAGACGTAAGTAAGTCTCGCCTTCGCTCGCAATGACAATGACAAGTGAATGGATCTAAATTAATTTTAAGCTTCAGGCTGCTTAAATTCAGGAAAAAATTGTCTAAAATTTATACCAGTCTCAGGTGGATTTTATTTAATTTTGATATCGAAGATAACATGTTTATTTAATAAATATATAAAAAACAAAAAAGTTTTTTTAAAGTAAAATATAATCAACAATCTACTGTTTTTCAAAGGTTTTTTTAACCTAACATTATAACGTATTCCAAAGTTCTTCAGCCACTGGACATGTTGCTTGAATAGCAGTTATAAAAATGTCGCATATATATGTATAATATGTTGTTATA
Source organism: Stegodyphus dumicola (assembly GCF_044657685.1). NCBI lineage: Eukaryota > Metazoa > Arthropoda > Arachnida > Araneae > Eresidae > Stegodyphus > Stegodyphus dumicola. The sequence continues at coordinate 33,514,414 of NC_140771.1, read as the reverse complement.
AAATGGTTTAGGTTTCTTTGCTTTTTAATGAATGCCATAAATCTAATAATAAACTGAAGTTTTAGGAAACCTGTTTTTATTCAAACGCTAAGGATGTAGAAATAGAATAAAGGATTTATAGAAAATTTCTTTTAATGAAAACAAAACGTCAGATACCCCGCTCCTTCGGGGGGGGGTGAAAATTGAGGGAGAAGAAGAGAAACGTACTGCATTCAATAAGCTTTTATCCAATATGCCATAATTCTGACAGAATATTTTACAGTTGCTGAAACTCTTGTAACATTTTTAACTTGGAAAAAAAAATTGGGTATGACCTGTGATAATGTTGAAATTTAATGTCAGGGAAAATTTGTCCACAGATGAGATTGATTTTATGGGAAAATATTTCCACTCCTGAGAAGGCTTAACATCGTAGACTCAATTGGTTGCGCAGGAAAATTCTGGTTACTTTTGAAGAAGCGAAATCCTAAAAAAAAAAGCAGACTTAATCACCTTACCCACAAAAGCCAACGTTTAATCTATGGTTGAATTTTCCGTAATTTTAAGTTGATATTTGTTTTACTACAGAATTCAGTCGCAAATATTGTACGTTAATTAAAAGAGACAAAGCGATGAATTTAGTGCCGTGAAATTTTAATTTCAAAATAGCAAAATTAATATTAATATATGTTAGTATTTAACTGCGGATTTTAATGGTAATCATACGTCTATCAAATGAATGTAACATTACGAAATTCTCCTTTAAATATTTTTAATGATTCCCTATGCTTTTAAATTTTTGTAAGTTTTCAAAGGAATTAAAAGTAGTTATCACATTTACCTCTTTTTTATATAAAGGTAAGCTTCCTAACTAACGAAAATGCTGTATTAAGTACTAGTAGTTTGTACACACGTAATGTAAGCAATTGGTTTCGGATGGATTAAGTGAAAACTGGTCCTATATTTCATAATATTTTGCAAGGGTTTTGTGATATACTACATTTCATAAAATTTTGAGGTTACTTATCACATTTAAGTTAAGTGTATTTACAGTTAAAAGATATCAGTTTATTTAACATACGATGCTTAATAGTATATATATCAAAAATACCGTATTTATTTGCATAATCATCCCCTTTTCTTCTAATTTTTCGCGCTAAAGGTGGTCCAACAGAGAACTAAAACATGTGTACTTTTTCTGCCAGAAATGATCCTTTTCTCTTTGATTTTTTGAGCACTTACTTATATCAATGTAGTACTTATATATGTCAAATTTTGTTTCATTCTGACAACTCTTTCTTGGTGCGCAAATTTATATGGCAATGAGTATATTTTCGTGCGTTCGAGAAGAAGATGTCTGATATGTTTTTATCAGGAGTAAATCAAGAAGGATGTCGGCTTCTCAACTTGCTCGCTTTACTATTATTTGTTTTTTATGTGACAGTTTGGAGTTCAACTAGCGTTAGTTAATAACTTTCATTTCTGTATTTGTTTCGTGCTTTTAATGCTTTAACATTGTGACATAGAAAAGAAAAAGTTATTTGTTCAAAGGTTAAAAAAAAAAGCCTATAAAATATAAAAAGAGATTATTTTTCTTTTGTTATAAATGCGCATCAAACAGGAGTTACTCCTGCTGAAAAACGAGCTTTGTCTTCTACAGTAGACGGTCGAATAGAAGACGAGCAGAATTAAAAAAAGCACACTGAAGAGAGATTTCTTTAACAAAAAGAAATGTTAACAGTGTTATAGCATTTTTCTATTTACAGGTGTATTACCATGAGGTCCACGGTTAAACAGATAGCAGTAAAAAAGAAAACCCGTATTATAATTAGCAGAAAAATATTATTAACAATTTACCTGATTTTTTAAATAGTTTTATTTGGTGAATAAGTTCATGTAGTTATGTAAATTAACATTCAAAACAAGAACGCTTTAAAACAGAAGGAACAATATTTTTATTTATGTTACTCTCGTTTGCCCGTGGGAAGCTGAAAATTTAAGTGGCTGTATGCTTACTTTATTTTCAGTGCATTATATGCCAATATTTATGCATTCCAGATTATGAACAAAATCGCATTCTGTTATGGGTAAAAAAAAAAGAGTTCCTGAATACTGTGACATATCTGCTATCACTATACCTCACACAGCTTTAATATTAGTTCTTTTTGGCGATTTTTGGGAGCGATAAATAAAAAATTAGGATAACCCATTTATTGATGGTAACCCTGAATATTAAGGTAAAGGGGAGTCATCACCTTTACACAATCAAAAAATCTTTTTTTTTTTCTTTTCTTTTTTTTTTTTTTCTTCATATTTAGAAACTGCAAACATTTCTGAATCTGTTAAAACAAACGGCATTACGATATTCGAATTAGAACCTTAAAAATTATGAAATAAAGGAAACGATTCTGAGATAAATATTGCCAGATTGGGCATTTAAATCATCACCTTACATTTGTTTACAATTGTACGTGCAGCTGCTTACGAATGTTCACTCCTAGATTGCTTTAATTTTTACTGTTAACATCATGTATTTTGGTAAAATTGAATGTGTCGGACACATTCAGAAAAGAATGGCCACTAAATTACTAAAGAGAAAGTAAGAAATGAAGGGGAAGAAACTTAGTGACAGTAAAACTCTTAGTGAAAAAGGCCGCCTTACAGATGATATAAATCAATTGACAATTTATTATGGAAATGCTACTAGAAAACATTGCAGTTCTGTAAAAGATATGCAGAAAGCAGTATGGGCAATATTTTGCCACAAATGTTTAATCAACGTGGAACCCACTCATAATTTTTGCCCAACAGGGGAGGATTCGTAGTGTACATACCAAACAGCGAGTGCAAGTGGAAATCTGAAATCGTACAAGCATAAAAATTCAATTCCACCTCTGTAATGGATGCTATCAAAGATATATTTAAATATATTAGCATGCCATTATTACTAAAAAAGTGTTTAGGAGGACATACACAGAACTCAAATGAATCGTTGAATGCTTTGATTTGGAAATTGTTTCCTCAAAATTCCGGGTGTGATTATAATATTGTTAAGACAGCAGTGAATGAGGCAGGTATTATATATAACGATGGTCAAGCTGGGCAATTACATACTATGAAAGAACTTAAATACCGAATTGATGATAATGCAATCAAGTTTGCAGCAGACACTGATCATCGTCGTATTCGGTCAGCCGAAATAAGGCAGTGATGTCTGACAATAGATGCTCGCAGTGCAAGAAAAAGAGCCAAACTTGTTGCAATAACAGCTATTGAAGAACAGGAGGGTATGGTGTATGCAGCTGGGCAGTTTTAAAGTGTTTTAGTGTTATTTGAGGGAAAATATATTGAAAATTTTGAACCTTTTTAATTTTGAACTTAATTTTTCTCAAAATGGTGATTTTCATACTTGTGCGCACTGTTTAAAAAAATATATCATAGCTATTGATTTAAAAATTTCAGGGTACTTACATGATGATATTGCAGAAAAAATGCACCTACCGTTTTCTTCGAAAAATTATCTTTTAAGTATTTATATAACTTTACTTAAAATTCTTTTAATGCTTTTTCTGTTTTCTAAGATCTTATTCTAATGGTGTTAATATTCTTTGATATTTTAAAATTTAAATAGGTGAAGAATCATACCTAATGATGTTCCATCACAAAATTGTAAAAATTATTACTGTAACTAAATTTGTATTACTGTCAGTTTGCACGCAAAAATTTTAAAAAATTTGTACTGAAGTACAATTTGTTTTTATTTTTGAAAAATACAGTTTGTTTTTTCTTTATAAAACAAATTCTTATACACTATTAGTAAAATAAATCAAGGACGGTAATCATATATGTATAGAGATAACACACTGAAAATTTCATATATCTATGACCATAATAATTTGACTTATTAAAACTCGAAAATTAGCCAAAATTTTCAATTTTTGTGTTGCGCAAAAGTGATGAGACCCCTAAAACACATGCCGCCATTTCTGTCTGAGAATTTGATAGGTATTGGAGCTTTGATGGCGGGAGGGATAAATTGCAAGTTTTTTTAATAAAGTTACCTAGGAAAGAACATTATAAAAACAAAACTTTTAAATATTTTTTAAAAAGGTAAAATTTGATAGTCAAGACTGATGCTTTTAATATTACACACTTTTCTAAATATCAAATTGTTATGGTCATTCTTGACACTTTTCTAAATGTTAATTCTGCATATTATAATCCCCCCCCCCAAAAAATGATTTTGAGATTTTTTTCTTTGTTAAGGAACCACTTACAAATTTAGACTTCTTACATGTTTCTTAAAATGGGCCATGATCATGGTCTAATTACCATGGTCTAAAAATACTTTTTTGCTTCATTTTTTAAATTAGAACTATAGGGATGTGTTATTGTGTGAATTCATAGAGCAAAATCAGGTTTTCATTACGGCTTTGATAACAGTTTTATAATTTGTCTGACTATAAAAAATATAATGTTGCCTATATTATGGAATATACTGCTCATAATTTACAGTTCAAATTTTGTACATTACTTAGACATTTAATCTAATAGAGATCTAAATTTTTTGTAATAAAAGTAAGAGTACAATTTTTATATATGAAAATCTGACTACATGTCAAGTATTTAAATACTGATTTCAATGTCTTTAAATATAATTGTAATAAAGTTTAGATATATTCTTTGCAATCATATAGTGTAACTAAATGTTAGACATTAAGCAAATTATTGCGATGTCTAAAGTAACAAATGAAGAATGTAAATGATCCTTTAACAAATGAGAAGAGTGTAAAAGATCCTTTTATAAAACTACTAAATAAGAACAGAAGGCACACTTTGTGCTTATGACTCAGCCAGCCACTTGTGGCAAGATAACTTATAATAACAATTAGGTTCAAATGTAAAATTTAAATTCAAATAAACTAGTAGCCAAAGGCTACACAAATCTGTTTAATGCAAAGTTGGCTCAAAACATAAGCGGTGTGGAATTCAATTATCGGCAATTATAATGCAAGACTGAAAGCAACCAGTAGCATAGCCTCAAAAGGCAAAACACGCTTCGTTTTACAAACTGAAAACCTCATTTGCATTGTGGTGGAAAAAAACGGATGGGGAAAGCGACAGTAAAGATCCAAAACATAAAATAATTCGGGTTACAAAGTAAAGGAAACTCACATTAACTTCAGAAATAAGATTTATTTTCTAAGAAATCAATTCATTGCATGTGTTAAGACGCATCACTCAACTGCTATTAAAAAAACTGTTCCAGAATGAAAAAATATGAGGTAACTACAAATATTATTATCACAGCTTGAAACCAATGCCATGCAAAGCTTTCATATAAAAATGATGTGGATAGCTACAGCAGTGTAAAGCATAGAAAAATTAAAACTAACATTACTTTTCAAAATGTTTCATTTAACTCATAATTAAAAGCATTTTTTTTTCTTTATTAAAACAAGCTATTTTTTGTTGCTCTATAGTTCTTGTAAAAGAGCAAATAAAATATAGGGATCTGCATTTAAGAAGACAGAACAGTATTTATGAATAGAAAATAAATATATATGCTTGGTAGCAAAGGAAGGATGCCCTTAAAAAGTACTTTTTAAGAGTAACGGCTCAGATTCCCCATACAGCCAGCCTGAACTACCTGTGTTTAGTGGCTTATCACTCCACCACTAGTGGATTCCAAAGACTGTTTGAATCTTTCATAGCAATCATGAGTTACGGAAATTGTTACTGTGTATTATTACTTGTTATGGTAATTTAATTTTTCCTTATGATACTAAATTACGTGTAATAAATTGAGTGATTAAAAAACATGCAGTTCTTAATATTGTTATTACCATTTACATAATTGAAGTCATAAAAAGTGTTTCTAACACTGGTACAAAATTTCCATGTTATGGTAGTTTAAATCGATTTATTTCAAATTGAAATATTTTTTATTTACTTTTAATATCAGAATCTAAGAAACTAAGGTAACGTATACTAGCTTTAAATTCCATTTATTAATCATAAATTACTTGTAATAAATTGAGTGATTAAAACATACACACACTTCTTAATATTATTACCATTTACATAATTTAATTCATAAAAAGTATTTCTAACACTGGTACAAAATTTACTCGTTACGATAATTTAATTTGATTTACTTCAACTTGAAACTTTTTTTTTTTTTTTTTTTTGGTTATTTACTTTAAATAACAGAATCTAAGAAACTAAAGTAATGTGTACTAGCTTTAAAATCCATTTAATTAATCTTGTAAATTTCATTACTCATAACATATGGCAGTGTTTCAGGAATTTGTCTGAGCAGTACCAAGTGTTGAAAATTAGAGAAAGACCTTTTTTCTAGTATTCTAATAAAGAGCACATTTTTTAGGATTTTTATTAAGTCTAGATATATTTATTGTTAACTGGTTTTGTTGACAATCCATAATTTTTTTTCCAATCATCAAAGATGGGTCTGCCTTGGTGACAAAAGTTTGTAGCCAAATCAAAAAATCACCAAAAGGACTAATACTAACGCTGTTCTCTATGCCGTTTCTTCTCTACTGTGTATCCGTATGGAAAGCTTGTGATGATGCCTGTTGTGATGATATGTAATTTTTTTTAATCATTTTGCTATATGTGTGTGTGTGTGTGTGTGATTATGGCAAAGCCTCGAGGGCTATCTGCCTAAGAGGAGGGATGCCTTCGTGGAGGACTTTCTAAGGGAAACTGGCTCGTATACACGTTACACATGGGGAAAACCACGAAAACGCCCATGCAGCCAGCCTGTTCGCAGGATTCGAACCTCAGACCGAACTACCAATGTTCAGCGATTTTACCGCTCGGCCGCTGGTGGGCCTCATTTTGCTATAAACAAAACTTTTTTTTAAATATAAACCTCATTTAATTTGCCTTTGGTTAATTGGGAGTTAACATTATTATATTAATGTAATAAGCCATTTTGATGAATTTAGATTTTCTCAGAATCATAAACTGTTTTATTGTGCACATTATAACAGCATTTGATCTAACAACAACATGCTTAAGAAATTTGAATGAATGGTACTAAGGCCTAAAATCAAATTTGCCTTAATACATTTCGGATTTTGCTTAGTTACATTTAACATAATATGTAAATTTTTAATTGTATACATTTTTATTTCTTTGTATGAAATAAAGGAAGTATTGTAATCATGAAAAATTTCGGTTATTATAGTTCAACAGAAATATCCATTTTGACTATTTTTTTCTGGTGACATCTATACATATAAACAAAATAAAGGACTCTTCATCCCAAAATGGACTTTTTCATGGTATGTGTATGCATGTAAGATATAAAAAAATGCGCTAAGAAATGATTGGCAAACTCAAAACTATTTTAAATTTGGTGTTTGTCCTCCTAAATTCATCTGTTCTCCCAAATTCAATTTATCTTACCTTTCCTTCTTCCGAGAGTTTTTTTGTTGAAAATTTATTGTATACATCCCCCACAGACAGGACATGAGGAGAGGAAAAAAATTAACACATTTTGAAAATCTGGATTTAATACCAAATTCTCATTCAAAGATAATATGTTTTTATTTTTTTACAGACATGAGTTTTTACACTATGTGTATTACTCCTTGCATTCTCTCTTTAGGAAGGGAGAAATCTTAAAATACTTTTAAAGCATAGTTCATGTATTATCGAATCTTTAATCAGATTTATAAGTAATGAAGAATCAGAATCAAGTAATATTTTGTTAACATCCAAATCCTTAAATAGTCTTGTGCCCCCTTAAATATTTTATCTAGATGCTAAACTTTATCAAAACTTTTATATAAGACATAATATACTGACAGACAATTTTTTAATATGTTCCTGATCAATTTATACTAATAATAGTTATTTCAGAGATTTAATCTTTTTGTATTAGACTGATTTGTAATTCTCATATTTGTTGAAACTATCAGAATATTTTTTATTTAAATTCTCATTAATATTTCAGTCAGTAAACCTTCAAATGCTCTTAACCCATTTTAATACTTAATCAAAACTGCTTTAGAATAATCAATATTCAATACATCACAGATAGAATTTTCTAGAAATTTTGATTTTTATATATCAAATGAATTACAGATCCATTTCCTACATTTTAATTATATTATATATTACAATCTATATTTCTTTTAATGCAACTTTAAATCATAATTTAGTGGTTACGTGTAGATTTGACTAACAAACAGTATTAATCACCAAGTTTGATGATGTTTTTTATAAGCAAACCTAAAAGCAAATAATAAGGATTGTAAAATCTCTTCTGTCAACTTTTTTTTTCTTTTAATTCAAAATAATGACAGTTTTTAGTACTTTTCAGTTAAAGACATATCATATGTTGCTTTTTTGGGGGGAGCGGGGAGGGTCATTTTCTTGGTACTAGACAATGACTGGTTTAAGTTCTTTCCTGGCGATAACTGTTGTTCATAGCCATATTTTTCATTAAATCATACTTTTTGCTGCAATGGATTAGACAATTTGGGATTATGCCAAGAGATGAACAAGCAGCTATTTTATTTGTTCACGAAAATGGTGTGCTTCATAAAGGAAAATGGATTTGAGTAATCATTTCATGAAATTAAAATGTGACTCAAAACTAAAGTAACTATTTAGCCTTCATTCATCCAAAGAAGTAAAAGGTGTCTGAACACTAACATAGTTTGTTGGAACCCACATTTCTTTCATTACTGCCATGCAGTTCATTTACTTATGCTGTCAAGACTTAATGTCTAGTAAGTTTTACGAACGACAGTTTCAAGTCAATCAAGAAGATAAAATATTTATATGCTGGAACCACATCTAAACAAACATAAAAACAAGAGCTTTCATAGCTTGTCTGCTTTGTCGAGGAAGCAGACAGGTCATCTGCGAAAGCTCCTATTGTTATGTTTGTTTAAAAATGGTTTCAGTCTGTAAGGTAAAAATTATTGTGTCATTTTAAATGGTTATTGAAGTTTCCATTATATTATTTTGAAAGAAAACTTTAAATCCTACTAATGTGATCTTGCTGGGGAGTATAATTCATATAAAATGTTCCACAAAATATTGTTAGCAGTTAACAAAATTATGATTTAAATCCTCAGACAGAGGTGTGAAGACAGAGGTGCCTGTGAAACAGTTTTAAAGTGCCTGCCATTCAAATATTTAAATTCCAAATTTTGGATATTTGGATGAAAAACATTCATAATTCTAATGAACAATTTTAGTAAAATTTCTTATTTTGTTTTAGCCAGTTTAACAATTGTATGAATTGTACAATTAAAATTTTAACAAAATTTAATCTTATCATCATCTAGATAACAATGCATGACTATATGAAATAAATTTCGATTGCTAAAAACATTTGATTTTCCATACTGTGAACTGACCCATTATCCTTGTATACCCCATTTCCATTATCCTTGTATACCCCATCTCCATTATCCTTGTATACTCTGTCCAACCGTAGCATGCTACACTTAACATCCATAAACTCTGTTCATTTGTAAACTTATCGTTTCATAAATTTCAAGTTGTAATCAGAATACACATATGGTTGACTAGAATAACTTATCTTCCTCAATATCTTGTTCTAACATTAAAATTGGTAGATGCAATAAAATTGTGGAAAGCCCAAGTTGTGAAAATACACTAATCAAAATCTGTCAATAAGCTGCAGAAAATGTGTGTAATGTGGATCCTAACATCACAAATCTGGATTAAATCATTTTAATGGAAAGATACCCAATTTTAGTTTACCATTAAGTGGAAGCTATTGCATTCTTTCAAGAAAAGGGTCTACTATTACAACAAAAAGGTTTTTTTTAATTTCATATTAGTTGCTATTGCCATTTTTTACTAGCTGAATAAGTTAACGACTTTTTTTAAGTACGAATTTATACTTTTGAAAATGTATAAATTTTCCACATTTATTTTTATTCTATTTATTATTATTTTTTTTAACATTACTGTTAAAAATCCATTATTTAAAACCTTTTTTTTTTTTGGGGGGGGGAAAGTAGGACATCTAAACTTGGTGACATGTTTTCCTTGGTGCTTTGGTTGCCATTAAAACTCACAAGTCTTGCAGAATTTTATTAGATATCCCTTAGATTAACATAATTAATTTATATCACATTTCTGACAGCTATAAAATTTTGGTTATAATCACTACTGATTACTTTCATAAAAATAAATAATATTCTTGGTAGATCTTACAAAAGCACTTCATTTAAATCAATGTAAAATTTCTTTGTCTCAGAATTTAGTTAAATATGTTTTAGAATTATTGATTAATTATTAAACTCATATTGATAATATGAGTTTCATAAATGTTTTTAACCCTCAATTATTGAAAGAGATGAAATAATTATATTTTCTTTCAATCTATATAACACTACTTTCTCGCTTTTTTTTTTTTTTTTTTTAATTTATCTGGATAAGATTATGTTCTAAGCATGATAGCTAAGTGTTTCATAACATTTTGGTTTTTAAGCAGTACACATTAACTTTTAGCCAACATTTCAGAAACATTTATTGATATTGAAGAATATATCGGCCCATATGGGTTAAAATGATCTTAAAACAAGATAAAATATTTACGTGCTAAAACCCCATTTAAACTAACATAAAACAGGAGCTTTGCTGACGACCTGCCTGCTGAGGCAGGTCATCTGTGAAAGCTCCTGTTGTTATGTTTGCTGAAAAGTGGTTTCAGTTTAAGCCATAACATATTCTGTCTAGTTTAAAATGTTTATTGAAATGTCATTTGTATTATCTTGAAAGAACACTTCAAATCCTGCTTATGTAATTTGCCGGGGAGTATAATTCATACAAAATCGTTTGAATAAATTAGTGTCATTTTTGCATAATAAAACTCGCCAGCTTCAAAACAAAACGAGAGCCCAGCGATATATTATCAAGAGGATTCAACCTATGTTTTGAAGCATATTAGGAAATAGTATTTTATACTTATTTATTTCCTAACATAAAAATAAAGTATAGAACAAGCAAAAAACATTTATGAATACAAAAACGTAAGTGATGCCATTCACAAAAGGGTAATGTTATTTTTAATAGTTCGCTAGCTTTGCCGCAACAAAGCAGAAGTCTTAAAAAGATTTTGTACTTACATTGTACTTGAACTTCATTCTTTTCAGCCATGTTACCTTCTTTTTTTGGAATATACTCCCGACAATGTTGCCTAATAGGTACGCCTGAAAATATTTAAAACTTATAAATGAGTCTCTTGAAGTTTCTTTTTTCAGCACGTCAATTTAAGTAAAGATTGTTAACTTTGATTAGTATTCTATTTGAGCTAAGCAAACTCTCTAACTTCTTAATAAAGATTTCATTGTTATTCTAACTCATGATTCATTAATAAAATTATGCTGAACAGAAGATAGTGTATGATAATATGAAAGCAAAGAGTTTAATAAAATTATGGTTTAAATCTTCAGACGTAGATCAGGGTCGGTGCCTGTGAAGCAATTTTAAAGTGATTGCCATTCAAATATTTAAATTCAAAATTTTAGACAGCTGGAAGAAAATCATTCATAATTAAATAATTTTAAGTAAAAATTCTCATTTTATCTTCACCATTTTTAACACTTGTATGATTTGCACAATTAAACTTTTAATAAAAATCGAAGCTTACCGACATGTTGATAACAAACAGACATGATTATATATAAAAAAATTTCGATTGCTAAAAATATCTGATTCCTCGTACAGTGAACTAATTTCTGTTTCCGTTATCCTCGTGTACTCTGTCCAATTGTGGTATGCCTACGCTTTACATCCGTAAAACTCTGTTCTTTCATAAATTTATAAAGTATTTTCTCTCTCCTTTCGTGGTGTAACTGGAAGCATCCTCTTCTAAACGTATGCAGAAAGCTCGAAGTTTGAATTCCGGCGAAGGCATTGCGGATTTCTTCAGTTTCTTGACATCGAAAAATTCTAATGACTTCACGAGTTGCATAAATTAAAGGTGATGGACGATAATTTTTTACCAGCAGAATTCTGTGATTAGGTCCCCTAATCTCCCAATCGCCCTTTAAAAGGGGGAGTATACTGGGTCATATAAAATGTCTCCGCGGTTTTTTGCCACTAGATGGTTTTGATGTCTATATATCCGGCAGCACTCACCCGATTGTCTCAAACGAACATGTGCTTAAAAGGTGACATTCAGCCTCCATTGTTTGTGAAAATAGTTTCCTAATTTGTTGCTCTTGTCAAACGATATATTGATTTGAAATATCTGAAGAAATACGGTATGTGATGCTTTTGTACTATAAAAATGTAAAAACACTTCAGTAACATGCTGAAAAATTTGCGAAGTGTACGGTGAGAATGCTCTGAGTGAATGAAGGACCTAGGAGTTGTTTGCTCGATTCCGTTTCGGAAATTTCGTGTCAAGATTGGAAGTGAAATGTCTATTATGAGCTGCTGCAACCTGGTGGAACCATCAATTCGGCCTTGTACTGTACACAACTCGACCGTTAGAACGAAGCACTTCAAGAAGAGCGGCCAGAATTCGTCAACAGAAAGAGAGTTGTGTTCCATCATGACAATGCGTGGCCACACACATTTTTGATGACTCGGAACAAATTGACGGAACTTGGTTGGGAAGTTTGATGCACCCACCGTATAGCCCAGACCTTGCACCGTCTGACTACCATTCGTTTCGGGCTCTGCAAAACTCTCTTGATGGGAAAACACTGGCCGACTGAAGCGCCGCTGAAAATCACTTGGCCATGTTTTTCGACGATAAACCACAGAAGTTCTATACCGATGGAATTATGAAGCTACCCGAAAAGATGGCCAAAGGTCATACATAATAATAGTCAATATGTATTTCATTAAAACTGATTTTCAATAAAGAACATTTTTTTTTTCCAAAAATGTACCAAAAAACCGCGGAGACTTTTTATATGACCAAATATAAGTTATTTTCTCCGAAATGAAATGTATAGGATTTTCGTAAAATATTCACTTAATTTGTTTGTAATTATGTCAAGTCATTTTAATGAACATAAATAAGATACAAAAGCATTCGAAAGCGAAAAATAGTAAATGTTTCACTATTTGGCAAAGAATCAAATTTCACTGTAAAAGAAATGGTTAGAAAAGGCCGAATTGTAAAAAAATATTCATACAGAATATCTTGACTATAAAGTTTGAATGTGTCTGTTTCAAAAAAAAACTCAAGTTAGTAATAAAACAATGAATTCGGTCAAGATTTCATTGAAAATGCAATAAAGAGTTCTGTTTAAACTGTTTGCTATTAAAACTATTATCTCTTTTTGCATACTCAGATGCTGATTTTGTTGGAAATCTGACATTTTCTTCCCCCATTTTATATTTCACTAATGCTTTTTGCCATAGGAAGAAGATTTTGATCTGAAACAGTATTTTGTTGCATTGCAAAATAGTGTGAATACAATCCCTAGATATAAAGCAATTATCTTGAATGTTTACTTAATCTGAAATGAAGAACACTTCCCATGTTCAAAAATGGCCAAAGAGCAAGTTTGCCTTAGAATCTCTTCTAGGAATGCTTTTTCTTTCTTAATCTTTGTATGCTTTCCGTACCTATTAATTAAATTCATTGTGTTCCTATCTTCTATTTTTTATCTTTTTTGTGAGGTATTCCTGGTTGAACATTTCCATGTGAATTTTTTTTTTTAGTTCACTTTAAAGTACATGTGTATTTTGATCAATGCGTGGAGAAATGAAGAACAATGGTACCAAGTGGTTCTAAGCATATGTACTGTATCTCTTCGTTTTAAGGATAGAACCGATTAAAAGAAATAACGTGTTTAGTACATTAAGGAATGTATTTTATTTACTTGTATGATCTTGATGAGAAATTAAATATTATATATGTTCAAAGAATTGTTTTGCTTAGGTGCTTAATTAAAATAATGCTTCCTTGAGAATATGGCCTTTGTAAAACTAATTCACACTAAAATGTATTTACGTTTAAGTTACCTACTATGTTGGATCATTATATAAAGTTCTTGTCAATAGTATCTAATATGTATGGTATTTACGCATTATTTGTTATCCATTGAAAATTAAATGTCAAATATATTTAAAAAGGCCTGAGAGTTCAATGTCGGTCTGAAATGCGTATTTTAAGTTAGAATTAATATGTTGAAACGTTTAAGTTAAGTTGGATCATTATTTGGAATTCCTGTCAATATTTCTTGTTATGCAGGATTTTATTTGCTATATATAATAAATTAAATATAATTTTCAAAAAGCTGTAAGAGTTCAGCATTAAATTAGATCATTCCCATTTGAACGCGTATTTTCATTGAATATGTTGACTCATAAACAATAATGATGATGAATTTTGAAAAAGAAAATACAATCCAAACTGGGAGAAAGGAAACACGCTTCCAAGTCCTAGTTGAATATTAATTCCATGTGTATTATAGATATTTTTTTTGAGTTCTTCTAAGTATGGCTATAATTCGAATTTAAAATATACATTACAGTGTGTTTTATTCCTCCATGTAGTTAAAAATAATTCGATTTCTTGTTCCTTCTTAAGAAAGTAAGCCTGTGCATGTGCTAAGTTAGAATATAGCAGTGTTCCTGAAGTCCTGCGACGGAAAATTAAACGTTAACATCACGTTTAGAAGTGTCGCTTACCATCATACGGCATATGTGGCATAGATTACAGATCCTTGCATACTCTGATTAGAGTTTTTAAGGAAATATAATTTTTTCTTGAACTTTAAAAAATAACGAATTGCATTCTGCCTTTGAAGACATAACCCCATTCGGAATTAATGACGAAGGAGTTAAATCTGTCCACAAAATCATAGCTCAAGAAGATATGACAATACAAGCAAGAACAGAATTTCCACTTCCTGGATCTATAGCCGAAGACAGAAATTTAAGGTACTGTGTTATGGAATATCCCAAGAACTATAGTACTAGTAGCCTCCGCACTTCGTCGACTTATCGAGAAGAGTTATCCGGGTGAGAGTTGCCAGCGTCAGTCATAAGCAAAAATCATTTGGAAAGCTTAAAGCTGAAGTGGTTGCAGCATGTACTCGAGTGATCTGTGTTAACGAAACAGTGACCCTCCTGAATCTGTGCCATCGGAGTTATTGCAGAATACGCAACTAAGCTCTGAACATAGAAATCCTGCCGAACGTGTCATTCAAGAATTTCAAGCTGTTTTCTCCCGCTAATCTTCTGACGTAGGTTGAATCAGTTTGACACAGCATAGAATCGATACTGTAGATCATACACCAATCAAGCAACATCCAAGACGTCAACCGATTACTAAACAGGAAAAGGTAGGGAAATTTCTAAAGTACATGCGAGAAAGCGACGTTATCGCGCCTTTAGCAAGCCCATCGTTCTTGTCAGAAAGAAAATTGGTTCAACTAGATATTACATTGACTATCGCCGGTTGAATGAGGTTACGAAGAATGACAGCTACCCTCTTCCTAGAATTGACGATATTTTGGACACTCTGGAAACAAGTGTTTTCGAGCCGTGATTTAAAGAGGGGATATTGACAGGTAGAGATACACCCTGATGACCGCGAAAAGACCGCATTTAACTACCGGACAAGAATTTTGGCAGTTCAGGTTGATGCCGTTTGGGTTAAGTAATGCCCCGGCAACATTCGAACGCCACATGCAGACCGTGTTGAGAGCTCTTTCCTACGAAGCCTGACTGATATACTTGGATGACATCGTCGGGGAGCGTTTTGAAGAACATTTAGGAAATCTTTGAAAGGTGCTTCAGAAACTGAAGGAAGACAATCCAAAAGTTCCGCCAAATGTAAACTATGCAGATAGGACCTGACTTACCTTGGACATGTCATCTCTGCCAAAGGATCCAGCAGATAGACTGGAAACTCTCCGAAAATGCGCATCAGCTGCGAAGTTTTCTGGGGCTTTGCACCTACTATAGGAGGTTTGTGAAGGACATCTCTTCCATCGCAAGACCTCTTCAGAAATTGGCAGAGAACAAGCAAGCGTTTTTGTGGACTAAAGAATGTGAGGACGCATTTAACAACCTGAAAGAAGCTTTAACATCTGCTCCGATTCTGACATATCCTCAGCTCGACAAACCATTTATTCAGGACAAGTGCTCCATAACTAGATCCTCGACTTGGGATTCCTTACGAGATTACTATCCGGGTCACGTAGGACCCCTCAGTGGCTGCGCAGGCCCCACAGTCCCTGCCCGGCTTTATACATAGCCTCAGCAGGACGAGAAAATTAAATGTCGCTTATGCAGTAAGATTAGAACGCTATGTCACCTTTGCCTTGGGGCACCACTCACTCGGCAACGTATAAATTCATTTCGGTGCCTTGCCTTACTCTGTCAGTCCCCGTCACTGGAACTCTGAGGGCTGAACCCCCATCGAGAAGGCCACAAAACTATCTAATCATATAGCTCCACCACAGCCGGAGGAACAGACACGACAGTACCAGTACGGTCCCTGCCAAGCCTGAACCAACCTGAGTACAATACTCGGGCTCTAGTCCTGTGAAGTCAAATTATTTACCCCCGTGGTTGACACTGCCTAGGTACAGATCCTAACCAGTACTTCCCAGGCGTTCGCCTGAGTCAACCCCGGGGGGATTTATTCAGGACACGGCTATGAGCAATGAGAGTGTCGGTGTTATTTTGTCCTAAGAAATAAAGTTCAAGAACGTGTCGTGGCGTAGTGGAGCAAGTGTGTAATCATTATCTTAACAGCAGAAAACTCCTGCTCAGCACAGATCATGCATTGTTAACCTGGCCTTAAATTTCAAAATTCCCGAGTCATCGGAAAGGATCATCACATGGAAATGCCGAATCCCTGCCTAGAAGACCGGTCCCAGAAAGCTCCTGATATTGTTCCAGGGTCGAGAAGCGAAATTCTATTTGCTTTCCGGTCGCACGACAAATTACATCATCACCATCGGCTGATCGAGACCCATGGAGTGACAAAGAAGTCAGGAAAATCCAGCTGGAAGATGGCGACATTAAATAATTGACTTAATGGAATCATCAAACATAAAAACCTATCTGGCAGGACATTTCGATCTATTCTAAGAAAAAACTATATTGGGCTGTCTGAGACACACTTCATATTCGAAACGGCGTCTTGTACCAGAAGTTTGAATCAGATAATGAAAAGGCATTTCGATAGCAGCTGATACTTGCACGATCCCTGATCGCGAACGTTCTTAAAGAACTATATAGCAGCTCTACAAGAGGCCACTTCGAAATAATGAAAACAGCACAGATTTCGAGAGCTGGAGTAATGCAAAGGATGACTTGCAAAAGTGGTACCAATCTTGCGATGCCTGTGCTAGTGGGAAAGGACCGAAAAAACGCAGCCGAGGGAAGCTGCAACGTTACAATGTAGGAGCACCTTTTGAGCGTATCGCCTTTGACATCTTGGGACCTCTGCTACGAACTGCTGATGACAACAAATACTTCCTCGTAGTCATTGATTACTTCACCAAGTGATTCATTGATTACCTTATTCCTGATCACGATAGCAGAGGTAATGATGCAGCATTGGATTTCCAGGTTCGGAGTGCCTCTTTAGTTACATTAAATCAAGGAAGAAATTTTATCTCGGCTGCAATTAAAGAACTCTGCAAGCTACGTAATATCGAGAAAACTGAAACGACACCCTTACATGCCCCGTCAAACGACATGCTAGATACGTTTAATAAAACTATCCTTAATAATCTCTCGTTGGTGGTGTTCAGAAACCAAAATGATTGGGACAAGAAATTGTAACTGTTCCTACTGGCGTATCGCAGTGCTATCGACGAGACTACCGGCTATTCCCCATCTCAGATGCTCTTCGGTGACTTCGTCTGCCTTGTAATCTCTTGTTTGGTCGCCCTCCAAACTACGCCAACTACACTAAGACCTCCAGACACGGTTTGAAGTTATGCACGATTTTGCACGACAGCTAGTCAACTTGGCGACGGAGAAGATGAAGCCTTCACACAACACGATAGCTACATGACATCGATTCAACGGAGGTGACAAGGTGTGATTGTGGAATCCAATTTGACGGAAAGGACTCTTTCCTAAACTACACCTTGGGGTGGCCCTTACACAATTCTAAAGAGGTTGAATAACGTAGTTCGGGTCCGTAAGTCACCGAATTTTAAGCTTAAAATCGTTCGTTATGACAGGCTAACCTCATCATATGGCCATAGTACATGTAGTGTATATAATGTAAATAATAGTATAAGACCATCATCCTATTTGTTTCTAAATTTGTAAGTTTAAGTAATCAGTTATTGATTTAGTATTTTGATTTGTTATTAACTGAAATTATTGCTTTAGCATTATACTGATTTTTCTTAGTTGTAAGTATGGCTTCCTGTCCAGGGATTGTACTACCCGGGACGTGCAGTCCTTGGGAAAAAGGCAATATTACGAATTTTGAACATAGGTAGGTAATTTTAGTGAATAATTATATGTGAAATTTTTGTTTTTTTTCTGTGTTATGTAACATGAAAATTCTAGAGAGATAAGCTATCTCGGAAAAGTAAACATACAGGGACAAGTCTGTTTAACATTGAGTAAATGAGTTCGTCATTTTATACTCATATGAGTTACAAATGGAACTGATAGATTTACAAAACAACACTGATTTTGGAAATAAATATTAGAATGTGGACATTCAAAAATTTCATTATTTTTGAAAAGCTTCCACGATCAGTTACGCATGCAATGCAGATCTTGACACATTTTGGAAGAATTTATCTTGCTAGCGATTATTTTCCACGATCGAGGCTAAATGAAAGCAGCGTGCAAGTTGCTGTGTTGTCTGTATCTGCTATTATAGACCAACTGATTACAAAGAAGTAATGCTAAACTTCTGATTAAAATTGATTTAAGAATTTTGTTATGAGTTATCTTTAGTTGTTTTTTAATAATATTTTTTATATGTTTTGTTTGTGTTATTTTTATAAGATTTGTATTTTACTTATTTCGTTAATGAAAAGATAATTTGTTTTTATGATCTAATGTTGATATTTTAATACGCTTCTTACATCCGGTCTGCACAAAATTTTTAAATTCTTAATTGGCCAATTGTTAAAAAAAAAGGTTGCTCATCCCTTGTGTAAAGTGGTCATAAATGTGATTTAACAGAGGTTTCATCTGTACTAGTTTGTCACATCTTGAAATTTCTAAGTAAATGAAATAAATGTACTTCTCTAAGACGAACAGTCGGTACAAATGAGTTTGGTCTTATATAGAAGTGTTTCTCTGATGATTGATTACCCTTCAAAAAATTATGGTCACTTTCAGAGGCACTTTTCAGAGGTCACCAGGAGAGGATTCACTGTACATATTTTATTATTTTTGTAAAAATAAGATAAGAATTTGTTCCCGTAAAACGGCAAAAATGTCAACCTGTGCCTAGAATAATTTCACATTTACATTTCATTAAATGACAAACATATTATTTAATCCTATGAATGTATGGTATTATGAACAGACACATTGATTATATTATAGCCATACTATACTAAGCTGCATCTGTAATATAACACTCTACGTCAAGTACTTCCTCTACTTTTCACAAAATAAATAAAATGAGCTATTCAGCACACTTTCACTCCCCCCCCCCACAAAATAAGGATTGAGTTTAAACAGACACGCTTAATTGCTGTGAATTTTCAGCCATAAAGATTCTTTAATTCGTTTCTAATGTATACGCCACACCTACTTAATGTGCTTCATGTTTTATATCTAGTCTTTATTGGCGGAATACTTTGAAGCCGGATATGGGGGCGTGTGAATTGTGAATAGAGCTGCGAATGGCTAAATTTATTTAAAAGATATGCTTGATAAAATAAATTCGTTTGCTTTAATATACTTGGCACCAGATGTAATTTATTTTTGAATGTACATTATTTTTCGGATGAAGTATCATTGTCAAATAAATGCTCATTGTGCTTTGGATTAAACTGATTATTCCAAACGTGGTAATCATTATTCGACAGTAGAAAAAAGGAGTGCTATTTCGGATAGCAGCCATTTTAGGATAATTCGCGTTAAAAAATGGTTCTACGTTTGACTGATAGCCAGCTTTCATAAAGCGCCTAGTATCATTTTTTGTTTTCAGAAATTTGAGTTGCAGTAAGAAATATACATCATCATCAGATTTCAGTATGAAAAAGTCGACTCACGTAAGTGGCTTAATGAATGTATATGCTCATTATTTTTTAATATTCAAATATATCTAAAAATTAAATGAATAAAATTCAAATGCATGACTTCTGAAAATTTAGTTCATTTGTGTAGGAAAACTGCGAAAAGGTTCATACGAGGTCTACACAGCAAATCAAATTTTACATGAAGTTAAAACTATATTCATAGCTATATACATAAAAATATGATTTTATGCATTAAATAGGAAACCGACTCTGGTAAAATCCTAGTATACGGTATCGCCTTAGCGCGATTTTGAAAATTGTCGCCAACACCAAAATAACCCCTTTCCTGCTCATCATTAAATGGGGCATTTACGGCTCATACTAATGTCGCCAAATCCTGTGGTATCCCATACTAATTGAACCTTATCTCTTTTATTAAATAGCGACGAATGTGTATGTACAGTATGTTAATGCATGTTCCTCGGGGGAAAACGGTGGCGCCTAGATCCATAAAATTTTGAACATAGTCCTCCACACAAGAATGTGCACCTCCGAAGCTTCAGTTTTGAATTTCGAATTTGTTTTTCTTATGTATTTTATGCTTTGAACAAATTTAATGAAATACTGATTATCAGATTCAGTGATTTAAGAGAAGTATGTTGCCACTCGGCAATGCGTTAAAATATTTGCCATTAAGTTTTAATCAACTTGTGTTGCCACTGCCCGAAACTGAATCTTTTATCCTCCACACGCCAGTATGCTGCCATTCGGCAAAGCGTAAGATATTTAGTTTTTCAAGTTTATCTTTCCATTATCGTTTAAGAAACTAAAGATATTCAAAAGCAATACCCCTCAAAATAATAAATTAAAATAATATCGTATATACCAATGGTACTCAACGTATTTTGCCCCATGCACCCCTTTCATAATATTGCTAAAATACAGTTTCTAGCATTGTCCTTCCCTCCTTTTCAAAACACGAAAAATACATTTATACATTTATTCAGATTATTTTTAACGTGTTTTATAAACTAAACTATAAAAAGTGCTGATAAATATTAAAACTTCAATGAAAGTATTTTTTTATATTCATGAGCTAAAACTAAGTATTTAAATCATAAACTAAATCTAAATACTTAAAAGCTAATAAAATACTAAGAACTAATAAAGGGAATTCTCCCGAGGTTGAGAAACGCAGGTTCACAGGACTGTCAATATACACATAAAATAGGTTATAGGCCATAAAAATAGCATGTAAATTTTTTATGTGATGCACATAACCAACTAAAAAAGTATACTGGTAAGCTTTTAATCCACAAACGTTATTTTATGTTTAAAATATCATTAATAAAAATGTTTGGATGGGATATTTTATTCAGGGTTTTGATATAAAGTGGCATGATTTATGCACGCTGTTTTTTATAATACATATTATTTATAATTTGTATTAATTAAAAAATAAAAAAGCAAATTTGTATTTTAAGCATAAAAGCAGCATTTTGAAAACTAACGAATGTTTATTTTGTTGTAAATAAATGTGTCATATGGCCCTATGTTGTGTCTAACATCCGCAAGATTTGAAGATTTCAATATCATATCTCTATTTTGAACAAGGAGAGAGAATTTTGTACTTTTTATTTGTCAATTTATATTTGTACAAAGTTTTGTATAAAGGAATTGACATTTATCTACGTATCTCACCCCCTTGAAAATTAAATACGTAATCCACGCTTTTTTCTATTTTTACTATACTAAAATTAAACAAAGAAAATAGTGAAATTAAGTACATAATTCACTTCTCTTCAAGTGAAACATAAGATATTCTGGATTTTATTGGTAATAAAGCATTATGTTATAAACTGACTAAAAACTAGCTATATATAAAATTATACGAGTGTTTTACATTAATTACAATAACGCTGTAGATGTTTATAAGATTATAAATTTCGTATATTATTAATTAAATGTATGTAAAATTTAATTAACTTAGTAGTGTTATCAAGACATAAAATAAGGATTCGAATTATTCACAAGTATGATCATCGTTTTTACATCAGTTTGAATTAAAAATTGATGATTCGCGCGGCAGCATTGGTTGTGACCACGGGCTGGTGGAAAATATTAACGCCTGTTTTGTCACGGCGCATGGATTTTAGTATTCATGTGAGCAGAACGTAAGCATTACACATTTGGGGAAAACTCCGCTAAGACGTTTCTAGGGAGCGTAAATGCAAATAAATTAACAGAAAGTTTACTTCTTCTAAATCTTGAAAGAAAAATTAGCTCTATGGATAAGACAGGCTCCAGCTATTTAGATATACATTGAAACCTGTCGAGGCGACCACCTCTGAAAATAACTAGTAATTTTTTTACACAACCTCTTTTTACAAGTAGGAAACGATTCTTTTATTCAGGGGATTAAAAAATATATACATGAGTTTTTCTCATACTGTGTATTTATTTACCGCCACTCTCTTGGTAGACTAAACAAATCACGAACATATGGCGAAGCTGGCGACAGGTCGCTACGCGTTAGCCAAAGATAATCGGGTTTTTCCACCTACTATTTATTCACCGAAAGGGAAATGTTGATTAATTGTTGTTTCCAGTTAAAAAAAATAATCATTCCTGGATCTTTCGTTTTATATATATTGACAAAATAAATCTTTCTCCCCATGCCGGCCATAAATTTACTTAATCAATATTACACTTACGGAATAATGTTCTTGCACGAAATAATTGCAAAAGGCTCCAGAAAAATTATTGGTCACATCTTTTTTCATGAAATATTAAACACGAAAACTTATGGACGTATTTTCTATAACATAAACCCTTGAAAAAAAGTATAGCATATGTAAATTACGAATTATTTAAAAGGATAAAAGGGATAAAGAATATAAACAATATTCGTTCAGAACGAAATTTCATTTCAAATATTCAGTAATTTAAATTCAAGATAATAAAAATTCATAGCAATATTAAAAAAAAATTATATATGTTTTGGCTGTAGCAAAGGCAGAAAAAAGTATTCAAAAAGTAAAGACGATAAATAATTTCTGATGATCGAATTTCCTAAAACAATCCAAAATTTTAAGAAAATGTAACCAAATAAAAAATTTACGATTCTACACCAGATTAATAATGTTTTACGCAGTAACTGTTCATAAAATTTATCAGTTAAGTATGCCATTAAAAATAAAATGAAAATTTAGATTGTTAGAAACCGAATTTATTGCTTTTAAAACTCTCAGCTTGTGTATGCATTGCAGACTGGTTGAATTCTAAAGATGGGGGGAAAAAAATCTTAAATGATACGCCCAAGGATGTTGTTTTAACGTTTTGTGTGTTACCTTTATTAAGTATCACGTTCAATAAAATTCAATTCAAAAATAATATCACAAAATATTTAAAAACATCATATCTTTAAGCATATCAGAATAGACAGCCTCGCTCGCTGGAGTTTAAAATGTATTTTTTTCGTACAGTGTTGCAGTTGCTCGCTTTGAAACGTTGAGTTTGTTAATCAGAAATTTGTTAAAGTTTTACACAATATGAAATAAATAATAAAACAAATTCGAATTTCGGGCTTCCAGATGCCCATGCGGGTGGAGAATTACGTTATTCAAAATTTGATAGCCAAAATTTAAAAATCGGCGGGACGCGGGACAGTCTTGCTTTTTAGAGGACTGTTCCGCGTCCCGCCGATTTTTAAAAATGTCCCACTTCTTAGAAAAATCTGCATTTCTTATTTTAAATGTACTGTAAAAATATATTACCTATTATTTATTAATTATTATAGTGAATATAAAGAATTAAAAAAACACAAAATGCATGCAGAGTAAACTAAATTAGGCGATGTAACGATTAGATTTATTCGGTGGTGTTCGATCATTGTCGTTACGTTTCGTCAAGGAATGTGTATTGTTAACGGAGGAACAGCTAGCATTAGCTGAAGGGCTATTTGCTTTCCACATCATAAACCACAATCAAAGTTTCAGATCAATTGATTGTACGTCGCAAATGATCAAAACATTGTACGACAAAAAATTTGCACGTGCAAGGACAAAAGCCGAAGCAATTATTTGTAATGTTTTTTCACCATATTCGTTTTCACAATTGCAGAAAGAGTTAGATTAAATGCACATTTATATCCATATATTATGATGCTTCCAACCACAAAGATTTTAAATTATTTCCCACAATTGTTAGACTTTTTGATCCAGAAACAAGAATTCAAATCTGAATGTTAGATTTTGTTTCATTGCCGGGTGAAACTTCACAAATAATTTTTGATTCAATAAGTACTATTTTAAAAAAGAATAATTTGAACAATAAAATTATTGCCCATTATAAGGTTAACACTAAGGAAAGTTTTGGTGGAAAAGCTAGAAGAGGTATCAATAACGTTTTTACGAAACTTAACGAACGTTTGAAGAAAAAAAAAAAATATTCGAGTAGGTTGTGCAGCGCACATTCTGCACAATACTATTCAAACAGCATCTGACTTACTTCCAGTTGGATGTTGAATATATTGAAAATTTTTATTCGTATTTTTATATATATATATATACTGTACGTGTTGAATGTTTGAAGGATTTTTATGAAAGCGCAGAAATCGAATATTAAAGAATTATTGGTTACAGCAAAACACTATTGGCTAGCTCTTTTACCAGCTGTAGAAAATATTTTAAAAATATACGAACCATTAAAATCATACTTTTTATCACAACGTAAATGTCCAAGAATATTGCAGCTCTTTTTTAAAAATGACACATCTCAAATTTGGCTTCAGTTCGTCCACAACCAAGCTACATTATTTCACAATGCTGTGAAAATTATTGAAGGGAACAAAATTTCAAATACTGAAGAGTCAAATGAATTCAATAATTTAAAGATAAATTGCGAGAAAGAATTGATAACGATTACGTTCCTTTAGTTATTCGAAAGGGAATTTTATTAGTAGAATTTTATTGAATACTGAAACATTTTTACTGTAATCGCACAGCGATGGGCACACGTTAAACGATCTTCGGGCGCCATGGTGCACGCGGCCATATAAGGTTTGGAACCCCTGCCCTAGTCAAATGACCTGGCGTGCAAGCTTACAGTGACAAAGACAAATCCCTAACTTATTCATTTTATCTTTTTTCCTTCAGCAGCACTTGCGCACATTATGTCTCTAAAACTATAACCACTATAAATAATTGGAAATAATTAGTAAAATTTTAAATTGCTAAAGATATTTTCAGTGTACAGGATTTGAATAAAACAACGCATATATTAAATTGCAAAGTTAGATAATCACATCACCGTCCCATTGGGAAGCAACAATTAATCGTGTTTTCTATGGTTTCTTTAATTCGTCACTGTGGTTTTTACTACTTCAATGGCTACTGTCAGATCACTGGCTTGAATCAGGTTTCGCAACGATAATAATAAAATAAAAATAAAACCTAAAAAGTTTCAGATTTTAAATTACGTCCAAAGAGACGTTTTTTAACATCTTGTGTGTTACCTTTATTTATTAAATATGTTCTTCGCACTTGAACCGTAAAATTCAGTTCAAGAGCAATATCGCAAAATAATATTAAATTGAGCATATCTTTAGAATTTCAGATACACAGTCTCACGCACTGGAGATAAAAGTGTTTTTTCTGTACAACGTTGCCGTTGCTTGCTTTCAAATCCTTGAGTTTGTTAATCAAAAATTCGTTAAAGTTTTAGAAAATATTAAATTGATAATAAAACAAATTCTAAATTTCGAATTTGGGCTTCCAGATGATCATATTCACAGTAGAATTATGTCATTCAAAATTCGATGGTTCTATGTACCGTTGTTTTATTACAATGCGAGAAATATACATACACTTATGCAGATTTTTCATTATTTAATTTCTCCAAAAACAGGGCGATAATATTTGGTGGCAACAGTTTGAAAAGTGAAACGGACATTCAGAGTGATTCGACGTAAAATTGCAAAACGGAAACAATAGTCCCTCAGGGACAAAGCCCCTTTGGACTAATAATATACAGGGAAAAAAAAACCTTTTAAATTACACGGTCTTGGTTAAATATTCTTAAATATTTTAGTTCTTATGACAGAATTTAAATCAAAATTGCCAAACAGACACTTAAGCGAGTTGAATCTCATTAGTCTTATTGTTACGGATTTCGTATTTAAATAACTAATGTTAGTTGAATTATAAATTAAATGGTTTTATTTCCCGCGCAATGCAGCGCGTGACGAATATTAAAAGAAAGCTAAGCCGGAAAAATTGAAAATACAAGAGCGCGTGCATTTAACATTTAATAAATATCTCTTTTTGATTTCGAGAAAGTACTAGAAAATTCTCGCGCGCGATTTAAAAATATTATAAAAAGAGGAAAACCTCTCAGTTCGTTGTATGCATCAGGACGAGTTATTACCCTTCGCAGTGGAAACATTCGATTATTATCACTATACTGAAGCCGGGGGAAAACCCCTCACTTGCAGACAGTTATCGTCCTATTAGCCTTCTTCCGGCTATCGGAAAAATATGTGAGAAAGCTTTAAACAACAGAATTACAGACCACCTAGAAAGATTGGATCTGATAGACCCGGCCCAATTTGGTTTCCGGAAACACCACAGTACAACCCATCAAGTACTAAATATCGTTGGGATTATCACGAGAGCTTTTTTCCACAAGACTGGTGTGTCAGCATGCTTCATAGACCTTGAGAAGGCCTTGCCAGACCTTGTCTTCGACAAGGTCTGGCACGAAGGCCTGATTTACAAGCTAAATAACTTTCTTTTTCCTGTCAGCCTTGTGAAGTTAATCATCTCATACCTAAAAAGAAGAACCTTCCAGGTGAGAGTTGGAGACTCTCTTTCCGGAAGGAAAATCATTGCCAGCGGCGTCCCGCAAGGGTCTGTTATTGGCCCAAAATTATTCAACATTTTCGTTAATGATTTACCCAACCCACTGAATGCTAAAACCCTGAAATATGCAGACGACACGGTGATTTTATCGGAATCTAAAAGCCCCCAACTTGCTCTTACTAACCTACAGTTTCACATAAACATAGTAGCTGCTTGGTGTCAACTTTGGAGAATTAAAATTAATACCGCGAAATGTAAAATTGTCCAATTCCGTCGTACAGAAGAAATGTCACTACGAACACGGATATCAAGATAGAGAATGATGTGATTCCAGTTTGCTCGTCCGCAAAGTACTTGGGAGTTACCCTAGATGATAGGCTCACCTTCAAAGAACACGTAACCAACCAAGTAAATAAAGCAAACATGAGTTTTCATGTCGCTTTATACTGTTATAGGTAGAAAATCGAAATTGAGCTTAAAAGCTAAACGCATGATCTATCTCACTATGATTAGGCCAGTTATGCTCTACGCCGCGCCAGCGTGGGCAATTGCCAATAAGACGGATAGGAGAAAACTAGAAGTCCTTCAAAACAGAATTTTGAGAACCATCACTAACGCGCCCTGGTTTGTACGAAATGGCATCATTCATGCAGACTTGAAAATAAAGCCCATTACTGAACAAATCATCATGGAGGCGCACAACTTCTTCGAAAAAATGGATAATTCTCCAGTGCACACGCTAAGAGAACTCGGTAATTATGACCCTACGGTGGACAGCGTGGTGGAGAGACCTAGGTCAATTCACCATAATGCGCGGTGGTGATGTAAATATGTAAATAGTGTACATATGAAGTTGTGTTTTGTGCTCTATCTAACCTTATTTAACCAAGTACTGTGTTACTGCCAAAATTGGCTATTTGCCTGGAAGCAGGCTAGAGACTCTGAATTAATTAATATGTGTTAAGGACTGCGTATTGTGTGATCTCACCACGCCCACTGCTGTGGTTCTACTCCTGATTACCTGCTGGACTGCGCACCCTATCTCAGTAACCTTACGCTACTATCCTGACCGAATGCATCATGCATGGACTTGAATGCTGGATTATTTTGTTTTCCAAGTACTAATTTCCCAATTTTCGTATATTCAGCTTGACTTCGCCGCGGAATGATTGCACATTGTTCTAATGTCACGCCCCCCCGGGCGAGGGGCAGTAGCACTTTAATGTACTAAAAACCATGAATGGCCTTCATACGCTGCACAGATTGAACAGGTCAAAACTCAAAGTAGTTGTATACCTGAGGTGAATCAGAAATAAATAAATAAATAAGTTCGTTGTAGTTAGTTTGTTGTTGTTTAAGAGTTTGTTTAGAAAACTGCTCTTGTTGACTGTAGCGAATTCGCGGATTAGCTGTTTCGAATTAAGTTCTTTTGAACGTTTGAGTAGTTAAAAGATAACTACTGTGAGATATTGTAATACTGCACGAATATTTTAGGAAATTTAAGCATATTTGTTGTGATAATAATAAATTTTTGTTCATTTTTCATCGGACTTGTACATTCATTTCGTAACGAAACCGTACGCACGCAACATTATTTTTAATTATTTCTGAGCGACTATTTTCTTGAAATTACGTTATATATTTTGGTTCGCATATGGATGTCTTATGCTTTTATTTCTAGCCAATTATGTTTAAGAATATTATAAGAGATAAAAAATTATTTTCCTCCTTTTAGAGCATTTTAAATAAAATCTTGTAATTAAAAAATCTGATGTGTACACCACATGACTTCCTTGAACAGAATATTAAAATTATATGCACTTTTTCCTACATTTCATTTAAACTTATTGAAATAAATTAAATCTACTTCGCCGATAGTGCATAAATCACATCAGAATAAACGCGCTTTTTAAAATTCACTATAAAATACTCTGGCGCTAGGTTCACTTGAACAGCATTAGTATATATCATTCATTTTATAATTCAAGAATGGGGGGGAAAATGTCATCTGAAGAATTATATAATCATTGCCACATGTGCTATTCAAATACTGTAATGAATCTTTAAAAGAATGTGTAAATGAAATTAAACAGAAAACATAAAACACCAAATACAGTTAATAATAATAATAATAATAATAATAATAATAATAATAATAATAATAATAAAAGTTTTACAATTAAAATTACAGTTTCTACGCAAAAACAAGCAATTAGGCCAGCGGGCAATAAGACAGATTTTTCGGTGCGCAAAACTGAAAGTTTACTTTTGGTATCACTCGGCAAAAAGACACTGAAGGCGTAGGAACTGATTTAATTTGTTGTGGACGTTATACTGAGTCAATATATGGGATCATTGAATAACTTAAGTGATGATTCCAGATTGGATTAAGCATAATTTAATTCGGAATAATAAAAGAAGATGTTACTTTGTTGTTGAGAAGCTTACTTTCTTTAGATTGGCAACAAATCCACTATTCTGCTAAGTTTCAAATGAAAACAAATATGGCTGTTATGGTAAAAATAAATAAATAAATAAATAAAAATAAATAGGCGTAGCCTCACTTAAACAACTTTTAAGTTGTAGATAATTAGACAACTAAAACATGCAGGTTAAATAAAGACATAAAAGCCTTAACGAGAAGATAAGAAAAATATAATTCAATCATTTTTAAAGCAAAAAATGCAGTATTTACAAACATATAAGAATAAAGAAACTAATCTCACTGAGCCGATAACAGAGTGGATATATATATATATATATATATATATATATATATACTTTTGGTGCGGCCGATTGCAGTCAAACGGGAGGTGCACATCTATTTGTTATAACAGTCCCACATACAAAATTTAAACGTTCTGAGGCTATTCGTTTTTCAGTTATGAAAGATACATACATACGCAAGTACCGAAGCCACGAAAAAACCTCTTTTGAATCCATTTTAAATCAGTTTTATAATTCGTTTGGGAAAATGAGTTTATTCTGTCCTTAAATACAGAAGTCAAGCAGAAACATGGTTAAATTGCATCCAATAGCGGTCAAAATGGATATTTTCGTTGAAATATGATACCCGACATTTTTCGAGATTACAATACTTCCTTTTTACTTCGTACAAGGAAGTAAAAAGTTTCTTTTTATAAATTTATTTTATAATATCTATAGAACAAGGAAAAGTATTTAAAGGAAAAATAATTCTGCTTTAAAATGTAGAAAAAATACTCCTTCCAGTCATCAATATAACCATCTCATAAATCTGGTTTTTCCGACTACATAATTTTATATTTTCATATTATATTCCATAACGCACGTTCAGTTTACAAGATTTACTATTTATTAACAATACATCTGTCTGACTTTAAGATTGTAAGGCCGTTAATAATGATGGATTAATTTTTTTTAATCCGTCGCCTCCGTTAAAGAGGAGATGAAACAGGTCAAGAGGAAAGGAAAAAATAAATTACTGCCATAGCAGAAAACAAATCCGTGGCTATATAAGACAGAATATGCACGATTGAAAATAAAACTGGAGAATTTAAAGAAAGAGTTTCTGCTTTCGAATAACAAATCGAAGACAAGTTTCTGCTGCTGTCACCAATAAGTTTGACAGTTTAGAAGCCCTTAATGACAGCTGATCACAATTAAAACACCTTTAAATTCGATCATATGTCGTCTCGACACTCTCTAAAGATATCCCCATATGATGGAAAGATCTCCTGGCAGCTGTAAAAGACGCAGTTCATTATAGTGGCAAATGCAAATGGATGGGATTCCGAAGCTAAAGCCCTGTATCTTGCCTTTTCTCGGACAGCAGACGTTGCAGATATTTCTGAAACGCTGTCCGAAAACCATAGAGTTCGAAGTTCTATCCAGCGCGTTGGAGCTGCGCTTTGGCGAGAAGTGTTTAAAGACTGTAGTATACTTCAGTTAAAATCTCGGCAAAAGAAGCCCAAGGAAACACTCTTTATGAGCTCGCCGTAGATATTAAAAGGCTGTCTCATCTCGGTTTTTAGGACTGCCCAACAGAAATACTGTCTCTGCAGTACTTCATCGATGGCTTCCGGGATCCTGAGATACAGAATGGCGAATATCAAGGATTTAAAAAGCGCTTTAGTGTATGTCATGAAATTCAAGGCAGCCCAGCAAGCAACTCACAGAGACCGCCATCCAGTCAGAGCTGTTAAAGTCCAGGAGCCAATGGATCAACTCAATGCTTGTCTAGACAATTTAACTAAGCAAGTCAATGCCTTGAGACGGAACAACCCTATCCTAAAGGTCCGGAAATGCGGTGATTGAGGCTACGTACGAAGGAGCAGCAGAATACCCCAAAATAATACACTGAAAATGAGACCGCTCCCAAGCAAGGACGTAGGAAAGAAATTAGTGGCCATCTCGCGCAGCGGAAGTTGTCAGATACTGTGAAGCCCCATTTTAAAGCCGTTCAGATTTCTGCAATGAGTAGCGGCAGTAATAGACTTCTCAATCATGGGACATAGCAGTGGTTTTCCTTGTAATATGACCACCGATACAGATACCAATGTTAAAATCATTGGAAAAGATTTAGCTCAACAATTGGAAGGTAAACTCATCTGGCCGCCGCCCTGCGTTACCCTCCACAGTGTCCGGTGATAAAATCCAAATCGATGGTAGGCTAAACGTTAATGTAATATTTGAGAGTACCGCCCAGCATCACACGCCATATGTAGCAGATATTACCGAACTTGCATACTCGTATTAGACTCTCTAACGAAATATAATTTGTTTCTGGACTCTAAAAATAACGAACTGCATTCTGCCTCTGAGGACAAAACACTATCTTTACCACTTTTTTTGGATGGCACAGACTATCCTTCACCATCGATAGAGAGACTTGTATCATCCATAAGAAAGTGGGCTTAGTTTATCGATTACGAAATTTTCAAGTAAATAAAATTCAATGATCCTTTTTCTCGTATGCTCTACCATATGCAATTATCATTTTAAATACAATCACTAGATTCTAATATCTATTTTATAATCATGCATTATTTCTACTTAGACAACAATACAGATATATATTAATTTTCATTATTTTCATTATACACGCGCAATTGTTGTGTTTTGTTAACAAGAGAGTTAAACCAAGCATATCAATATTTTTTGTCATTGTATGAGAAATCTGAGACAGTTTCCGTTTAGACTTTTATAAAGTTGACGCGATTAATTAATTCAAATAATAGTAACGGTTGTATCATAGAGATGTATTCGCTTTGCATCCAGTCTTGCATATAACGAAAAAAAAATTAAATATGAAAGTAGGCTCTTTTCCTTCTGCAAGATTTTCTATAGCCATCCTTACCACAATTCCGCACAAAACGCAAATGAAGCTTCGAGATTTCGTAATCGATTACAAAGTGCAAAGTATCTATTCCCATCGACGACAGTCTTCAAGGACAGTCTGTGCCATCGGAAAAAGCGGCGATCTAACACCATTCGGAACTAAAGATGAAGGATTTAGGTCAGTTCACAAAATCATATTAAGGTGTATTGTACAACTAGATTTTGAATCCCCTCTGCCATCTGATTTAACAACCACTACAACACGGTCGTTTTGGTCTCATCATCGTCGTTGTGTCGAAGACCAGCCAGATGCTTTTTTGCAAGCAGGAACAAGTGATAGTCACTGGGCGCTAGATCGAGACTGTATGAAAGGTAATCAAGAGATTCTCAGAGAAATGACGCGATGAGATCTTGAGTTCGTTTAAACGCGTGTGGACAGGCATTACCATGAAGCAAAACGATATCTCGACTCAGCATGCCACGCCTTTTGTTTTGGATTGCACGGAGAAGATTGTTCAAAATGGTACTTTCTTTAAAATCATGCCTCATATATTTAAAGAAAAAAGGTCAACAACGACTTTCATGAATACGCTATGTTAACAGGTTTAAAGAATACTATATCTTCATGAATTATAGGTACTTTTCCGTTTTGCCGGTACAGGCGACAAAGTTGCCAGTGATAAAGTAAAGTACAGCTGATGCCAAACGGAATATACACCCTGGTAACCTTTTATGTCTCATTTTCAAAACACATCGCAGCCATTTCTTATCAGATTGATTGTTTCTTTCAATACTGGCATACAATTACATAGAAATTTTAACCAGATAGTACAATTTTATGCCCTAAGGCCATTCAAAGTAATTAAGTTAATTAGCATGCAATCACACCGCTCACCCAAAGGCGAAAATATAGAAAAGTCAAAGTCAAGGGGTAAATTCATCAATTCTAATGAAAATGCATTAGCGAAGTAAAGCACTGCGGTTTTAATTTCTGAGTAAGCTATTCGTACGAATTGAAATAATTCTTGCAATTAAACTTTTATTCCAAATTAAGATTTAACTTGAAATTAATGTAGATAATTACTGAGAGAATAATACATATATACAAATAATAATTATAATAATAATTTTCTTAGTATCTTGCGTATAATCTTGATACAAGAATGCATTACCCAATTCGGTACTTTTCCGTTTCGCCGGTTTAAACGATATTAATAAGAATTAGATTTTTGTAGCCGGGAGAATAAGATTTTTGTAGCGTAGTTTACGTGAGATGAGATCACTAAGGGTCACGTGATGTGAACCGCCGAATCAGGATGTGGAACCATGAAAGCATAGTAAATTCTTAATGTCTTTTTACAAATTTATTGTCTTTATTTATCGGCTTTTTACGAAATTTTAAACGATATTAAAATGTTTATGCTTTCAAAATAAAAAAGTCTTAGAACTAACATTTGTTAACATTTTTTATGTGTATACTGTATGTTGTCGGCAATAAAATCTTCTTTGCGAGATTCGAGATTTGCGCCGGCGAAACAGAAAAGTACCGAATTGGGTAATGCATACTTGATACTAAGAAAATTATTATTATAATTATTATTTGTGTATATGCATACACTATTCAATGATCCATTACATTCACTTTCAAAATACATGTTCAAGACGAAGTCAAATTTGGGATGAGCTTTAACTTCAACCGCGCAAAATTATTATTTTAAACTTTAAATAATAGAAACTTTAAATTCAAGCCACGTAATATTCTACTTCTTAATTATAGTTAAGTTCTTAAATTATGGGAGATGTGCCTTATTCTCAAGTCAAACCTAGACGGGGGAAAAATAATTTTTGAATACTATTTTTAAACGTAAAGCTGAAATTTTACTTTAGTTTTTCAATACTAAAATTTGTCCACCCTTGAAAAGGATCTTAAAATAACATAAAAAATTCAAAAAGAATTCAAAGAATTTAAAAAAATAATCTACTAACTTGATTTGTTATTTGGCTTTTATTAATACCAAAAACCAAAATATTTATCTACAAGAAAAAACTTAGTTTGCTGCTGAATCCTCTCGTTTTTATATTTTCAAAAAACATTTTTAAGCATTGATAATAAAGTTGAATAATTAAAAAAAAATTATTGGCATTCATTAATTTATATTTGAAAAACGAAACATAAAAATTTTATCACCTTAATAATCCTGTTCCTTCCGGTAAATATATGCTTATCTGCATGTTATCAATTATTAGGTTGTAATCCTACAGTTTGAAAAATCACGAAACAGTAAGTGAATTATAAATTAAGACGGTATAAATGAATAATAAATTCAGGAGCTAATTTTTCTTTTCTTAATTAATAATAACAACAATAAAAGAAAAGAATAAATAATAATTACCTCAAACGAAATTGGTTTGTGTTTACTGCCGTATTGCAATTTCTTGTGTTTGAAAAATTAGCGGCAAGAATTTTCGAAAGAAGCATCTTCAATACACGTTTCGATCTCATAAAATGAGTGACGTCATAGCCTAACTGGAGCCAACAGATGGTGCCAATTCGAAATATAAATCTCCTCAGGTTTACATTAGAAGGCAGTCATAAGCCTTTAAACGCATGCGATGAACAATGCTTGTTAATATCCTGTTGAGTAGTATTAACTGGTGGTTAAGAACCTGAAAGGGGGTCGAAATCACTTTTTTTTTTCTTCCAGCTAGAGGTGGGACGAATAATAAGCCGTTCTTGAATTTTGTGAACAGCTCGAATCTTTCGTATGAAAATAAGAACAAGAGAAAAGGCAAGGAATTTTCAATTTAAAACCTACGTTTACTGAGAAGCAAATTTAAGAACATACTTTTAAAAATATATTTGTATATAATATTAGGCTGAATAAAAACTTTAGTCGGGCTTAAAACGCAGAAATCAACATATTTCGTCGTAGATTTCGATTAAAACTCTTTTGGTTTTGATGGCGATCAGATGCAGTTCCTGCTGTTCAGCATCAAAAATTTTGAAAATGAGAGGCATGATTGTAGATTTTATTCTGAAAGAACGAGCGCAGCAAAGTAAGTCGAAAAGTAATTCAGTTTATCAAGGAAAATAGTACTGAAATGGGGAAAAATCGAGATATAAGAGTTCCGAAAGCATTAAAAAGAACTGGGTAGGAATTATTATCCTTAATTAAAGAACATCAATTTTATGAATGTGAAAAGCTTCAAAGAAATCCCACTCACTAGTTGAAAAAGCGTTAGGGATAAATTTTTCAGAACTAAAATCAAAATTGTGGTCAAATATAAAACTACGATTAAATATCGAAAATCTGCCCCCCCCCCTCTTTTTTGGAGCATAAGATTCGTGATCTTTGATGCAAAATTTTAACGATCTTTTTTTGTTTGGCCGATATATGACGAACCACATTAACAATATGCTATAAATTTTCTAAAAAATTAAAATTTCGTAAAAAAAAAAAAAAAAAAAGAAAAAAAAAAAAAGAAAAAAAAAATCTGAAAGGTTTTTCAGATTTTAAATTACGTCCAAATGGGCTTTTTTTTAATTTTGTGTGTTACCCTTATTTATTAAATATCATGTTCTTAGCACTTACACCATGAAATTCAGTTCAAAAGCGATATCGCAAAATAATATTAAATTGAGCGTATCTTTAGAATTTCTGATACACAGTCTCACGCGCTGGAGATAAAAATGTTCTTTCTGTACAACGTTGCGATTGCTCGCTTTGAAATTCTTGAGTTTGTTAATCAAAAATTCGTTAAAGTTTTACAAAATACAAAATCGATATTAAAACAAATTCCAAATTTCAAATTTGGGCTTTCAGATGCCCATATTCGCGATAGGATTACGTCATTCAAAATTGGATGGCTCTAGGTACCGTTGTTTTACCAGAATGCGAGAAACATACATACTTTTATGTAGGTTCTTCATTATTTAATTTCTTCAAAATATAATACAGGGCGATAGTATTTGGTGGCAACAGTTTGAAACGTGAAACGGACATTCAGAGTGGTTCGACGCAAAATCGAAAAACGAAAACAATAGTCCCTCAGGAACAAAGCCCTTTTGGACCTAAAAAAGAAAAAAAAGAAAAAAAAAAGGGGGAGGGGGAATCTGAAAGCTTTATATATTATGTATTATTAAGCTTTATGTATATTATATATATATACATATACATACACGTCCAAAGAAGCGTTTTTTTTTAGGTTTTCTGGAATACCAACCTTTATTTATTATTAAATATCCTGTTTTTCACACTTAAACCATAAAATTTGATTCAAGAGCAATATCACAAAATAGTATTTAAAAGAGCATATCTTTAGAATTTCCGATGCACAGTTGCACGCGCTGGAGATAAAAATTATTATTATTATTTTTTTTTTTTTAAATCCCGTACAGTGTTGCCATTGTTCGCTTTGAAATCGTTGAATTTCTTGATCAAAAATTCATAAATGATTTGCAAAATATGAACTAGATAATAAAACAAATTCCAAATTCCAAATTTGGGCTTCCAGATGCCAATATTGGAGTGGAGACGTATTCTATTCAAAACTTGATGGCTGTAGGTACCGTTGTTTTATCACAATGCGAGAAACATGCATGCTTTTATGCAGACTCTTCATTATTTAATTTCTTTAAATACAATACGGGGATCTAATATTTGGTGGCAACAATTTAAAACGTAAGTCGCCGTGTATGGTGCATCAACGCAAAATGCCGAAACGAAATTAAGAGCAGTTTTGGGCAATCTGGCCCCTTGGGCTAGGGAAGGAAAAAAAAAAAAAAAAACTCCTTAAGCTCGAATAACGGAGGATTTTAATAGTAGCTGAGAAAATGAGAGTTGAAGAAATTCTAAAGAAACTAAGCGATTTTGTAACTGATAGAAAGATGTAATGGAATACCGACGTAATGGGGTTATTTCTAAGCGTGACATGTCCTTTTTATTAGAAATACGAAAACATTTTAAAGGCTTTATAATAAGTTTGGTTTATTTGA
Source organism: Stegodyphus dumicola (assembly GCF_044657685.1). Lineage (NCBI taxonomy): Eukaryota > Metazoa > Arthropoda > Arachnida > Araneae > Eresidae > Stegodyphus > Stegodyphus dumicola. Next base: position 33,477,089 of record NC_140771.1, on the reverse strand, counting down.
GTAAAAAGCTCTCGAGAGCTCTCTGTCTAAGAGTAAGGATACCTTCGTGGAGGATTTTGTAAGGTAAACTGGCTCGTAACCATGCTACACAGGGAGAAAACCGCGAAAGCGCCTATACAGCCAGGCCCTTTGCCTGGAGTCGAACCTCGATCGAATTGTCATTTCTGCGATCACTCAGCTGTTGGTAGATCCTTAAAAGCTATGGGAAAAAATTCTGTGTCAGTAGCAATCGATTTCAGATAATTGAGTTCATGGGAGGGCAAAGATTCTGAAGAACAAACCTCACGAAAACACATAAACGTAAAGATATTTTTGTTTAGCTTGATAAATAAAATGTGTGTGAATGTACCTTCCTTGATTATTTCATTATGAATTGTGTTAAATGTATATATGTCATAAATACATAAAGAAATATTGTGTTAAACCTCTTACAGATATTGTGCTAAACCTCTTACACGTATTGTGTTAAACCTCTTGTACAAGGATGCAATTTTGAATATTGTTGAGGCCTTGCTTTGACTCCAATTTACTTTTTCTTTAGATGCTTTAAGTTTATATTATATATGCCTATATATGAGCGTGTGTATGATATTTTTGTAATTGGTGACCAGATGACTTGAGGATTTGAAGATAGCAATATTTTAGGGATGCGTGGGAAGGGAGATGCTAGTTATTTTTTAATCATGGTGAGATGGTCCTAGTATTTTCCAGTTACAGCATTTACTATTGAAAGAGGTACTGCAGTTAGACGGGATCCAACTATATTGGGGCTAATAATTGAGGCAGCAAACTGGAAAAGGAATATCTTGAACGTTGAATCAGATGCGGTAGGCCAATTGTCTGGCCAGAAATTGCTCCTCTAGACATCTTTCTTTGGGAGTATGTCAAACATGTGGTATATTCTGGCCAGACGATAGAGGACCTACAAGAACTGTAGGACCATATTTAGAGTGCTATTGCTTCGGTAACCAGTATCTCAGATATAGCAGAACACGGACAAAGAGATTAAACACAAGTTGAACATTCTCCGTAGAACAAATATATTTCGTGTGGAACATGCTGTGTTGTAACTACTTTCAGAGACAGGGAAAAGTGGACGGAGCACCAGAACTTTGCACATGCTCACACAGACAATTAGAGACAATTAAGACGATTAGAGACAAAGGGCAGCCGTAACAGATTCGATACAGACTCTAGTTTTTATGAATTTGGAGTACTTATAAAAATTGATAGCTCCAAACATGCTGTATATGCTTCGCCTAAAACATGCTGTATATGCTTCGCCTAAAACATGCTGTATTGAACATGTCCCCTCCGAACATGCTGAACTTTCCCTAAGACGATCATGCAATGTTTCAGATGATTCTGGTCTGCAAAAGTGATAGTGATGAGGTAATGTTTAGTACCGGACACGAATTATAAAATTACAGGCCCACGACAAAACTTGAACCACTCCTTCTCCCCCCTCTTTCTAGTTCCTAACATAGTAGATAATACTAATGTAAAGTTCATCTCTTATAAAGTATTTCAAGAAATAACTTTATACTAATTCGGTATACTTTCATTCTATTCGGTATACTTTCATTATTTAAAGAGAAAGTATATTTTACCTCTTTGTGCTTTTGTTTTTAATTTCACTTTAACGTGCATTTTATAAAACATAATCTTACACATTTGCACATTTTTAAATGAGGAACTTGTTTTCCCCTTTTTTCCGTGAAAGAAACGAAAGAAGGTAAATTGTTTATCAATTTAGTAATAAAGTGTATAAATAAAATATTTCCTTTACAGACGTGGAAGAAGGTATTTATGGCTTCACTTTCTTAAAAATTAATTTTAGTCCTTTTCGTAAATAATAATTTAATAATTTGTAATTTCAAACTAAACCTTCAAGTTGTAGGGTTTATATTTATTTTAACTAACATTTATTTTAAGCTATCTTTTCTGTCAAGCCTTTACTTTCCCCTAGAATTGCCAATGCCACAGTATATAAATTGTAGTAGAACGCGAAGTATATTCAAATTTTAGAAGAAGTAAGTTGAGTTTAAATAGAAGGGAAACGAGTTTGTAAGTGTAAGTAACTTCTTGAATCGCTACCGTGAAGGTTGCTAGGTAGAAATTTAAGAACTGCGCGTTTCGGCCTGTGTGCCTATCTCGACAGTTCGTTGAATCTTTCAACTGCTAAATCAGTAATCTTGCTGAATCTCAGCTGTATTTTAGAACGCGGTTAAGTTAGTCAAACGATTTTAGAGCCTCGTAGGTAGTGATCTAGTTGTTTATTCATCCTGTCATTAATTTTTAGTTTCACAGTTCTGTTTTTCTTGAACCGCCGGGTCGGCGTAGTTTGTGAGCGTCAAGTGAACGCAGCTGTTATTTCTAAAGTGGAATAAAAAGGGATTTAAACCCTTCTTACGAGTTTGTGTAATTTACAGTTCATAGCAGTCACTACCATAGTTGCTGACAAGTTGGGGCCACGCAACACTACAAAGTAATTAATTATTATATAATTATTGAGAATTAAAGAAACGACATTTTATATTCGTGTAAGAAGATGACAAATGAAGCGCAAACTTTTTTTTGTTTGTTTGTTTTTTTTGAGGAGGGAAGTTTCTGTAGATTCCATGTAGAATTTATTTACATTATTTATTATAAAAATTTCAAAGAATCCTATTTATTTTATAAACATCAGAAAGGGAGGATGAACTTTGAGTTTGGTCTGCATCAATCTACTTTATAGAGATCATTAGATATTTTGGACCCGCGAACAAAAAAATGAACTATGCTTTGGCCGGGATTCGAACCACGTATCCTACATTTGTCAGCAGAACGTGTTAACCCTTTGCGACACAGTGTGTCCGGTGTGGACACACCTAAAAATTTCCTTCTGTACGCACAGAAAAATTGAATGAGAAAGGATTTATACGTTACTATAGGTTACTCTGAACCTTCTTTATTTATAGTAGATGGCAGCTCAACACAAACCAGTCCATATATTTTAGCCATGTTTAGTTTTTTAAGACCCTCATTTTTCAAAGAAGTCTTCCAGATTTTTTTAGGGTATAAAAGGAATTGTTTGAAAAGAAATTTCTCTGTTATTTTTTTGGCTGTATGCTAATCTCCTTATTCTATATTAGTTTTAAATTTTTACCTTGAACTCTTGCCTAAAATCAAACGGCGAACCCTAGGTGTGCCCAAACCGGGCTCACGGATAATCTAGGACAACTGAGAGTCTGTATTCTTTGTTTCTCCTCATCTCATCGGTCAGTTCATGGACAACAATGCTCGTTTCAGCACTTTTTTTGAAACTCTTTCAATCAGTGTGCCACTTTGGGCCCACCCACAAAATTAAAACGATAAGCGCTATCTTCACAAAATTTTACTTGTGTATTCCTCTAAGCCTAATTAGACTGCCTACTTTTTTTTTAAATCAAAACTCCGACTTTAAAAGGTAGCGTGCCGGATAGGGTTAACCAGTTACACCATGATAGCACAAAAAAGGAACTGGAACGACTTTTTAATGTTCTCTCTCATCAAAAGGGGACTGGGGAGAGGCAGGATAGCGAGTCGGCTAAATCTAGGCGGTGGCGAATGATTGTCCATCACATTTTAACTTGAGCACTACTATACAGACCATTAGATGTTTCGAAACAACTGCTAGAAGAACGCGATAACTAACCACTTACACGAGAAGAGAACTAACTGCGTAATGTAATAATTACGTATCATATTAACTTTTGATAAAATTACTTTTCTAAAACAATACTTAAACTTTGAAATAAACGATTTACTGCTGCTTAAATAATATTGTTGCGAAATGTCCAGCCGCGGTGAGGTAGCTTCCCCGCAAGGCGGGTTTAGGGTTGCCAGAAAATGACAAAGGAAGGCAGGCTTACCTTATTTGGCGTAAAATCACCCATTTGGCGATAAGATTGGCGATATGCCATAGACGGATGAAGAACCTACTAGAACAAATTTTTACCGGTTTGTTTCAGAATGTTGTCAAAAGCAACCCAAACGCTATATAAATCTTGCCTGCATGCAGAGTAACAGTAGTGTGTCTCGTTAGAATCTCTTAGTCGATGAGTCTAGTAGTGTTGATCAGCAGTCTAGTGTCGAGGTATCTCGTCACTGTATCGCGATTTGGTGCATCGAGAGAGTGCAACGTGAATTGTAGCGTGGAGAGGCTCGAGAGTACGTTGAGTTCCGAGAACGACCGAGCCGAGTCGGGAGCTGTACTCTAGTGCTTTTCCTTGAAACTGTCTTCACCGTTATAGCCTGATAGCCTGTATTGTTTCAGTGTGTTTGTCGTTGTTTCTCGAAGACTGTAAACGTTTTTTGGAGCTGTCCCGAGTAATACTGGCTAATAAATTGTGTTTTCATTCCTCATCAAGTGTTGTCGTTAATCACGCGAAACCCACGAACCTGTACAGAACTGTATCAATATGAAATTTGGAGGCAATCCCGAAGGCCAAGGATCTGCGAATTCAGTTGAGATAATTTAACCACGACCGTTTCCTCAAGATGACCGTTTTGAAAATGACAAGTATTTCTGAAAATATAAGCACTAATAGTGAACATTACATAAGATGCTTACACCTACAGAAGACCGAAATTACGTAGACCCATGGATGATTATCTTAGAAACAGTTTACTGTATCCATTAACATATAATAATAACGACATTCGTTATTTTACTTTATTTGCTTATTGTTGAATGTTTTCCATGGTCTTTTTTATTGTAGGGGCAAAGATTAATTCAGGATTTTATAATTCCGCATTTGAACAACAAAACCTTTGATGATTTACTTATGTGGGATTCAGAGGACCCCAGCATTTTCAAGATTATGTGGTTGCACAAAGCTAAATCATCATGGACATCTAAAGATGCAGCTGTTTTCATAGTAAGTCCAGCTTCTATCTATTTAAGTAAATTTTAGTTTTGTTGTACATAAAGGATGCATGAAACTAAATGTGTCATCTAATTGATAATTTGTAACTGATTTATAACTGAAAGTGCGATCATCTATTGAAGATAGTAGTATTTTATTGTATTAATTAGGGTTGCCAGAAAATCACGTGAATGTCATTTCTCTGATGGAACGGATAACTGCGTAGTGGATTTTCTATAGAACTTTCCTCGCATTTGCTTTGCGCTCGCAGAAAACTATGAAAACCCAAAGAAGAGCATTAAGTCGCCGGAAGCATATACTTTAAGTGAGATTAACGCAGTAATACTAATGAAGCCTCTCACGGCGGCCACTTCCTTGAAACAACTACCTCGAACAACTTGTTTTATTCCAAATCGTAATTTTGTTGTTCCAAATTCTATATGTAAGCAGTGTTCCTACATTAATACTTAATTCAAAACTTGATTAAGAAAAAATATTTTTTTCATACCCTATATACAGATTCATGATTAAGCGAATCCATATATTTGTTGCGTGCGTACGGGTTCGTTACGAAATGAATGCACAAATCCGATGAAAAATGAACAAAAATTTATTATTATCCCAACAAATATGTTTAAATTTCCTAAAGTATTCGTGCAGTATTACAATATCTCACAGTAGTTATCTTTTAACTACTCAAACGTTCAAGAGAACTTAATTCAAAACAGCTAGAGAAAGCTAATCCGCGAATTCGCTACAGTCAACAAGAGCAGTTTTCTAAACAAACTCTTAAAACAACAACAAACTAACTAAAATCACTGACTAATTAAATTGAGACTTTTCCTCCTTTTTATGAGATTTTTAAATCGCGAGAGAACTTTCCCGAAATCACAAAGAGATATTTATTTATTAATAAAACCATTTAATTTATAATTCAATTAATATTAGCTATTTAAATACCAAATTCGTAACAATATGATATCTATAAATCAAAGGATATGGCTTAATATGCCATTCCCATCTAATGTCTATAATCTATCTAACCTTCCTTTCCTTTAGATGGGGCGCTACGATCGATGTATGACGTCACATTTCTTTACCCCTCCTCTCCTGAATTCGTACAGTTTACACAGCACTGGAGAATAATAATTAAATCTAAATAAATAAAAATACTTGCAATTACTTACTGTTACAAATTTTAAAAAAATTCTTCTTTCAACATCCACTAAAATATAAAATAAGATATATTAATCAAAAATAAAAGAATTAGTAAGTAATCAATAAGTTAAAAATTGTTTTGATATATTGCTGGAAGTGAATAAAGTTCTTACTTCTTTCTTATCTTCTACTGGATATAAGAGTTGTACGGATCTCTTCAATTGTGCTTTGTATGTTTTAATTAAACTCAAACGAAAACGTTGATCTCGTTCTTCTTACAAGTCTACTGTCACACCAAGCTCCCATAACACTTTGGACGTTGTAGTCCTTCTAAAGGGACTTCCAACTTTTAATTCTTTACTATACTTGGGAGTGTTCTAATGGTGGGCTCTTTTTAAATCAAGCAGATATTGTTTGTTCCGGCTTTTCCAAAAAAGTTACAGAATTCTAGTTTGGTGCACCTGGCTTTTCATCAGATTATATCTACTCGAATTCCGAGTGAAAAAAAGACACTGAAGGCTTAGAAATTGATTTAATTTGTTGTGGATGCTGTGCTGAGTCAATATATGGGATGGTAATTCCAGAGTGAATTAAGCATAATTTAATTCACAGTAATAAAAGAAGACGTTGCTTTGTTGCTGCGAAGATTAATTTCTCTAGATTGACAACAAATCCACTATTCTGCTAAGTTTCCAATGTAAACAAATATGACTGCTATAGTAAAAAATTAGGCTTAGCCGCACTTAAGCAACTTTTAAATTGTTGATAATTCTATAACTATAGCATGCAAGTTAATTAAAGCAGGGTTGCCACGCTACCTGGAAAACCGGGAGAACCGGGAAAAGTCAGGGAATTCGAAAATTGACCAAAATATTCAGGGAAAAGTCAGGGAATTTAAGTATTTTTGTCAAAATCTGGAAAAGTCAGGGAAGTTCATACAACGATCCCGCCAAAAAAAGCGATTTTTGCGCCGACGTCGGAAGAGGTAACTTTTTTGGCGAATTATGTATCACGTGAGTGTCATTCGGGTAGCTGGCATAGAGCCAATTTTCGCAGCTCCAATTTGATTGTCTTTTAGAAAGGCAAAGCAACTTTCCCGCAACTTTTGGTTTCCAGTATTCTAGAGAATCGCATGTGCAGTGCATGAACTAAAGAAAGTACCTGTTCTCGTATAAAACAAAATGGGTTTAATCCTAGTATACGGTACTATGGAGGTTAGAATCAAAGAATATGTATTGTAAAGAAGGAAAACCTCTCTGCAACTGACGTGGCTGTGGCTTCGTTCCATCATAGAGGGAAACAGCTGTGCATGTCTGATATATCTGTCACCAAAACTCGAAACCGGTGTCGAAGTTCGAAGGTCACGTTATCAAGAGTTCATAAAATGAATATCGTTTAAAATTTCTTTAACCACTTGCGCTAAAAAGACGTGCCACGCATGTCAAGATGCTTTTGTCTCAAACCGCGAGCGACGTGAACACCACGTCGATAAGCATTTATCGCAAAAATGAAAATAACGTGGTGCACACTGTTTATTTCTCGAGTTACAGCTCTGGATTGCACTCGCAGATGCGGAGCGGCGTAAATGAGACACTTTAACCGCTTGTTATATTGTAGCGCACGGCACCGCAATCGTGAAGTTTAGTCTTAGCGCAAGTGGTTAAACTCTAAAGGAACAGAAAATATTTTTTGGCGCAAGTAAATTAATTCATGGATTAGTTATTTTCAGAGGAAAAAAAAAAAAAAAAAAAACTACGAAAATAAGTTTTTAAAATTATTGCGAAAAATCCAAGAAGAAACGTCCTTTGATAAAACGTTTCTTCTTGGATTTTTCGCAATAATTTAATGGCCCACCAGCGGCCGAGCGGTAAAGTCGCTGAACACTGGTAGTTCGGTCCGAGGTTCGAATCCCGCGAACGGGCTGGCTGCATGGGTGTTTTCGTGGTTTTCCCCATGTGTAACGTGTATACGAGCCAGTTTCCCTTAGAAAGTCCTCCACGAAGGCATCCCTCCCCTTAGGCAGATAGCCCTCGTGTGCTTTGCCATAATTAAATACACACACACACATACATACACACGCAATAATTTAAAAACGGATTTTCGTAGTTTTCTTTTTGTCAAAGAGCGTTTCTTCTTAACACGTGTTTCTCAATTTCCTGTACACATCGCGGAGAGGGAAATTCTGACCGCCAGGTTCCGTCGCCAAATCCCTTGGAAAATTTTCCCTCCGCATTCTAGCGGCGTAATAGCATTTTACTTGTATGGAACATTTTCTTCTTTACATAGACGTTCTTTGGTTAGAATAATAATGGGATTTGGCGACATCTTGATGCGCAGTAAACGGGTCATTTTGGTCTTGGCGACAATTTTCAAAATCGAGCCAAAGCCTTACCGTATACTAGAATTTTACCGCAAAATCTTTTTAAACCATTTTTTTTTCTTTTTAATAAATACCTTGCCATTTTGCAGTAAAATAAAAAAATAGTAATCAGTCATCTCGGCTAGCCATGTAATATAACTATATTCGCTAAAATATAGATGATTATTCTAATTCAATTTTTAAGTAATTATTTTTATGTTATTCATATAAGTTAATGTTGCTTCTTCCCTCTAAATTTATTTATTATTAGTAAATAATATTTCCAAATTTCAGGAAATTTTCTCTGGCACAATCCTGAAATTAATTATAGCAGTATGATGACATACCATCACGAAATTTAATGCACATATTTTTTCCTTATGTATGCTGCAAAATAAATATAAAATATCTCAATTTATTAAAATAGATTTCTTTCTCTCGTTTAGCTGCAGAATGTCTGCAAAAAAAGCCTTATTTTATTCCAGATTGGGAAGATTCTAATCTCAATCTTCAGTATTGAAAACAACAACTATTATAATTATATTTGTGTTTTCAAGTGTTAAGGTTTTAAGAACATACCTCACGCAAATTAAATTTACCTAAAATCTAACCTAACTATTTAGCATTGCGTTGTGATTTATAAGGACCGCATTAGCATCGTGTTGAACTGGTGATGATCATGAGTAATAATTAAATAAAACATACATTTGTTATCCAATATATATATCTTAAATTTTATTAAGTTTCTTAAGTGGAAAACTAAACAAAATTATCAAACAAAGTATACCAAGAATAATTAAGAATAAATGTCCTCTGGGATTTATTGAATAATTAAGTGAATTTGCTACACAATACAAGTAATACCATAATTAATTTACCTCTTAGCACAGCCAACGTACATTACGCGGATAGACTGGAATTTTCTTGAAACATATCTGGAAAACCTGGAAAAGTCAGGGAATTTCATTCTCCTGTTTGAGTGGCAACCCTGTTAAAGGCATAAAAACCTTAACCAGAAGGTAAGAACCAATCATTTTTAAGGCAAAAAATGCACAATTTACAAACATATAAGAATAACGAAACTGAACTCATATATATATATACATGTATTTATATACTTTTGGTGCTGCCAATTGCAACCAAAACAGCAGATGCACATCTACATGTTATAGCAGTCCCACATACAAAATTTCAACGTTCTGAGGCTATTCGTTTTAGAGTTATGGAGATACATACATACACAAGTACGTACAGACGCCACGAAAAAAAAAATCTCTTCTGAATCCATTTTAAATCAGTTTTGTAATTCGTTTTGGGAAAAAGAGTCTTTTATTCTGTCCTTACGTGCCGATGTCAAGCAAAAACATCGTTAAATTGCATTCGTCAGCAATCAAAATTGATATTTTCGTTGAAATATGGTACCCAGAATTTTTCGTGATTACAATACTTCTTTTAATTCGTACAAGGAAGTGAAAAGGATTTAATTCTTTTTAAAACATTCTTTCTTTTGCATCACTTCGAAAGTAGAAGTAGTTAAAGTCAGGAGCAAATTTATAAAAAATTATCTTTATCTTAACAAGCAGTTGTAGACAGATGAAGAAATGAGATAAAAATTAAAACTTTATCACGACGACAGCCAAATGTGGCCAGGTATTATTATGGAGAAGGAATTAACAGCTCGGTTTCATTTATTCTATTTGGTTTGCTTTTATTTATTAAAAAGTCATGTATTCTTATTAGTAAGGAAGTCCTGTGTCAACACATATATAGGTATTTCAAAAGCAATGCAACAAAATTTAAGGGGTTATACGTTACTTCAAATTAAATGCTTTTTATCACAGAAAGTGCGATCCCACGTTAAGCAGCTTTAAGCGTTAGAAAGTGTTTTCTTTCTCGTACGTAGTCTTCCACAACTCAAAGATCCTACGTTTCACGACCTATTTAACAATGCATTATAGTATCCGGGACTTTTTTGAGAAACGAGATTCTGGTAACACTGGTTTAAACGGGAGGATTCATAGAAAAAACAGCTGCGCAGGAAGCGAAGTCCCGCCTAGCTACGGAAACGATGTACCGGCTACGCGGGATTTTTTGAAGCCTCGCCGAAAATATTTTGGCTGCAGCTCTGTTCCGGGTAGAGATCAACCAATCAGACGAAAGTTCTGCTTCTGAAGGATCACGTGATCCCAATCTGAGCGATAATTGATTGCTGGTTGGCATTCAAGTCTTTTTAGTAAGTGAAAATGGCTAACCTAGCTACGTAGGTTTTGTGGAAATGTGCGAGTTCTGAGAATTGCCCCTTTCGATGGCCAGTCCCTCGTAGCGGAAACATATGTGACTGGGACTTACACTGCATGAACCATGAATCTGATTATTTACCGAATATCGAGCGAAGCGTGATTTTCAGGTTTAGTGAAAAGCAGATCAATGAAGACACGTGATATAATGAAGTCCGGAGCTGAGATTCTCTGAGAAGATTGATGGAGAAATGAGATAAAATTAAACTTTATCACGACGATAGCCAAATGTGGCCGGGTATTATCATGGAGAAGGAATTAACAGCCTGGCTCTGCGTATTCTTGACGTACACGACGACCACGATAAATTTGCCAGAACAGTATTCATTGCTGTTCTTTCTGGCTAATATCTTCTTCAATTTTTCAATGTTTTTTCACAGCGATAAGTCACAGGTCTACCTCTTCGAACATCATTTTAAACGAAACGAATTCCACTCCGAAAACATACCCGTATACAAAGCTAGGGCTTCAACCCTGTAAACTTCTTTCAGCATGCCATACCTTTCTTTCGCAGATTTAACAGCTTTGAAACAAAATTTTGAATGTATTCGTTGCTCTATTTTACAGCCACTGCTACCTCTAGAGAAATCTGTAATGTTTATTCCTACGGGACGCTCAGACATGATATGGACACCTCTTCCGCACTTCATTGTTCGCCCACGATCATACGTGTGCAACTTACGACATCATTTACCGAACTTTATTCTATGTACAAAAAGTAAAATAAATGCAAAATGACTAATGACAATGCATGGAAAAACCACCGCATCTATATCAGCGTTTGAAATGTGGGAAAAAAAGAAAGAGCCTTCCAGCACTTAACCGTTTACGTGCAAGTGATCATTTTACGATAAAAAAATTTTTCTTTCAGTGTGTTCTATCATCCATAAAATTTGCCACATTTCGCACACCTGAAAACTATTTTGACTTCGCAGGAAAAGAGAGGGTGATGCTGAAATTGACTAAATACTCACCTGATATTGAAAAATGAATTAAGGAAAACAAAGGCAAGAGTATCGTTATTTGACTAATAAATCTGATCAATAATAATGAAGGATTAATTAACATTTCATTTTAAGATACAAGTTTTAACGTGATTCAGAATTGTTATGTAAAAATGTGATATGGTGTTGGAAGACATGCCAAGTGACTTTGCAATATTATTTAAGTAAAATATTATTAAAAGACTGTCTGCACTGTCTAATGGATTACTGTTACCCTATAGTATCTAATATTACAAGGAATTTTCTCCTTCCTTGCTGCATCCCGCGAGCGGGCTGGCTGCATGGGCGTTTTCGTGGTTTTCCCCATGTGTAACGTGTGTACGAGTCAGTTTCCCTCAGAAAGTCCTCCACGAAGGCATCCCTCCCCTTAGGCAGACAGCCCTCGTGTGCTTTGCCATAATTAAATACACCAATGCACCTTCCTTGCTGCATGTAATCGTGGAATTATTGGAAGTACGTCCAGCCAGGCAATCGGAAAGCAGGGAGCTCGAATCCCTGCAAGCGTTGTGGTTTTTTTTTGGGGGGGGGGCTAATCGCTTTAGAATGAAGCCCAGCTAAAAGGTAGTGGATGATCATTTGTCGCTAAGTAGATTTGGCAACTGTCTCTCCCAGTAGCCCTTTAAATGGGAAATAATGTAGGCAATTTTCTTCTTTACTAGCCTATGCCTATGTGGTGTTTGTTCCTGGAAGCATTTCCAGGAGCCAGCCGAAAGGTCCGAATCCCGATCAGGGGGGGTTCATGTTTCTCGCCCCAAACAAATAGCTTAATTGCTCTGCGACGTAACTGCAGTCAGCTGCTCTCTCTATTTTTATTTCGATGTTTATTATTTTGCTGTTTGTGTGCGATTCTGATATTTTTCATGAGAATGATAAATTTATTACTGAAACAAGTACACCTTATAATTAGTACTATATTGTCATTTTTATTAATAAATTATATACTTCTGTAAAAAACAATACCTCAATTTAGTTTTGATTAAATAGAAATAAGTTGTGCGTTTCGTTTTATTCAAAAAAATTTAATTGTTTTGTTCAATTTTAGTACCGTAAACATAAAAACAAAATTATGTTTATAGTTTTAAAAAAACTGTGCAGGAAAAATTAATTTTGTTATTTAATTTTACTTAAAATGTAAATAAACCGTATGTGCTGAAGCAAAAACAAAAAAAAATTAATTTTTCAGTTTTGATCGGAAAGTGGTTTTATGTGAAAGACAACCTTTTGAAACAACGCGCTTTTGAGAAGATTCGAGAACGCGTTTTCGTTAGGTAGCAAGATTTTTTTTCTTCTTTTCTGTGTGTGTTGTTATTGTTGTTGTTGTTTCCCTTTGAGATAAAACACCTTTGCTTGTTTTCTTCCTTTATTATTTTCTAATAAAAACTGTGTAAAATATTTAAATAGTTCAGCATAAAGGAAAAGCAAATCCAGCTGTACTAATAAAGCGGGGAAGGGGGAAAAAAAAAAAAAAAAAAAAAAAAAAAAACATGGAGAGAATCCTGCCTTACACAACTATCCATACACCCTATTTATTTACAAGCATCATTTCGAATCTTATATGTGTTTTTGCGCGTCTGGTAGCGACAGCCGTTCGCAGACAATATTCAGTTTTGCATTGCTTAGTGTTTATATTGTTTGAATTTAAAGCTGCACAGTAATCATCTAAGTTTTGCTTATTTTCAGGCCTGGGACCGTTTAAAAAACAGACCCCCTCCAAAGACGCCGGCTGACTACGTGAATTCTAAGCAAAGATTAAGAGCTGCTTTACGAAATATGAGAACGATTGAAGAAGTGTCAGCCACTGGTGGCTACAGAAAGTACCGTATCAAAGGTAAGACGTACATTAAGGTTAAAAATTTGGCAAGCCATTATCAGAGCTTTATACTGTGAAGATTTTATGCATATGAGTATTACGCATTTATGGGCGCAATGAATGCTGGGCAAAAGAATCCAGAGAAGAATAATATTTTTGGCTTAAGAAACATCTATAATCTAGCGCCTTCCCATTTTTGGCATTACGTTAAGTTACTGTACAGAGACATTAATCACGTTTTTTTAATTTCATCCTAAGAGAACCTAAGAGAGAGTACCTGCCTGCGGCAGAAGATCTTTCATTATTTTTAAGTCTTTTATTTATTTAAATGTTAAAATGCCCTTTTAAAGCAGAAAAAACATTGTTATTGACTATCACTGAAGGAAATGCTTTTTTGTAGGTCAAATACAAACATATTATTAGAGACACACTGCTAGCCATTAAGATTGCCATATCATGAAGAGAAGCAGTTCGCAGTATCATATAGCCCTGGGTCATAAAGAGCCCTGGGTCCAGCAGCGGTCGAGCGGTAAAATCACTAAATACTACTTTCTCTCCGAAGCTCGAATCCTGGCGAATGGGCTGGCTGGAAAGGCGTTTTTGTTGTCTTCCCCCGTGTGCAATGAGCTAGTTTCTATCAGAAAATCCTCAAGGAAGGCGTCCCTTCCCTTAGGCAGATAGCGCTTTTTGCGAAAATCAAATAAACCTATAGTGCTTGCCAATAGTGCTTTGTCATAATAAAATAAACCAAACCGTTGCAAGAAAACCATGAAATCATTAAAATTTCAGATAAGTTTGAAGTGCAAATCATGCAGAAATGAAAATTTCGAGCATTTGTCTCTGCCTAAAAGCAACTGTTATAGGGCTGGTCATGAAATCAAATAGACTTTGGATGACATTTTCGGATAATGCCACTCCACGCGGGCTTCATTTCTATGCCAGATTTCCTTTGTGATCTTGGCTTGAAGCCATTGTCTTATAAGTCCTTCTGAAACCATTGATCACATATTTTCAGTTGGTAAAAGATCTAAAGAAGACGTCGTCCAAGCCCTGTGTATTGAGGAAACATAGGAAAAGAAAAAGAAAGGAAAAGTCCTCCCAAGAACTCCTTCCTTTCCTTAGGCCTCGAGTGTTTTGTCATAATTAAATACACCAACCAAACTAATCATTGCCTTCTATGAAAGGACAGACAGTTTACATACATGCATTCTCCAGGATTCGAATCGGGCCCTTCGGCACCGCCGTCAGAATCAATAAGCACTTTCCCGTCTGGGCGACTACATGCACTACATATTTTTTTAGTATTTTCTCTATCTGCGTGTTTATTTCATGGGCTAAATTAGGAATAAGACAAAAACTAATTAAGCAATTAATTAGCAAGGATAATTAAGATCTTAGAACTTCTTTCATGGTGGAAAATATTTCTAACTGGATTGAAAAGATAAGAGAAATATAAAATAAAAGATTGAAAACCAATAGCTCAATAGTTAAGACAATGCATTCGGTTTGCCTTCTCGCTAAAAGTCTGTACACGAATATTATCATGTTGCACAAACTAGGAAAGTTAATTTTAGAAATTCATCCCTTGTTGCTTTTCTAAAAGCTTGCCAAATACTATTATTATTTGTTTAAGTAATATATGAAAGATCAATCCTTTGAACAGAAGTCCACATAAAATGAAATGTTATTGAATCCTCATTATTTTACCAATTTGTTTTTTCTTCTTTACAGACATGCAAGACATAGAAGCTACGAGATGCACTCCTAAAGAAAATAAAATAAAAAGAGAAATCAAAAGTGAAATTACAGAGCGTAAGTTCTTGTGAATTTGTTTCCTCCTAAATTGTGTTCATAAACAGCATCAGCAGCGGATTAAGACTTTTACAGACTTTAAGAGCTTCGAAGATTGGGTGCGCGCTTTGAGCGCTTCGAAAAAATATGAAAAAAATACTACTATTATTTTCAATAATATATTATTTGTTTCAAGTGGTATATGAAAGACAAATTCTTCTTAAAATGAAATGTTACTAAATCCTTATTATTTGAACTTTTTTTTTTTTTTTTTTTTTTTTTTTAACTTTTCAGAATTGAAAGACATCCAAGGGACCTGCACCCCTAAAGAGAAAAAAATAGAACGAAAGAGTGAAAATGCAGAGAGTAAGTTCATGTGAATTTTTTCCTCATAAATTGTGTTCATAAGCAACATCAAGGCCGGGTTAAGACTTTTAGAGGCTCTAAGAACTTGATTGATTTTTTTTTGGGGTACCCCAACCATATTTTTAAGCCAATTTTGTTTCTTCATTCCTTCTCGCTCTCACGATTTTGTTTTAACTGCACCATACTACAGGAAAACAGGCAATGGAATCTTTTTTGGTATCCTCCCCCTTTCCTGGATGCCTAAGGATCCTTGTGTAGTGTCCCCTTTCCTTTGATGCCCTAAACACGTGCTTATATTGTTTAGTCGTTAATCCAGCCCTGAACAGCATACATACGTGAAATTCATATTAGCTGGAAATTTTTTATATTATTGAAAAGAAAATATCTTTTCAACATGATTTATAGAGCACCACATAGTCTATAGAGCTAGAAGTGATAGAGAGGTAGGCTTCAGTGCTAACGCTGATGGTCGCTAATGTTCACAGAAATGGTGGTTGCTTGCAGATATGTTTGGCTTATGAAGATTATCGCGAACACGGCGCCATGTAACGATTTTAGTAAGAATTGGCACTTGCTTTGTTATGGGTTATGCCTTTTTTCGAAAGTGAGCTTTTGGAAAATGACCATTCACACTGGCCGATTTCTTCACTATTTTCGAAAAGTTCACGTGAAACTGATAGCGTGGAACAAGCGCATTAAAATTCTGCTTTGAATGTTCCGTACTATGGAAAGTTCTAAACAGTTTTAAAGAGTAAACAAACATGACGCCATGTAAAGGTTTTAGTAAGAACTGTTAGCGGGGAGACATGAAGTTAAGATGGGTGAAGCCATTTGCAAAATGAAACTGTGTAGAAACATTAATATTTATTTTTTTTGTAATAAAAAGTATAAATTCCTGTCTTAACGTATAAGAGTTCCACTGATGACGAGAAAGAAACAATGCCGACATGAATTTAAGATGGCTAATACAGGCGCAGCCTTCTAATACGAACGCCCTGATTGCAGACCACCTGAAGTGGTTTTGAGAAATCTTATGGAGACAGTGACCTTTCTTTTATTTTAAAGGTCAAGTCTGCAAAATTTCATCAAGATCGGAATAAAACCGCAGAATAATTACACCTTCACACACACAACACAATTTCCTTTATATATGTAGATTGTTATAATGAATCCGACTAGTTAAGTTCATGGGTTCAGCCAGTAAATATTAGTTATTGAAAAGAACCTGCGTTTATTGCTTTTAAATCACTTCGTTTGTTAATTAATAACAGAATAAATTTGAAAGAAGAATCGAAAGTTCTTAAATTTTGTTGAACGACAACATACTGCCGGGTGAAAGATAAAAATGTTTTAATTTTGCCAGTGACGTATACCCTCTGTAACAACACACTTCTTTTACATCGACGGGTTTTCTGGTTAAATTCGAAACATAAATATCTTCTACTTTGCAGAGTGGCAGCACAAATAGTAATCAATAAACGATGACTGATGACGCACATCTTTATCGCGTTATATTATAGATAAGCTATTCTCAATTAGAGGTACGCAACAGAAAAATAGGTGGTACGCAAAGAAACAATGTATTTTTTAACTATTAAATTCAAAGATTAAGTACTCCAACATCATGTTTAAAGTTTTTTTTCTCTTCTAACACTTGTAAATTTATGCGATCTGAGCTTTTTTCAAGGTCAGTAGCAGCTCATAGACATTGGGAAAATAATCCGTTTTTGCTTTCACAATTATTCCTTTAGCCATAGACATAAAAGAATTTATCTTAAGTGATACTTTCAAAAAGAGTAATAGAAATGGATGTTGTATTTAACAGGAAATAAAGATAGTTCCTATAAAAAGATAATATTATCTCATTAATTCTTTTATAGTTGATTGATTTGTTAGCATGTCTACACTTTACATCGGCTTACTTCCGGGCTCATGTTGCTCTATTTTCCATTAGAATCGTTTTTTTTTTTTTTTTTTTTTTTTTTTTTTTTTATCTGGATTTACTGTCTCTAACAGCAGGTACTTTGTCGTCTTGTTACTTTGTATTCCTTACGTTTCTAGACAGTTTGAGAATATCATCGTTTGGTTTTGAAAAACTCGTAATATAGTGTGCATTTAAATACTTGTGAAAAAATAACAAAACAAGTCTAGATTTTCAAAATGGAAAGGACAGATTGAACGGAAAAATTATGATTCACAGGTGATAGATCCAGGATAATCTACTAGCACCAGAAAAACTGTTTATAGAAAATATAATGAAAATTATTTATCATTTGGATTTACTTGGAATGGAGATGAAATAGACCATCAACCTCAATATGTTTGTTGTTTGCGGTAAACTATTTATTATCCAATCAAACTAGGAAACCATCATTTCTTAAAAGACATATTGAATATAATTATGCCAATTTAAAGGATAAATATGAAGAATATTTTAAGAGGAAATTAGTTCAAAAGCAGTGAACAAATAATAAAAGAGTTTTGTTATTTCAAGTGAAAAAGCTTTGGAAGCTAGTTACCTAGTAAGCCTAAGAATTGCCATGACTGGCAGGCTCACACTATTAAAGAAAACCTTATATTACCAGCAGCTAAAGATATGGTTTTAACATTATTCAACGAAAAAGCAGCTAATGAACTAAATCATATTCCGTTATTAAATGATAGGTTAAGTCAACGAATTCGTAAAATGGCAAATTCCATCAAAGAGACACGTATTCAAAAAATAAAACACAGTGAGTATTTCGCAATGCAATTGGATGAAAATACTAATATAATGAACTATGCTCAATTATTAGTTTGCATACGTTTCAAAGAAGATAAACGAATTGCCGAAGGGTATTTATTTTGGAAATCTCTTCGTGATAGAGAACCTGAAAATAAAATTTTCTAAGTTGTAGAGATATTAGGATTTTTGGAAGCAAGAGAGATTGAAAAATTAGCAAAGCCTTCACCGGGACTCGAAACACGGATCTCCGAAATACCGGCTCATTGTGCTGACCACTACACCACGAAGGCACGCTTGGAAGGAGATAGAAATACCTTATAAAGTAATTGACAGTTTTATGTCTGTAAATGATTTTCCTTGGAATAAATGCATTGTCATATGCAGTGACGGAGCTCGGGCTTTAGCTGGAAAACATTCCGGTGTTATTTCTCAAATAAAGAAAGTCGCACCTGAAACTAAATTTACTCACTGCTCCATTTCATCCTGAAGCTTTAGTAGTTAAAAGAATCCCCGAAAATGGTTTTGAATCCAACTGTGAAAATTGTTAATTTTATTAAAAGCCGAGGTTTAAATTCAAGAATATTTATGATTTTATGCCAAGAGATGGGCTCTGAACATGAAACGCTTTTGAAAATCCAGAAGAAATGTTTTGAACAGTCATTTTAAACTTCGATCAGAAATTGATTTGCAAAAATGTTTATTTAGTGAATTACAGTTGGCGAAGTTTAGCATATTTAGCTAATAGTTTTGGAAAGTTAAATGAATTAAATTTAGGATTACAAGGACAAAGTGTTAGTTTGTTTTGTTTAAAGATAAAATAAATGCAATGATAAAAAATTCGAGCTAATAATCGAAGGACTGGATAATAATATTTAAAACTTTTTACCACTTTTAGAAAGTTTTTTTTACGAAAAATAATTTGAAAGTAGAAGAAGAATTAACATCCGACATTAAAAATCTTTTTTCTTCGATAAATAATTTCAACATGTACATTATCGAGGACTGTGAAAAAGAAAATTTCATTAGAAATCCATTTTGTTCAAACGTACCTGAAATTTTATCTCGTGAAGAAAAAGAAAAATTGATAGAAATTTCCTATCATCGAACTGTAACTGAAGATTTATATTAAAAAAAAAAAAAAAAAAAAATGAAAAAACACGCTTGTTAACGTTTGGCTGAACTTGAGAAAAAAAAAAGAATTCTAAAGGCATTTCAAATAAAGCTATTAAAATTTTATTGCCTTTTCGAACAATCTATTTCTGCAAACAAGGATTTTGTTCCATGTTATGTTTGAAAAATAAATACAGAACAAAATTAAAAATGGATCTTAATTTACGGTTAAAACTAAGTAAAATAAGACCGGACAGAAAAATATTGATCTCTCTTAAACAGGCCCAAATTTTGAACTAAATTTTATAGCTTAAATTTTGATAATTAAAATGGTAACCAATTATTTTTATGTGCGCATGTTTAATACAAATAGCCAATAGGTTAAGCAAATGACAATATACTATATTAATACTTCTATTCAGAAATTGGAAAAATAATCATTGCAAAATGTAGTGATGGTACTAAAGTTTGCGAATTTCTATTTAGATGGTAAGTGTAAGTCAAAAGTTGAGAACCGCTGTTATAAATTGTTGTATTATATTGGAATAAACTGCAATTTCTTATAAATAAATAGTTATAGCTTTTACAGAGTTTTTGAATTCAAATGTTTAGAAAACAGTGTTGGAGAATTATTATTTGCACTTGAATGCTCTATCTGTGCAGATATTTCTTGTTTGTTTGTTATTATAGAGAAGATTTTTAATGTGTCAAGGTTTGAAATAGTTTCCCTTATATTTGTTTTCTCTTAGCAGCAAAACCTGGCTGCAGTTTTTGGCAAAACGCAGATGATGAAAAAAATCTTCCAAACCCTGAACGTAAGAACCCATTTTGTCCTTGCCCTCTCCCTTTTCTCTTTTCTTTCTCCTTTCTCTTTTAATTTTTACCTAGAGATGATGCTGTGTTTGCATTGCGTAAAATGCAATCCGAAAATTCTCCGAATTTTCTGTTATTAAACTATCCACCTTTGTATCCCAGGTTCCACGAAGGCTTTAATACAGAATTTGTTTAATAAAGAAACCCTTACCCATCAAAGATCTCAAAGACATTTTTATTCAAAGCATGTAATTTTACCAAACAAGATGAAAGAATCTCACATTCTAATTAATATACGTATAAATTTTATGAATATTCTTTTTTGAACAAATATAATCTGAAATTAAATATTGTTGCCACTCACAAATAGCATTAATAACATAGTGTTTGTATTTATATAAAGCTATATTAAAAATAAGTAAAATAAATAAATACTTATATTAAAATAAATAAATACTTCACAAGCAGACGATCACACAAACGATAACATCCTCCGACCTTCTGACTATACATTATAATCATATTATTGTGCATTATGTTTTTAGATCATTTTGAATACAAATAAATGGCAACAAAAATTCTAATGTGGACAACACAGGACGTTTGTGTACAGCCTATTAAATTATACACATTTTCTGTTGCATTTCATTTAAACTTATTTCCTTGAATTTCATTAGAGATATATTTCTTATTCGGTTAATTCATTTCTAACTTAACGGCAAAGCAAAAATGCATAAAAACTAAAAACACCTTATTTAAAAATGATAAAATATAGAGAAACATAAAACACCAAATACACTAAAAGGAAACCAACATTTTTATAGTTAAAATTAGAGCTTCTACGAAAAAAAAAAAAAAATCCTGTTTAGCCAGCAGGCAGAAAGACAGATTCGGTACACAAAACTGAAAGTTTACTTTTGGTCCTACTCGGAAAAAAATTCACTGAATTTGGTGCAGAAACTGACTTGATTCACTGTTCTACTAAGAGTTTCAAATTCAAACAAATGGCGGCCGGCTTCGTTAAGCTTAGCAACGCATAAACAATTTTTAAATTGTTGATATTCTTACAACTATTGAATGCAGATTAACTAAAGGCATGAAAACATTAACCGGAACATAAGAGCAACATAATTCAACCCCTTTTAAAACAATTTACCAACATATAAGAATTAAAAAACTGGGCTCACTGAGGCTGGTAACAGAGTGGGTGTATATATTATGTATGCTTGATGCAGCCGATTGCAACCTAAAAGGGAGATATACAGCTGAACGTTGTAGCAGTCCCATATACAAAATTTCAACGTCCTACGGCTACTCGTGTTTGAGTTATGCGAGATAATTCGTACGTAAAAACATTGTTCAGATAGATTCGAAAGCTATCAAAATGGATATTTTCGTTGAAATATGATACCCAGAATTTCAGACAAATACTCACCAGCTCTGTTCTCTAACTATGTATGCGAGAGTAGTTGAATCGCTTCTTTAGAAACGTTTTACATACTACTAATTCAGTGTTTCAAATACCGAATTTGTCAATTTTGCATCTATGAAGGCAGCTAAAGTTTCATACGGGCAAATGTTCCGCTTTTTAAAAAAGCTACTCTGGATTTAGCAGCAAGCAGTAATAGGTTGTAAGGATCCTAAGTTTTATTAACGTTTATTTTATTTTAAAACTGTACGATCACTTCTTATTTTCTACTTCCGGCCAGAATTAAATGCTTTAACTTGTTTATGCAAATTGTCTTGCTAACGCCCAAGTATTTAAGTTGTGGTTTTTTGCCAAGAGAGAGAGAAGGAGTTTTAGGAAGCAAGCCGCTTGCCACTGCAGTTTTACGAACTTTCACTCGGTTGATGGTTGCCTTTAAGGCCAGAGGTTTAGTCCTCTTGATATTTGCAAACGTATTGTAGTTTCAGCAGCTCGGCGTACTACATACGTACCCCTTTTAAATAAAGGCCAGTCTTAGTGCTAGGCATTTGTATACTAATTCAAAGTTAGCTTTTAATTAGAGTTTTAGTTAGTAGTTTTATATTCTTACGTTCAGACCACAAGTGGTTGGTCTCTGTATTCCGAAATTAGGAAGTGCCTGTAAAGTATTGAAAATAAAGGGTTTCGTATACCCTTCCTGCTTGTGTCGTCTGTTATACACAAATCTTGAACATAGCTTGAGTAAGCTCCCTGTTCTTATTCAGGGCATACCATGTTTCCAAAGAAAATAAAGAGAAATAGAAGTCCTGACAACGTTCACCGAATTTTTCTCTTCTGATCTCAAAAATACTACAGCAGCATAGGCATCTATCTTTGATAGCATCACATAAAATGTGAATTGTTCAGTGCTTCAGATTTACTGCTATAACATGAATCCATCTGGAAATATAAATTTCTTCCACGATTAATTCTTGAAACCAGTGAAAGAAATCTTTCCTCAGATTACCAGTGATTTCTGTGTTCCATTTCACAGTCATCTTCCAAGCCTTTCGTAGCATTATAGGGACAAAGCATAACTGAAGCAGTATATCCGATTAGATCAAAACCTTTAGTGAGCTACTGAAAGCATAACTCGATTATTTATCTTTATCTTCTCAAGGTTTAGTTTTTTATTCCGGCTCACATTAACCTTTAAAAAATCCAGTTGACGATTGCACATCAGGCCTAAGACAAGTGTTTTCCAATCATGTTCAATTTTGTCTCCTCCTGTATATTCCTACTGGTAGGAGATCAAAACCGCCTTTTGACACTAGCAGAACTGAGCGCCACCAGAGATGACCACTGACTTATGTCTTCCGGAGTATCGTAATCTTGACAGATGGAAGACCTGAGTATGAAAATAGGTGGCCTTAATTATTTATGATTAATCAAGATTTACGGAATACAGGACCTACAAAAAATTCCGATTTTGTATCAAAATACCTATATTAGAACAACGCAATATCTAAATCTAATACGCACTAAGTCTCACTTTCGAGACATGAAAAACGCAAATCGAATTTCGTCAATCGGCCCAGTAGAACTGCAGATATAGAACTGTCTTCTTCTTCTTCTCCCCCCCCCGCAGTGTACATCTTTACCACATTATATTATAGATTTATTATATTGAAATAAACTGCAAATTCATATAAATACATGTTTATAGCTTTCACAGATCCTTTTGAATTCAAATGTTTAGAAAACAGTATTGGAGAAGAATTATTTGCACATGAATGCTCTGTTGCCTTTGATTTTTTTTATTCGTTGTTATTATTGAGAAGATTTTTATGTGTCAAGTTTTGCAACATTTTTAAATCTTTCATATCTTTGCAGCACAACCTGGCTTCAGCAATGACGAAAAAAAGCCTCCCGTCCCTAAACGTAAGTTTACATTTTGCTCTTCCCCCTTCTTTGCATTTCCCCCCTGTTTTAAGTTTTACCTAGATATGGCACTATGTTTGCATAGTGCAAGATGCAATCCGATTCTCGGAGTTTTCTGCTATTAAACTATCTGCCTTGGCGACCCAGCGGCCATCTTGAAATTTTGCCTTCCTGGCGCCGATCTTGGCGTCAAAAAAGAATCGCCAAAAAAATAAGGAGCACCCAATTGTAAACTTTTACCCAAATATTAATTACCATAATAAATAAATTAACAAACTTACCGTTGCTTTCTCTCGACAAACCTCTGGTATCCAAGAGAAAAATTAAATTTAAAATCTGCACAGAATTATCGCCCTCATTTTTTCGAGTGGCAACAGTGCTGATATCAGCAACAATCCCAACAGTGATATATCAGCAGCAATGGGTGCGTGCCATTGTTGCTGATATAACGAGATCGATTTGATGCAATTTCATTAAAAAACATAAAATAATAAAAAAACTCATTTAAATTTTGAAAAAATCGCTTCGAGGTGCACTGGCTCTTGTCTAGATGCACATATGTACTAAATTTCGTAGCCCTGAGTCTATTAGCTTACGCGCAGCACGAACGAAAGACACACACACAGACAGACTCTTCCTTTCATTATATATAAAGATAAATCATTTCTAGAAACCCATTTATATGTAAAGAAATTAAAATCTACATCAGACACTGAAACTAGTAAATGGGTTGATTTAAGTTATCTTAGATAGACGAAATTTCATTTAAAACGTAGACAATCTTGAAAGTTTTTATGTATAGATTATCTTTTTTGAAAGGTAGATTTATCATATTTACTATATTGATAAAATTACCTGATAAATTAACTTTTATAATTATTTTTTCCATTTTCCTTTATAGTTGTGGTTGCTCTTAAAGGGAAAGGATATGTTTGTCTACCAGAAAAAAATAAATCATCGCCTCTGGAAACAGAAATTTTGGATGAATTGATATTAGCTCCAAAAAGTAATTTTATTTTGATGATTAATCATTGAAGACTTTTTCGAAATTTTTGCATTTAAGTGTTTTTAATCAAATGATCATCTGCAAGATAATTGAGCATTGTATTATAATTTAATGCTAAGATGTTAGTTTTTTTTAATTACATTTAACAATTATTTGCAAATAATCGAAGTCTAGCTCTTTAGTCGATAAATATTCATTACTAAAAATTAAAAATTTCGAGAATAATCGGTTAGATACATTTAAAATCCAGTTTTTAATAAATTATCTAATAATAATCTGACCACATTTTCTATATGAAATTTAAGTAAAAATTAAAAAAATTGATGGAAATTTTGAAATCTGTTTCATGCAAAATGTATTCATATGCTCGCATGTGTTTTAGAGTTTTTTTTAAATTTATTTGTGAAAAAGTGGACTAGTTATTAATTAAATTTAATTATTAGTTAGTTGTTAAAGAAAATTTTCTCATAATGTACTATTATATACACTCATGTCCATAAATTAAGGATAATTCGGAGCTACGCGGAAATCGAACTCTAAAATAAATATATCACCTGTAAAATCACTACACACATCTTCAAGAATCATATGCAAATTTCAGGAAGTAACCAGATGACACCAGATGACCTCTTACACTCTCGTCATTGTGATGTACCAGTAACGATGGTACATCACAATACGAGAGTGTAAGAGAGTGATATATAAGGAATACAGGCAAAGAAGTAAAATTGTTCGCAGGCGCTTTATAAGCACAGTGCAATAACCGAATAGTTATGACACAAAGGACGCATTTGGATGATTTTTTACGTGGTAGAATTATCGGCCGTGTGGAATGTGGGCGTACCCAACTGGAAGTATCAGACGAACTTGGAATTCCCCAGAGTGTCATCTCCAGGCTTTGGCAACGATTCCAAGATGATGGTAATGTGAGTAAACGTTACAGCACAGGTCGCCCCAGAGTTACAACGCCGAATGAGGACCGGTATTTGGCAGTTACTGCCAAAAGAAACAGGCGGAGCACAGCCTCAGACCATTCTCGTCAGCTCTCTTCAGCCACTGGTACGACAATTTCAAGGCAGACTGTGTACAGACGTTTAGGGCAGATTGGTCTATATGCTCGTAGACCTGTCAGACGCGTTCCACTTACTGTAACTCACTGTCGCCTGCGGTTAGCCTGGAGTAGAGAGCATGCATTGTGGACACCGCAATAGTGGGCTTGTGTGATGTTTTCCCACGAGTCCAGGTTTAACTTGCAGTCTGATTCTCGCCGGTCTTTCATATGAAGAGCTCCAGGTACCCGTTACCACCAAGAAAACATCATTGAACGACACCGTAACGGTGGTGCAGGAGTGTTCGTTTGGGGTGGAATTATTCTGGGTTCTAGAACTGACCTGCATGTTCAAATTGGAACCATGACAAGCCAAATCTATCGGGACGTCCTTCTGGAACAACATGTACGTTTGGTTCGGGGCGCCATGGGCGCACAATTTGTGTTTATGGATGACAACGCTCGTCTACACCGTGCAAACATCGTAAGCGAATGCCTTCAATCGGAGGATATCACCCATATGGACTGGCCAGCATTCTCACCGGACTTGAATCCAGTAGAGCACGTGTGGAACATGCTTGGCCGACGAGTTGCAGCCCGTCAACCTCCTCCTACATGTCTACCGAAACTTCGGAGAGCATTGCTTTTTGAGTGGTGTAATATCCCCCAAGATCAGAATGATAATTTGATACTCAGCATGCCTAGGCGTTGTACGGACTGTATTGCATCGTCTGGGAGACATACAATGTATTAACAATCATACCAACCATGTAATATTGTTTTTTTTTTTTTTTTTTTTTTTTTTTTTGTAAATAGGTTTTTTTTTTGTAATTTTCTCCAAGGAGAAAAAATCGCTAATTTTTTTAATAATATCAAACATATAGCATCTTTTTTTGCTCTTTACCTTTTGTTTAATAAATAAGCTTTACAAATAAGTCAAATTTGTTTTGCTTCTAACTCTTCCTTTGCCTGATTTTGCATTATCCTTAATTTATGGACATGAGTGTATTTATTTCTAAACATTTTAACTTGTTTCTAAATTTGTTGGAGAAATCTGTTCAAAACGCTTTTATTATTCAAAGAGTGCTAAAAACAAACTCATTTAAGAATTCGGATGAAACATATTGCTGAAAAGTTTTGCACATGATGATGCTTGTTGCAGTCTCTGAATTTAACTAACAATACATTGCGAAAATTACTGTCCGTAGTTTGAAATTATTATTCCTCTGGCAAAATATTTCAGTAATTTCAAATTTGAAGTGCACGTGAGGAGACGCTACAAAACAAAGCAGCTACAAGTTATATTAGAAATTAAATTAAACAGCATTTTAAAAGTCATAAAGTATCGCAGAAATGCTTAATATAAAGCGTTCAACTGTCTTTGCTGTTGCAGAGCGGTGTATATTGAGGTAAACAGGGTTACCAGATAATCTAGCTGGCCGATGGGTTTTCACGATTTTCTTATAATTCTTAGCAGGTTAGGGTATACATTAAAGAAGCAAGAAACAACAGTCTTGCTTAAATCTTCGAAACATTCGGTTTGCGGTCTACAATACACTTAATAAAAAATATAACAACAAAAGAAAATATCTAATGTAAACCACCATATGACTTCCTTGTACTGCATCTTAAATTATACACATTTTTTGCTGCACTTCATTTAAACTTATTTTCTCGATTTTATTTCATTTAAATTTAATTAACCGATCCCTCAAAACAAGTTGAAAATGATATCAAATAATGCAAATTTTGAAATTAAATATCCCGCTCAATTTTAGTCGTGCGGGAGTCAAACTTCTTGTATTTTTATCATGACGAGTATAAAATTTTCAGAAACTTAAGTTTAAGACTCTGCAGACAGCATTAAAAGTTAGATCTCGTTATTTGTCAAAAATTAATTTTTTATTTTATTTGGTCTTTTCCAAACATGGATATTTCCCACATTTAAAACACTTCTGTAACTGTATATATATGTATGTATATGTAAGAAAAATAAAGAATATGTAAAAGATTAAATTATCAACGTAAATTTCCCTTCTGAATTCTAAAACTAGTAACCTCTCTATCTGCACTACGTCATTTCTAGATTAATCCATGTCGTATGACTCTTACATAATTCTGGTGATGTAAGTGGAACTAAAACTCAATCAACCAATAGTAATTTACAGTAATATTAACTGTAAAATTACTGTTGGTTGCATGAAATCAAAATGCATTGGGAACCAAAACTAAGTCTGAATTGAGATCTTACCCTGAGCATAACGCACTTACTTTCTACGCTTTGGCCTAGCTGGACTGCAGTCTGTCTGTTTCTCCTTTCTTACTGCAAAATTATCTAAAATGTAAACTTTTTGGAATAAGCACAATTAATGTGTCAACTTGTTTGTGGCCACAACGTGTTTGCTGAAATAAAAAATGAATATTTAATATGCCTTCTCCTCCAATTTCATATTCATTATGGATCAACACTTCTAGACCATCAAAATTTCCGCTAGTCATTAGTTCTAAGTTTGTTTCTATTACATTATCAGGACTTGTATTCCTCTTTACTTGCTTTGGAAACATGAACTGTCCTGACTCGTAACAGGGAGCTTACTCAAGCTATGTTTAATAAATTGTGAAGTAGACAATACACACAGGAAGGGTATACGAAACCCTTTATTTTTCTATCTTTACAGCGATTTCCGGAACTTCGGAATACAGAGACCAACCACTTGTGGTCTGAACGTAAGAATATAAAAATATTAACTAAAACTCTAACTAAAACTAACTTTGGATTAATATACAAGTGCCTAACTTTAAGATTGGCCGTTATTTAACAAAAATTCGTATGTTGACAATACACACAGGAAGTGTATACGAAACCCTTTATTTTTCTATCTTTACAGCGATTTCCGGAACTTCGGAATACAGAGACCAACCACTTGTGGTCTGAACGTAAGAATATAAAAATATTAACTAAAACTCTAACTAAAACTAACTTTGGATTAATATACAAGTGCTTAACTTTAAGATTGGCCGTTATTTAACAAAAATCCGTATGTAGTACAGAGAGCTGCTAAAACTACGATATGTTTGAAATTGTCAAGAGGACTAAACCTCTGGCCTTGAAGGCAACCAGCAACCGAGTAAAACTACTATGGCCTGCTGCCTGCTTCTAATAACTCTTTCCTCTCTCTTGCTTGGCAAAAAGCCACAACTTAAGTACTTGGCGTTAGCAAGACAAATTTGCATAAATAAGTTAAAGCTTTTCTGGCCGGAAGTAGAAAATAAGAAGTGATAGTAAAGATTTTAAAATAAAATAAACGTTAGTAAAACTTAGGATCCTTACAACATATATATATATATATATATATATATATTCAATTGCAATAAAAACATTTCAAAATTTTGCATAAATTCAAATTGGCACTTCTTCGTCATATTATAAGGGATACGCGTAAACGTTTATCTAAAATTGAATTTGAATTATATTACCTCCATTTAAAAATTGCTTATTCAACTGAAACTTTTTCCTCATTTGAACATACATCCTGGTCTAGAACCGATACCGTTTGTCAACGGCATAAAAATGTGCTTACTTCTAAATTCCTTAAGCTCACACACCAGTCGAATAGTCCCACTTATCTAGCTAATCTTCTCACTGTAAACGTTAACCTCATCGTTAATATCTCCAATAAGAATCTTTCGGAGGATCAGTTAAAAGTATTAAAATATAATTTCAATTTTTCAAAGACATCTAAACCTTCAATTCCTCAAATCCTCGCCCCTATAGAGAAAGCCTTTAAATTCTCCAAAATTTCGGAAACGCAGGAGGATACAATTCGCCACATAATTAATCATAACGTTAATTTTAACAACAAATCTTTGGGTTCGAATCTTAGCAAAAAGGAAAATGAGATCTTACGTGAAATTCATTCTGATTGTTAAAAAATTTTATCAACTTTGTACTATTAAAATTTTTTGATCATTAAATAGATAAGTGAAAGTTCACTTACCTTCTAAATAGGGCTGCCCTGAACTGCCTGCTTTTCCTTCTTCTCGGTATCTGTCTCTATGATGAACTTCGATTTACTGCGCAACACAGCTATAAACTTTTTAAGAAATTTTAATTCGTATGAAAGATATCTACAAAATATTTACAAGTTATAATGATTACAAGCATAATTTATACGGAGACGGTCTATCGTTATACATCTGTTAGACGCGTCAGCCGTTCAACTGACTACTTTTAGTCTCTTACGCCAGAGGGCGTTCGTGGAAGTAAAGTTCTAGTAAACAAACGCGACACTCCCACCTTGAGGTCCAGTATCAGCAAAGGATGGACCTCAACTGACCTGTAGTTCAAGTCTTTTGAGTTTTCGTCATACGTCGAGTTCTGTACCTTACTAGCATATCCGACTCAGGTGTAAAGTTGAGTTCAAGAGGTATGAGGTTCTTAGTAGGTCTTATAATCTCCCCTTGTGCAGTTTTCAGTTTCACTAATCTAATGTGTCCGTCGTGGGATGGAAAAATTTCCACGATTCTAGCTAAGGGCCAGTTTATCCTTTTTTCGTTGTTGGACACAATTACAAGATCACCAACTTTCACAGAAGATGGTTCGCGGATGAATTTTGAGCTTTGTTTTAGTTGCCCTAAATATTCTGATCGAAATCTTTTTCGTAAATCTTTTCTCAATTTGGCTCTGTAAAGGTATCTTTTATTGATGGATTTAGAATCCAAAAGATCTAATTCAGGAACTCCAGTCTCTGTAATTTCTGTTAGAAACATTGCTGGGGTGAGAGCTCTTAAATCCTTTACGTCTTCTGACAAATACGTGAGAGGACGGTTGTTCATAATGCTCTCGCAGTCACAAATGATTGTCAACAGTTCTTCGTAGTTCAGAGAAGATTTTCCTAGTACCTTTCGAAGAATTCTCTTTAGTACTCCAATTAATCTTTCCCACCACCCTCCCCACCATGGCGAGGAAGGGGGAATAAATTTCCATTCAATTTTCTTAACTGTTGCATTTTCTAAGATAGAATTCCAATCTATGGTCTTAAACAAATTATTTGATCCAACAAAATTGGTTCCATTGTCGGAGTATACAGTGACAGGTCTACCCCTTCGAGCGATGAATCGCCTGAACGCGTGCAGGAAACTTTCGGTTGATAGAGATGAGACTAGCTCTAAGTGAACTGCTCTATATATTGCGCAAGTAAAAATGACGATCCATGTTTTTTGACCTCCTTTTAAAATTAAGGGACCCGTCAGATCAACACCAATAATCTCAAAAATTAAAGCTTCTCTTATTCTGTCTTCAGGTAGTGGCGCTTGAGGAATCTTATATGAATCAGAGTCGAACCTTCGACATCGTACACAGTTTTGGATAACCTTGCGTACCGTCTTCCTACTCTTTATGATCCAATATTTTTCACGCAAAGCGCACATAACGAATTGTACTCCAGCGTGACTTAGCGTTTCATGTTCAGATTTGATCAGCTTTAAGACTAATGGATGTTCTGAGGGAAGTAAAACTGGGTAACGAAAGTCAGCATCATCGTCTCTCTGAAAGATACGTGTCTTCACTTTTATAAGGCCATTGGAGTCCATGATAGGTTCTAGAGCACGTATTCTTTTATCTTTCAATCCTTCGAAAGATTCTCGTTGGATGAGTCGGAAAACCACTGTTTCAGCTCCTTTTAGTTCTTCGACTGAAATTCTCCCATGAGTTCTTTCAGATGGTGGTGTTGTAGCATTTTTAATGAATCTAAAGATCCAAGATACGACCTTTATGATCTTTTCGAATTTTGAAATATTGTGAAAAAGGTTAAATTTATCTGTATTCGTGTTATTGCTGGCTGAAACCACAGTTCGTTTTCTCTCTCCATTTACTATATCGAAGTCAGGATGTTCTCCATCTGCAATAGGCCACTCTTCTGGAGGTCGATAAATCCAATCTGGTCCTTTCCACCATTCGGATTTCCTCAATTCTTTTGCAGAGCAACCGCGTGATGGCAAATCCGAAGGATTAAACTTTCCGGGAATGTGATGCCAGTGATCTGGGTTACTCAGTTTTCGAATCTCATTTACTCGATTGGCTATAAAAGTGGACCAATTTTCTTTCTGTTTTATCCAAAAGAGAGCATTTGTGGAATCCGTCCAGTAAAAAACTGGAACCTCTTTTAATTTCACGTCTTCTCTTATTGTATGAGAGAGCCTGGCTCCAATAGTGCAAGCGAGTATCTCTAGTCGAGGTATGGTGAGTGCTTTTAGGGGAGCAACTCTCGCTTTAGATTGTATCAATTGACAAGTGACTCCACTCTCACCGCTGTGTCTAAGGAAAATGCAGGTCGCATACGCGTCCTTGCTTGCGTCTGAAAATACATGCAGAGTGGTACTTTCGTCTATTTTGGGAAGCAATCTAGGAATTTTGATATCTTTCAAATATTTTAACTGAGATGACCATGTGAAAAATTTCCTTGCTAGATCATTCGGCAAATTAGTATCCCAGTTAATTTTCTGTTTCCAGCACTCTTGCAGAATCATTTTAGGCAAGAGAGTAACTGGACTAGTAAACCCAATTGGGTCAAAGATTTTACTAAATTCGGAAAGAACAGATCTTTTGCTCGATACAGGGTTTTCTTCATATTTTACGTGACAAGACAAAGTATCGTCAAACAAGTCCCATTTCAATCCCAATACTGACACAACATCTTCATAATCTTTATCAGAGAGGTTTAGAATTGAAGTTTCATTTTTAAGTCTATTATGTTTCCATCCTCTTAGGTCAAATTTTGCAGTAGCCATTATTTCCTTAGATCCTTTGATAAATGAGTTTAATTCTTCAATTGATTCCACGCTCGCTACGCAGTTATCCACATACATGGCTTTCTTTAGCTTTGAAGCTATTTCCTGATGATGTTTTGGTACATTTTCCAAATGGTAGTTAATCGTGGCAGCGAGTAAAAAGGGGCTGGCGTTTACGCCGAATACAACCCTTCGGTGCCGATATATAGTCAGTTTTTCAGGCTGTCCTTTCTCCCACCATAGGAATCGGAGGAAATCTCGATCCGCTGGGTTCACACCTATCTGAAGAAATGCTCTTTTTATATCCGAAATTACTCCATATTTCCCCTCTCGAAATTTTATCAAAATTTTGGGGATCAATTCAAGATAATTAGGACCCTTTTCCAGGCAGTCGTTCAGAGGTACCGAATTTTTCTCCTTTGCAGATGCGTCGAACACTGGTCGAATTTTGGTAATCGAATTTTCCCGAAACACTGCTCTATGTGGCAGATAATGCCCTTTGATCTTTTCTGCCTCCGAAATATCGATAGGTTCAATTATTCCCTCTTCTACCCAATCCTTTAAAACAGTTTCGTAGGCTTCTAAGGAATTCTTTGTCTGAAGGGTTTTCACGCAAGACTTCAGACGCTTTTCTGCAAGGATTCTATTATCTGGCAACTCAGGATGAATTTGAAGCCATGGCAGTGATACCTGATATCTTCCAGCGTCATCTCTTTCTAAAGTACGGATAAAATAATTTTCTGTAGCCTTTTCTATTTCTTGTTTTGTTTGCGAAAGAACTGGTTCAGTTATTCCGATAGAATCAAGAGACCACAAGTCACAAATTTTTCTGTCACTAATGTGTAGTGATAAAAGAACTTCATTAAAATTTTTTCCCTTTACCTTCGTTCTCCCTAATATTGTCCAACCAAGGTGTGTATTCATCACTACTAAACTCTCCGTTACGTGTATTATTTCCCCTGTAAAGAGTTTTCCGGCATAATCTGCTCCTACAAGCACGTGTATTTCGTTAGGGTGTTTTTCAAATAAACAAGAATTCTCATTAATTACATCACTGGGAAAAATTTTGTAACCTCTTAGTTTCTTTAAGCATTCCCTATCCTCCAATTTTGGAATATGTGAGCATATGGTTTTTTGGCTCAAAACCTCCATTTCGCATGTGAATCCTGTTTCTGGATTATTTAACTTAATCAGATACTTGTTGTGATTTTCCCTTTTTTCTATTCCTCCAAAAAGCCCATGAGTCACACTTTCCTGACCTAAAGATTTTAGTTTTAATTTCTCCGCAAGAAATGTGCTGATATATGATCTGCTACTTCCGGTATCCAGAATTATTCGTGTAAAATTGCTTTCACCATCTCCGTAAACATTGGCAATTAAAGTTTGCAAGATTACACTTTCATAGGATGAATTATTCGTTAAGGCCTTATTTTCAATTTGTTCTTCCTTAATTTCTCCGTTTTCGTTTTTAAAACACATTATAGTGGCATGTCGTTGTTTACATAATTCACACCTTATTCTAGAAGTGCAAATAAAACTAAGATGCCGTGGGTGTAAACAGCGATAACAGATCCCTTTCGCTTTGCATTTCTCCCTTTTTTTTCTCAGTAGACCATAAAGATGCTTGTTTACACGTTATAGACTCGTGATCAGAAGAGTCGCAGAAAACACATGGTGTTTGTCCCCCCCGCAAACTTGCGTTCGTTAACTCCGAAGCTGTGTGTTTCGCAATAGGTCTGGGTTCACTCAGTTTGTTATGCTTTTGCGGCGCCGCCTTTGGCTGGACCGTCTGGAATGTACGTTCCCGCGCAACTAATTGCTCAGAAAGAAATTCCACTAGGTGACTCAAATCGTAATTTGATTTCCGAACTGTTTTATTATACTCCAAAACCAAATCTGGGGGCAATGTTTTAAGCAAAATAGGTGTTAATAAAGCTCCATATGTTTCTGAGGTCATATTTAATGATTCAAGACATCGAATATGTTTCTGTATATAATTGAATAACTTACGGAAATTTTGAATGTCATTACAATCTTTTAGAGGTCTTATTTTCAGTAATTTATCTATATGGGCGTTGATCAGTACATCTTTATTTCCAAATCTTTCTGTGAGGAGTTTAACTGAAGTTTAGTAATTTTCTTCGGTTAAATCGAAACCGTCAATGGTGTTATAAGCAGTGCCTCCCAAAAAGGATTTCAAATAATTAAATTTGCTTATAGCGTCAAGCGTTTTATTTTGGTGTATGGCTGATGAAAAAGTGTTCCAAAATGTCAGCCATTCGCAGCTCTCGCCATAAAACTTCGGAATCGTAAGTTTAGGAAGCTTCACATTATGACTTTCGATTTTAACGTTTTCTATAATACTTTCACTTAACTGTTCAGTGCTTCGTAACACATTAAATTTTTGTTGTTCTATATTAATTTCTTTCAATTTTTTGTTAGCTTTGTATTTAAATGTAGTTATTCTTTCACGATATTCGTCAACACCGTTTAATTCCTGGTCTAGATCCTTTATGTTTATTAATTTTTCTATATCGGCATCTATTTGTTTTAACTCGTTCGATTTTTCATTTAAGAGTTCTAAAGAAATTTCTAGTTCCTCTGCATTCACTTCTGTTTTTGGTAATTCAGTTTCTATTCGGCCAATTAATTTTGTAACGGCAGCCCTTATGTGGCCGCGTTTCCTTTTCAATGTATCGATGAATTCCGTCATTATTTAATATTCAACAATTCAACAAGTATCAGCAATTCACTAATTATTTATGCTTATGTATTATCTATATAACTGATATCAATTTAGACAGTTTCAATAGTTAGGAAAACAGCAGTTACTGGCAGTCCCTGTTCGGGCGCCATGTTAAAAAATTTTATCAACTTTGTACTATTAAAATTTTTTGATCATTAAATAGATAAGTGAAAGTTCACTTACCTTCTAAATAGGGCTGCCCTGAACTGCCTGCTTTTCCTTCTTCTCGGTATCTGTCTCTATGATGAACTTCGATTTACTGCGCAACACAGCTATAAACTTTTTAAGAAATTTTAATTCGTATGAAAGATATCTACAAAATATTTACAAGTTATAATGATTACAAGCATAATTTATACGGAGACGGTCTATCGTTATACATCTGTTAGACGCGTCAGCCGTTCAACTGACTACTTTTAGTCTCTTACGCCAGAGGGCGTTCGTGGAAGTAAAGTTCTAGTAAACAAACGCGACACTGATACTAATATCATTATCTCTAAAGCTGATAAGGGCGGACAGATCGTTGTTATGGACAACCACACATATATTACTGGCGTCTCTAAACTGATAAATGAAGGCCCATACTGCTTGATCCCTAAAGATCCTTCAACTTCGGACCTCACGCAGGTTAGAAGTGCTATCAAATCTTCTAATATTCTGCCGACGCAATTGAAGAAATTACTTATACCACCTATTACTAATTTCGCTAGGCTTTATGCTCTTCCAAAAGTCCACAAAACCGGTATTCCTTTTCGACCAATTGTTTCCAACATAGGTACTGCTTCATATCCTTTGGCCAAATATTTAGTTTCCAGATTTTCTCCTTTACTTGCTAACAATATTCACACTGTAAAAAATTCTGTTGAAGTCATTGATAAGCTCAAAAATATTTCTCCACTTCGTTCCATTATGGTTTCATTTGATGTCAAATCACTGTTTACTAATGTTCCGGTCGAAGGAGCACTAAATTGTCTTGAAACTAGGCTTCGGGAATTTCACTTCACACATACTGAAATTAATGAGTTGGTTTCGCTTACTAAAGTCTCTCTAAGTCAAACTCACTTTGTTTTCCAATATGCATATTTTCGTCAAGTTGAAGGATTGGCTATGGGTAATCCTTTCAGTCCGGTACTTGCTGACATTTATATGCACTATTTTGAGATGAAATTATTTGATAAATTATCTTTTCGTCTTTGGATTCGGTATGTAGACGACACTTTCGCGCTTTTTGACGGTTATAAAGAGGATTTATCCGAGATTCTATTTATTATGAATTCAATTGATCCAGCCATCCAATTCACTCTTGAAATTGAATCCAACAATTCCCTCCCCTTCCTTGATATTCTTATGATCCGCAATGAAACTGATTTTAGCACTACTGTGTACCGTAAACCCTTTGCAGTTTGTTTACCACCCCATGCCAACTCATGCCACCCTCTTTAAGCAAAAAATGGCTTCTTTTTACTATTATGTATTCCGCGCGCTTAAAGTTTGTTCCTCTGAATCTTTGGTTACCAATGAACTTAATTATTTGAGAGCAGTTGCGATTGACTGTGGATTTTCTCCCGTGATTATTGATAAAGCCGTTAAAAATTTTCAGATTCCCATCAAAGAAGACATTCCACTGTTAGAAATAATATTAATGACCTTGTCGTGCTTCCATTTTATCCTTCTGTTAGCTATAAAATTGCACGGATTCTCCAGAAATTCAATTTTCAAGTCGGTTTCTCCCCTATTAATAAAATTCACCCTTCGATTCTAAAAGATTGCGTTTCTGTCTTGAATTCTTGGGGAATTTATAGTATATCGTGTCAGTGTGGTTTAAGATATATTGCCCAAACAAAAAGAGCGTTAAAGTTTCGTATCAGGGAAAATGAATCTTATGTCAGAAAAGGCGAAATTAACAAGTCTTCAATAGCGTATCATAATTGGACATTTAACCATAATTTTGACTTTGGGTCTGCAAAAATTATCCGAAAGGCTTCTTCCATAGGTGAATTGGATTTTCTTGAGGCTTTTCATATTCACAAAGATTTAGCATGTTTAGTTAATGATTTTAAGTCCAATCCAATCCTTCCTAATGCCTTTAAAATTCTACTATCTTAATTCAGTTATTTTTGCCGATAGATGGCGTTACCTCCTCGCGTTTGGTACTACCAGAGGGTATAAAATCTGTTCAGTGGTTGCTTTCCATTATTCGAAGTTCAGATTTTGAGCGTGAAGGTGCATTTGCCCCTCGCTCCCTATTTTTAACTTCGCCATTTTTCTTGTCCTTTGTGTTACATGTTTGATCAGATAGCCTGGCTCAGTAAAAGTAGGCGGCCAGTGCAACTCTGATTAAAAATCTGGTTACAACCACGTGCAGTGCTGATAAGGACCACGTGTTTCTAAGACTCCTTTCCCTTTATTTATTTTTTTTTCCCTTCTTTCTAGGTATTTCTTTCTCCTGATGAGGAGGGACCTTTAGCTGCCCTCGAAATCGATTGAGTGTTTCAATGTACATACGCTAAATACAAGGTTGTTTTTACGATGTTGATTGTCACATTAGCGTGTTTCTCTTCTATTCTAATACAGGACTATATTCTTCGGCGGATGCACATGCCTTCTAGCATATCTGGTGTTCTCAAATAAGGTTGACAGTTAGTATAATCATGCATATGTATGTGCATATACACTGTAACACAGTTATAATCATGCATATACCAGGTAGCCATAATTAAATTGACAGTGCTCACAATGCTCTGTAGCGCGATCTATTTGCGAGAATGACGCTGCATTTTGTAGGAAGATTAAACAAGACGGGGGACGAAGGATTCCGCGAAAAAAAATTAGTTCCAAAAGTCACCGCTAGGGGAATATTTGGCGCTATGTAATAGAAAATAGAGTGTTAACAAATGCAAATTAATACGGAATAAAATTACCTTTTATTATGGATATGCCTTATGAAATATGGATACGCCTTACAGTATGGTATGAAAAATATTACAAAAGATTATCAACCGTACAAGATCAGCCGTGTACAGCAGTTACTGTACCCCGACTATGATAAGCGATTGACTTTTGCTCTCACCTTTCTTTCCAGAATGGAGGTGAATGACGCTTGGCCGTGGAAAATCTTATGGGGAGACGAGGCCCACTTTTACCTGAATGGAACTGTGAATACCCAGAACTGCCGAATTTGGGATGACAAATCACCACATGCAATCACAGCAATTCCCTTACATTCACCAAAGGTAACTGTTTGGTGTGGGTTCACAGCGGAATTTATCGTAGGTCCATTCTTCTATGAGAACTTTACCCCGACAGGACCGAAAACCTGTTCTGTTACCGGAGAGAAATATCGCCACATGTTGAACAGCTTTGTCATTCCGGCACTTCAGCAAAGACAATGCCTGGGGAAAATCATTTTCCTGGAGCCCCTCCATACGTTGCTGTACGGGTGCAACAGATGCTACGACAGAAATTCACAACAGAAAGAGTCATTAGCAGCTACTTTCCAACTGCATGGCCACCTCGGTCGCCTGATCTTACCCCATGCGACTTCTGGCTATGGGGTTACCTTAAGTCTAAGGTCTGTCAAGGAGTGGTCCAGGACCTGACTACGTTGAAGGATAACATATCACGGACTGTACGGGAGATTCCTGCAGACATGTTACTTTCTGCTGTTGTGCATACTGTGCACAGAATGCAGTATGTGGTCCACAACAACGGCAGCCACATTGAACCTCATTTGAATGCAAAATAAAAGGTAATTTCGCATTGATTTGCATTTGTTAACACTCTATTTTCCATTACTCAGCGCCAATTATTCCCCTAGCGGTGGCTTTTGGAACTATTTTTTTCGCGGAATTCTTCGTCCCCCGTCTTGTTTAATCTTCCTACAAAATGTGGCGCCATTCTCGCAAATAGATCGCGCTACAGAACACTGTGAGCACTGTCAGTTTAATTATGGCTACCTGTTATATGCGCATATACCCCAGATACTCACTTGTGCTGCTGATTATAGTAGTTAGTGTACAAAATCGGGTCGGAAAGAGATGAAAATGATGCATAGCATTTCATAACGGATCGGATTACGCAATCAGAACAGCCGCATTCGGCCTCGGGTCGGCTTTTGCCCACATCTGCTTCATATCCATTTCTTCATCAACTGGTGACGTTAAGAATTTCGCTTCCTTTTATCCATTTTCCTAACATTTGGTCATGAAATCTCGAATCTTCGTATGCTTTGAAATGCTCCGTTACTTCTCATTTGAAAAATTCGCAGCTGAGGATTATAGATTTTCTTTGAAATTCAAAACTTAAGTACCATAAATATGCTTATATAAATTTATCTTGCTAATTATTAATTTATATAACATTAGCAATATATGAATTTCAATATATAACAGATTATTTTTACCAAGTGAAGTAACAAATTATTGTTGTGCAAAGTATTTTCCTTGTGGGAAAATTAAGAACAGTAAATTACTGTTTAAAGTTTAGTTTAAAATAAGGTTATAAATAATAAATTAAAGTTATATTTTTTATTTATTATTTATTTTATTTTATTTATTTATTGCGTATTTATGTCTTGAAAGCCGTTTTCAGCGTACCTAAAAACTCATTGTTACATTCTTTGTTTTTATTTCTTGTAGGAGCTTGCCTAAGGAGTTACAAAAACAAAATACAAGCTGAAGTTGCCTACTATCCACCACCTAAGAAAGGAAAAATAGAAACTAATGAGAAATTTAATAAGGAAATTAACATCAAGTTTGAAAATCCTGCCACCACCATAAAAGAAGCTGCTCATTCGTCTGCTGGAACTGTATTAGATGAAGTAAGATTTCGAATTCGGCAGAAACATTTCGAAGCTAATAGATATTTCCGCGCTTTGGTTAAGTCATCTTTTAATTATCCAAATTTTCAAACTATTCAGACGACCTATGTGTCGTTTGCAGATATTATAAGATATTGTTATATAAAACATTTTACAAGAAAAGATAAAAGAGAACACTTTTAGACATAAAAATATGTCTAACTTGATACTTTGAGATAGTAACAATATAATTTTAAACTGATTCTTACACATTTTATGTATATATTTAAGATATTTTCTCTTTATTGCATCGAGCTGAATTACATTATTTATTGAGAAAGAATGGAAGCTAATTAAAGGATGACGCTTATTCATGAATATCATCAGAAGTATGACACAGTCATTAATAGTAGAGTAGATAGAGTAGGTTATGTCTCAGGGGATTCAAGAACGCGTCGCAATAATGAGCTTGAGAATGAAATAAATTTAAGAGCATGAACTTTCAGGAAACACAGCTATCCGTTCTGTTCAGAAAATACATCGATCTTGCTCGAGATTACGTGTTATTGTATATGATCGCGATTACGTAAAAAAGAAGACAACCTGTTACGGTACACAACGGCTCATAGCGACGCGGGCACCTTTTTTGCGAGTTGACCACTATTCTCTGCGGCAGAAACCTTCACATGGAGCTGGCATGAAAGTGCCAGTATCTTTAAGAAAATTAGTTTTTAATTTAAAGATAGCAGTCTTCATAAAAGTGTCGGCACTTTTATGCAAGTAGAGGTTTAATTTACTACTCTGTACAATATTCCTTCTGAGGCTATCATCCTTCGACCCTCATGTACCATGAACACAATGAAGTACACGCGAATAAGTTAAGTATATTTACAAAATTACGTTTTTATTTTCATTTTTCTTAGATGTTAATAGGATGAGGATGAAGAAAGGAATTAGTTATAAGTTTTAACTGTAACCAGTAGAAAAATAACAAAGCCTTATATCTGATATAATTAGTAAATGGTTGCTGTTCGTGTCCCTCAGGTGCATGTTTTTCTATGATGACAACTGACATTCTTGTAGACCAGTGATCGGCAAACTCATTACTCATCATTATCGAGAGACTCATTATTATTATACGATAATTATCGTATTTATTGACAAAAAATAATTTTTACATTAAGATAAAAATATGAGAAAACACGCATTTAATGTAAACTTTGCATTTCCTTGGAATCGTCTTCATTTGATACAATAAGTTTGAATAAGTCAGGTTTGTATGCTGTTGTTTTAATTTCAAGCAGAATTCCAGGTTTTCGTTAATAAGACAATTTCTTAATTTACTTTTGATCAAAATCATGCTTGAAAAAGATTGTTCGCTTGAATATATAGAGCCAATGAGCGAAAGAACAGCAGATGCTAGAAATTTTAACTGATCATGTAGAGTTGGGAGTACCATTGCAGGGGTTGAAAATTACCATATTATCCTTCTCAGGTCTTTAAAAACATATCACTTTTGGTGGGAACTTATTTTTTCAAACTTACACAATTATTTTTATCAAAATTTTCCATATCGGTATTAAGGCGTTCAAATTTGAAATTCATATTTTGTTTTCAAACCTCCAGCAATTCCAATTCAAAACTGCTAATGTCCATATTAAACGGAGAAAATTTCAATTACTTTGCACCAGCGATGAAATGCTCTTTAAGAAAGGCTAAATTTGCTTTGCCTTTTCTGAATTCTTGAAATCTCTGTAGAAAATGTTTTCTTATACTTAAAATTGTAGCAGTAAATGTCAATTAATTCAATTAATCAATTAAAGAAGTAAGGAATAATTTGCTTTCGAATGAAACGACTTGTTCCAACATTGGAAAAAAATTGTGTCCTTTCCTCTGTGGTTACATTCAATTAAAAATTATTTGAATTGCCGATGATAAAAGAGCTTAGCTATATTGACAATCTTGATCACCAATTTCGCAACACTGCAAATTTCTTTTAGCTATGTCTGGCCAAAATGGCTTCTTGATGAATGATGCAATGGTCATCTTGATGAATAATGCAATGTTCTTGCGACTAATCTTTTTCTTATTAATTTTCTTTATTAATAAAATAGAGATTCTAATATTCTTCTTTTCTCATTCCGGTCACTTTTTTTGCCCTATCTATTGAATCTGATACATTTTTTTCAAGTAGAATATGACGTCTCTCCATGCATTCAACGACAGCATTTGCAATATCCCCGCCATATGTTTGATCTTTCAGTGGCAACAATACTTAAAATTCTTCTTTAAGACCCGTACACGAAATAATTCGAATTACATATCGAAGGTGAAGCTTTCGCTGTGTCATTTATGTCATAAGATTCATCAACAGCTATTGATAATGCGGAAACCAACTTAAGATCTTCTATTTGCTGACTGGCTATATTCGAAGACATATTGATTGTCCTGTCTTTTACCGTTTTAAGAAACAATAATAACTCTAATTTTTTGTAAGAATTCTTGCTTTGCCCATAAAATCTCAGAACAGCTCCTCGATGCATTTGTAAAACAACTTTTAACCGTCTGTGTATGATTTCCCTCTCTTAGCAATCTCTTGATTAACAATGAAGCTTGAAATATTAAGTGTTCTGGAAAATTGCTTCCAATGTGAACGATTCGGTCCATTCAATTTTAATTTCACGGTTTTTGTCTTCACGGTGTCTTTTAATTTCACGGTTTGTTAAATAAATTGCTCCTAAAAACATGTTACATTAAAACATATTAAAACATGACTTCCTTGTACGGAACACAACATGACTTCCTTGTACGGAATATTAAATTATACGCATTTTTTCCTGCGTTTCATTGAAACTTATTGAATTGAATTAAATCTACTTCGTCGATAGCGCATAAACCACAATAGAGTAAATGTACTGTTTAAAATTTGCTATAGTTACTTACCATAGCGACACCCTGGCGCTAGGTTGCCCTTTAACAGCATTACATCTCATTCATTTTGTAACTCAGAATGCACAAAAATTATACCATCTGAAGAATTATCTAATCGTTGCCACATGTTCTATTCAAATACTATAATAAATAAATCTAAAACGACGTATAAAAGAAATTTAAAAAATAAAAAAGAAATAGTTTCTCACAGATGATTCAGCGTTGCTTACCTAATGCGCATGCGCTACTCGTCAACATTCTCCTCTGTCCCAGACAGACTGGTGACAGTATTTGCTGAAAATACGAAAAACTTATTTCTTATCTTATTATCTTTAAAATATGATACCCGGAATTTTACATGATTTCAATACTTCTTTTACTTCATACCATGAAGTAAAAAGTTAAACCTAAGCCAAAAATACCTGTAAGATCTCCAACTGGTTAAAAGCTACAAGTGGCTCAATGCGCCGAGTAGGCGGTCTTGTCAGTCGAATTAGACTTTTCACTATGTCAGCTACTGACCACTGTACACACTGACGAAAAAGCTGTGGCTCGAGTGCCTTCTCTGACCCACATACCCCGCGCTCGCCTGCGCTACGCCGATCCGCCCGATACCCCGCTCGCCCGCACGTAGTCGAAATTGATATGTGGCAGAGCCTCATGCTACTCGCGAGCTGTTGTTTTCCGACCACTGCTGCATAGGAACGTAATAC
This sequence comes from Stegodyphus dumicola, assembly GCF_044657685.1. NCBI lineage: Eukaryota > Metazoa > Arthropoda > Arachnida > Araneae > Eresidae > Stegodyphus > Stegodyphus dumicola. The sequence continues at coordinate 33,433,390 of NC_140771.1, read as the reverse complement.
GAGTTTTGCAGAGCATCGACAGAAAGTCGCTCCCATGGTTGTTCCGGCGATTTGGAGTTTTTACACACCTGTAAAAGGTCCCATTTTCTACTAGTTACTGCGTTAGTGCATTTTAAAATGAAAAAGCTTCAGTTTCTTTTTATTTAATTGTATTCCTTTCTATTGTCAGAACAAAGAAAATAAAGCAACAGCAAGTAGAGCAAAGAGGAAGAATTCCAAGAAGCAACAGGAGATCCCGATTCAACGACCTCAGCAATCAGTCATTCAGCAACCTCAGATATCAATATATGAAAGACCTCAACAATCGGCACATCAACGACCTCAGCAATCAGCAACTCAGCGACTTCAGAAATCGATATATCAAAGAAATCAACAATCGGCCCATCAACGACCTCAGCAATTTAAAGGGCAAATCAACTGGCCTGAGATCCCAAGTTACGTAAGTAACTGATTTCTGTTGCTCATTTCTTTTGCAAGGAAGAAATTATCTTTTGAAACTACTGAAATTGTTCTAATTGGTAATGAAGATCTGTGCCTACGCTCATGTTCAGCGAATCTTGAACAATTCTGTTTGATGAAGTTCGTGTGGCATAACTGAAAAAGGAACAAATATGTGAGCCTCATGCCTTTGACGTACTAATCATACCATCATGCAGCACAAAATGACGTGTTGTATTTGGTGTATAGCAGGATTCTAGTCTGGACTGACTTGGAACCACAGTTGGTCTGGATTTGGATTTTATTATATGATATGATCTTGTGGAATATTTATTGTACTCGTCGAAGTCTCTCACAGGATCTTGATTCTGAGAAGAAAGCCTATACGAACCGGCTTCTTAAATATGATCCTTTCGCGGCCAGAGCGCGACCATTCCTCCTTATACCTGTAGGAGCCGAGACCAGAATTTTATTTAGTTGCATAGGTGCAATAACATGCAATAACTGTATTATGCAACACAAAAAGTAGCTATTGTTATTTAACGAGTTTTAATTAACTGATATTCATTCTTTCTTTTATTTTTAGGTGGAAACAAATACATATCTGAAAAATCCATTCGAATTATTTGATCAAAATCTATACGAAGACCTTAATTTCGAAGAAGATGAGGTAATTTTATGATATGACTGAGATGATGAGAATTGCCATCTTTGATTTTAATCTGTCTGTCTTGTGATAACAGCCAAATATTCTAATACAAAATTATTTTATTATGACGGAATGTAATTTGATCATTGAAAAATAGGGATTTGATTTTACATTACTCTGTTGTGCTTTATTGAAAAATCAATCTTAGTTTTTATACCAAAATAATCGGGAAGTGCTGGTTGTAGGGAAGAGCGAGGTAATTTGACATTAGTAAAAAAGATTAAAAGATTTGCCCTGATGGTGTAGCCGTTAACCAGCCAGTTCATATGAAAATGTCGAGAGTACAACAACAATCCCTGTAAAAAAAAAAAAAAAAAAAAAAGTTTGTTAGGATCCTCCGGATTTTAACTGTGCTATAACTGTCCAGAGCAGTTTTGGACAAACTGGGATGAGACACAGACACCTTTTGCGAAATAATCACTTATTGCGATTGCAGTACTCATATAAGCAATCCATCTAATTCAAATGACTAGACGCCATACTGTCATATGATCCATATACTAGCTGTCCTATGATAACAGTTAATACGCATATATAATCCGAGCTGTTGATTATCCGAAATGGCCTTGGTGTATATTACCTTCAATAATCAATGTTCTATTGTATAAGGAATGGATATTTATTAATTCTTGGATAAAAAAAAATATCATCTCTTTTTCAGTTTCTCTTACAGGGCATCACCCTGGAAAATGTTTAAACAAATCTGAAATAATAATACTGCAACAAATTGCTATCGTCTGTCTGTTGCCATGATGGCTAGGTCTTAAACCAGAGACATTAATAGGTTCTCGCTATCAAATGGCAATCAGCTTGGCTAACTTCATATCTGAGGGAGATTTATGGCAACATTTTTTGTCGCCTTGATACCTGGAGTTAGAAGCTTGTTTTTAGATATATTTGAAGCATATAAAATTTCAGCAAACTTATAGGTACTTTATAGATGATGTTTATAGGTTTTCATGACCCTGAAGCTGAATACTCCTCAGTCGCAGTCTTTAAATCAGTAAAAGTGCTAGGATGCATTTCGAGCTCTTTTTCTTTGAGATAGCCGCAGAGGAAGTAGTCAGATACTGCTAAATCGGTATGAACAGCTGATGTCGCCATAAAACGCATATTAGTGACCATGGAGATCCTAACTGTGTAGACAGTTACTCCGAACTACTGAAATTATTACTTACAATAATGATAATATGTGCTGCTTTGGGGAAATGATTCGAGAATGACTGTGCATCGTTGAGTATTCACAGCAACTACTTCGTCTATCCCACTTTCAAAGAAATATGGCAGGTTCGACACCATACTGTCACCTTAGCAATGCCGAGAGGACTTTTATGAACTTCCTGGGAATTCGTTGGAGCACGGTTACAATAATAGTTTTTGTTGCTGTTAATTCCACCTCAACAGTGCAATATTTCAAAGAACAGTGAACCATTTTATTTGTGAATACCCCATTTAAATTACTATGGTAAGTGTTACTAAAAAAATGCCATAAACCCGATTTGTACACGAGAATATGATATAGTCAGTTTCTTTTCTTAAACGCATCCTGTGTAATTTTTTAATATTAGGTTATTTTAAATTTGAAAGAGTGTCATTTCTTCTCAAAATTCAAGTTTCTGTTAAAATGGTTTCGAAATGAGTTAAACTTAATTACAATGAACCTGCTCTAGAACCAACCACCCACAGTTCCAGTTGATTTTTTTTTCTGTAGAAGTGGTCATAGTGAGTCGATGTTCAAAATAATATTTACTTCTATTTTTGAAAATACTTGTAACTTCAGAGGTGATCATCTCGGGAAAGTGATCGCGAAGAGAAACTGTAATTATTGCTGTAGTTTTTAATTATTATATTAGCAGATATTAGGACATTAGTAAGTTAATAATTACAATAAATTGTTAAAATAAATGTTTTAAGCAGTTTTTTAAACTATGTACATTGAACCCTCTAGTGGTGACCACGTTCGGTACATAATTAATTGCCTCTGAAAGCGATCAGACTTTTAGAGCATAATTAACTATTCAATACCAAAAATTATGTATCTAAAATGACTTTCTTTACAGAAAACCCAAATCATCTGGAACCGTAAGTGAAAGTTTTAGAGAGAGTACTCTGTATGAATGTCAGTTATAGAAAAAGCGAAAAACAAATAAATTGACAAATGCATGCATTGAAGAATAAGCGTATGGACTATATTAGAGTTCCTGCCAAACACAATTCTTTTACATTTTCTTTACTTTCTTGTACGAAGTAGAAGAAGTATTGTGATTGCGAAATATTTCTAGTGTCATATTTCAACGGAAATATCCATTTTGACAGTTACCGAATTCATTTGGACCACTTTTAGCGTGATGTCGACAAATACGGACAGAATTAAGGAGTGTTTTTTTCTCCCAAAACAGATTGTAAAATGTGTTTATAATGGATTCAAAAGGGATTTTTTTCGCGACGTCTCTACGTATGTACAAACGTATGTATATATCTCGTATAATTCAAAAACGATTAGCCGCAGAACGTTTAAATTTTCTATATGGACCTGCTATAACATCTATTTGTGCACACCCTTTTTTATGACAATGGGCAGTACCGAAGGTAATATATATATATATGTATATATATTTGAATTTAACAAATATTCTCATTTCGTATAAAGCTAATATAAATTTTTAATTTAATTAAGAAATTTTAATGCAAAAATTAAAAAAGATTAATTATTGCTGCGAACTACTAATTTACAATATCATTTAAATTCTAAGAACGAGCATATGTAAATTAAGTGCACGTATCTAAAACCGTGAAAAAATATATAATATTCCAAAAAATTAATCTCAAAAAAATTTTAAGGAAATTAAGAGAGAATTTTTAAGACCAAATTAATTTGCATAAGTGAATAATTGTTGAGCAGGCAGAAGAGAGACTTATAAAGGGAAAGTTGCCTCCAAACCTAACTCTTCAATTACTCAATTCGTGTTTCGTCATCTATATAGGCAAGGGTACAGTAAATTTTAAAACCAAAAGTAGAACTAAATGCTGTGAATACTAAAAAGGAAATTTAAACAAGTAGGAATTTTGAGAAATTTAACAAGTAAAATGACAAGGAATTAAGATATTAATTAAATGTCAATATAATTAAGCATAGAAAACCAAATTTTAAGAAAACCAATGTAATTTAGAAACTCTTGCCTATTGAAAACTTTCCTTACACGAATTATGCAAGTAAACCTAAAATAAACTATACACAATCTATCGAAATATATATAAAAAAAAAAATACTAAAAAGGATAGTAAGATAAATGAAATATATAATTTAAACAACTGAATTTTTATGTTTATTTTCTTTTAAAACTATTTTAGTAATAGTGTTACGGATTTTGTATATACGTAAATAATTTTAGTAATAGTGTTACGGATTTTGTGTATACGTAAATAATTTTAGTAATAGTGTTACGGATTTTATATATACGTAAATAATTTTAGTGAAATTGTAGTACCTCGTGTATAATGTAACATGGAATACCTCAAGAAGCGAAGTGCGGTTGGAAAAATTAGGTTAAGGACGAGGTTTTTAACATTGAGGAGAATAACTATCTCGCCGAATTTCCAAGCTACTACTAAGCTAGCGATTTTAGTCGCCACACTCGGTGAAAAATTGCCCAAGGTCGTCAAACTTGGCCACCATTTGGCAACATTTTGTTCCGATCCCTGTATATCTGTAATTGATACTGTAAATGAATAACTGTAATTGATTTCCATATGCAACTGTAATCGTATCCGGCTCTTATACGTACCTTTTATATGCCTTCTAGTAATTTCGAGAAATGGAAGGTAGTGGAAATTTCTCGGTGGCTGAGAGAAAGCTATATAAGATCGGAGAGAGCGTAAGTTCTCAGTTTTTAGTTCTGAGCTCATTCCGGAGTATTCAGAGATCTCCGTGCGAGCTCTTCAGATGCTCTTTACATTGTATTGTGATTAATGTTATTAGTTCTGAAGTGGTTCTGAAGTTATTAGTTCTGAACTAATGATTGTGATCTGTCCTACTGAGAGAAGAGTGCGAGTCCTTTCTTGAACAGTTTCAGAACTGTAAAGTGTTTCTTCAGGAAAATAAATCTTATCAAGTTATCGTCGGTTCTGTGTGCATTCAGTCCATTTCGAATCCATACTCACATAACAAATTTGTTTATCAGACGTAGGACTGAATGCTGTTACAAGAGCGATAGTTGAGCAACTAAGCAGCTAGTGACAGCTTTTGCTGCATTCCAAGAAGAGATGGAAAGTGTACGAGAAAAAAAGAGATGAATGGTGGCCAGAAGTCCGTTAAAGACGAAATGAAAGCTTTTCAAGAAAAGATGGAAACGAGCTAAGAAAAGATGGAAAAAGCTATCAAGTCAGTTTAAGAAAAGACAGAAGCACATCAAGAGGAAATAAAAAGAGAAATTACTGCCATAATAGAAAACAAATTCGAGGCTATGGAAGGCAAAATAGACAAGGTTGAAAATAAAGTTGGAGAAACTGAAAATAATTTCTACTGTCGAACAACAAATCTGATGGTAGAGTTTCCGCTGCTGATGCTAATGGAACTGACATTTTGAAGAAATTCATAGTCACAGCTCGAAGCAATTCTGACGTCTTTCTCTAAAACTAAGCGCGTATGATAGAAGGACCTCCTGGCCAGTGTACAAAACTCAGTTCTCTATAGCAGCGAACGCAAGTAGATCGGATTCCAAAGCTAAAGCTAAGGCCCGCCATCTAAACACTTCTATGAGAACAGATGCAGCGAATATCCTTCAAACTCTGCCCGAACACTAAAGGCTAAACTTCGAAGCTCTATCCAGCGCGTTGGAGCTGCGCTTTAGCGATAAGTGATTAAAAGACTACTGCAGGCTTCAGTTGAAATCCTGCCAACAGAAGCGTACAGAAACACTCCTGGAACTCGCCAAGGACGTGAAAGGCAGTCTCATCTAGCCTTTTTAAATTTCCCAACCGAAACAAAGAAAATCTTATCCCTACAGTACTTCATCGAGGGCATCCGGTACCTAAGATACAGAAAGCCCTGCGAATGGTAGATATTAAGAATCTAAAAAGCGCCTTAGTTTAAGCCGTGAAATTTGAGGTAGCCCAGCAGACAACTCGTAGAAACCGCCATTCAATCAGAGCTGCTCAAGTGGAGGAGGGAGGAGGCAATGAATCAAGTGACTGTTCATCTAGGCGGTTTAGGTGAGATTGAGGAGGAATATGAGTGGTTATAAATCCATTCTAAAGTGCTGAAACTTCAGTGTGAAGGCCAGGTGGGAAGGAACTGCAGAACGCTCCCAACAAAGAGGAGGGAAACTAATTATTAGCCGGGCGTAGGTTACAAAATATTGAGAAGGCCTATTTTAAAGCACTTCAGATTTCTGCAGTGAGTGGCGGCAGTAATGGAGTCTTCCTCATGAGGATATAAATGGATATGACTGGCGATACAGAAGACAATGTTAACATCATCCAATAAGATTTGGATCAACATTTGAAAGCTAAACTCATCTGGACGCAGCCCTCCGGTACCTTCCAGACTTCCCGGGGATGGAATCGACATCGATGAACTATTTAACTTTAACATCACGTTTGGAAGTGTCACCTACCATCACACGACAAAAGTAGCAAACGTTACAGACCCTTGCATACTCAGGCCAATCTTTTTTAAGGAAATACAATTTTTAATTGGGCTTTAAAAATAGCGAATTGTATTCAGCCTCTGAGGACACCACTGTGTTTGGAATTAAGATGATGGAGCTAAATCCGCCCTCCGAATAACAGTTCAAGACTATAGCCCAGTACTACTAAGAAGAGAATTATTACTTTCTTGATCTATATCTGAAAACAGAAATTTCTGGTTCGGCACAATGGAATATCCAAAGAATTGTGACAGCCCGAAAGGAATACTAGTAACCTCGGCATTTGTGGACCTACCAAGGACCGTCACCCCGGTTAGAGATGTCAGCTGAGTGATAAGGCAAAGGCCATTACGAAAGGTGAAGTGGTACTTGGCTTGTACCCCAGTGACCTGCGTTAAAGTCTTTCAGTCTCTGTGCCTTCGGGGAGACTAACATCAGATTTATTGCAGAAAGCACAACAAATCGATGAATAGAGGAGTGTTGCAGAACGTGGCATTCAAGAACTTCAAAATTTTCTTAAGCATATCTTCTGACGTGGTCCAACCAGTTTGTCAGAGCATGGATTTATACGGGACATCATACATCAAGCAAGCAACATGCAAGACATCTACTGATTGCTAAACATAAATAGGCAAGAAAAAATTGCAAATAACGAAGATTTTTCAAAGAGAGTGCTTCTGCTGGTGTAATGCAAGGGCTGACGTGCAAAAGAGATGCCAATCTTGGGATGCATATGTTGGTTCGAAATTACCGAAGAAACGCAGCTGAGGAAAGCAGCAGCGTTACAATGTGGAAGCGCCTTTTGAACGTATGACCTTCCATAACCTCATAATTCTGCCACGGGCTGCTAAAGGTAAGAAATGCATTCTCGTCGTCATTGATTACTTCATCAAATGCCCTGAAGGGTATCCTATTCCTAATCAAGAGACTGCCACGGTACCAGACGTAATGATACAGCATTGGTTTTCCAGGCTCGGAATGTTTCTTCAGTTACATTTTTATCAAAGAAGAAATTTTGCTTCGGCTGTAATTAAAGAACTCTGCAAGCTACTAGGCATCGACAAAAACCAAATGACAACATTACAACTCTAGTCGCACGTCATGGTAGAGAGGTTTAATCGAAAGATCCTTAATAATCTCTCGCTGATGGTTTCAGAAACGAACAGGACTGGGACCAGAAATTAGCACTGTTCTTATTGGCCTATCGTAGTGCTGTCTACGAGACTACCAGTTATTCCCCATCGCAGATGCTGTTCGGTTGTAATCTTCGACTATCTTCACTGCCTGAAGAGTACATTCAAGCTGATGGAGGCGAGTCAGCTTGGCAACAGGGGAGATGAAAACCTAATACGACACGAGAGCTCCAGAACATTGATTCAATGAAGGTGACGAAGTGTGGTTATAAACTCATTCGACGTTAAGATCTTTCTCCTAAACTGCAGTCACGCTGGGACGGTCCTTACGCAGTCCTAAAGCAGGCCGAACGAAGTCGTGATTCGGATCCGCAAGTCATCAATTTCTAAGTCGTTCATAACGATAGGCTAGCTCTTTAATATGGTCATAGTACGTATTCTCCATATAGTGTATAGAATATAAATATTATACTAACATCATGCTCCTATGTGTATATAAATTTTAAATGCATGAATTTATTTATTAATTTAGTATTGTGTTGCGTTTTATTTATTGAAATTATTTTAGTATTGCATTGATACTTACATAATTTTAGTGAAATTATGTGTAGTGTTTCATACATAATGGAACATGGAAGACCTCAAGAAACGAAGCGCAGCTGGAAAGTAAGTTTACAGGTGCGAATCCATTTAAAACTGAATAAACGGCTGGTGAGATGGCACTAAGCTAGCGATGGTTTTGGCGTTTTTTAGCCAAATTCGGTGAGAAATCACCAAATGTTCCAATCATAACGAGCGTTTGGCGACATTTTGTTCCAGTGCCTGTGTAACTGTAATTTGTAATCTATTTGAATAACTGTAATTCAACCCTCTATGTAACTGCAGCCGTGTCCAGTCGTTATACGTATTTTTAACCGCATATGCCTTTCGGTAATTTTGAGAAATGGAAGGTACTGAAAATTTCTTGACGGCCATAAGAAACGACATAAAGCCGGAGAGAACATCAGTTGTCAGTTTCTAGTTCAGTGTTGACTTTGGAGTATTAAGAGATCTCTGTGCGAGCTTTGCTTTGCATTGTGTTGTGTTTAACGATCCTAGTAGGCTGAAGTGGTAATTACTGATCATGATCTATCATATTGAGAAGAGCTGTATGAGTACTTTTGTGCAAAGTTCCTGAAATGTAAAGTGTTTCTTTGGGAAAATAAATTTTATCAAACTATTATCGGTTCCGTGGACATTCAGTCCAGTACGAACCGTACGCTCTGAACAATAGTTTAAACTTTTTACATTTTCCCCAAATTTTTTAAATCTAGAACAAAGAGGATTGTTTCAGGATACGAACATTAAACGTGGACACACTGAATTCTCATCCTAAAATTAACAGGTGGTATTCAAGACCTCTACGAGATGATATTGATGATCCAAATGCACTAAATTTGACCAATGTCAATTTTTTTTATTGAATGTTTCTATCGGTCGTCAATAAAACAATTAATCTTCCTACGTTTTGAATAAAACCTTAAAGTTCTTTTAGCTAAGGATTCAAAAGATTCGAATAGCAAAATTGAATGAAAATTTAATTTTCCAGTTTTAAAGAAATGTATTTCAAGCTCGTGCTATTCGAGGATTTGAAATTCCATCTCTAGTAAAAAGAATAGTATTGAAAGTAATAACGGTAACACTGACTTCTTTGAAAACATAGAATATAATAATAATAGTGCATTTCGTTAGAGGTTTTTTATTTTCTAAATTATTCTTTAAACCATCCATACGGGTTGTATGCAATGCAATTTTTTCCTCTTGATTTCAAGAGATCAAATTAAGGGGAAAATGCGAAAGGTATATTTATTTCTTATACAGTTTGTCTTATAAAGGTGACAGAATCTATAATTTTTGTCTAGTTTTGCGTAAAGTTTTTCAACATGAAACCTTAAAGAGATTTCACCCACATAGCACAAAAACATCCTTGGGATATCCCGAGGATGTTGCTCGCGGGATATGCGCACATCCTCAGGACAACCCGGAATATCCCGTGAACCTTCTAAACACCTCCTCCCGAGTGCTTAATGTCACATCCCGGGATATCCTCAGGACATCCTAACTAAGTCCCATTGACAGCGTGCGGGATGTTATTAGGATATGAACTCCTACTTACTACATCCTCAGGACATCCCGGGATATCCCACTAACCTCCTAAACACAGCCCATTATATCCTAAAAACATCCTATCTATATCCCATCGACAGCGTATGGGATGTTATTAGGATTTAAAGGTCCTACTTACTACATCCTCAGGACATCCCGTAATAACCCAGTTTCCTCCTACACTCATCCTCCCGAGTGCTTAATGTCACATCCCAGTATATCCTTAGGACATCCTATCTAGGTCCCACCGACAGCGTATGGGATGTTATCAGGATTTGAAATAATAGTTACAATATCCCTTTAACCTCTTAAATACATACTTTCAACTGCCTAATGTTACATCCCAGTATCCCTAGAAATCTTCTTTATATTCCAGTGAAACTGTGTGAAGGTGTTATGATAACCTGAAACTTGCTTATTTTCCACAGACAGTCTCAGGTCTTCCATCTGTGGTTACTATGGAAAAATAAGAAATTTTAAGAATATTTATACAATTTATTTTCTAATTTGAATTTCAGTTTATTTAATAATTTGTAAATATATCTAAAACTGAGCAAGAGACTTGAAGTAAATTATTAATATAAAATATTATAAGAGAAAATTTTGCTTTAAAATATTAAAAATCTTTCAATCATTTTTAACCATTCAATAGCTCAAAACTGAATTCTTCGATATATTCATAATTAAATTATTCTACAAATTCAGTTCTGACTTCAGTTAATTTGTATTCAAAATTCAATAATAAAATTAAGCATTTAATAACCTTTAAGTAGTGGACCAGATGTGTGTAAATTTTGAAATTCTGAACTTAAGTCGGTTACGTTGATTGAATCATTATTCATGGCTACAGTATGATTAAACAGTTCATGAGTTCGTCTTGCTATTTGCTGTAATGGAGCGGAAGATTTTCTAATCAATTTTTTTATAGAAGATATATAGCTTTTAAATTTAAATGCACTGTAATTATCTAACGGCCCAAACATTTTTACATCTTCGCAAATATGCAGTAGGCCGTGAACATTATGAGCAATATACTGTTTTTCATAATAAAGCCCAAAATTTACTACGAAGAGTTTTAATAGAGACTGTGCGTATTCATCAATTGCCGTCTGATTCTGTATTTTGCATAAGAGTCTAATCGAAATATGAAGTAGTAAAAAATGATCATGTAGCTTTTTGTTAAATTAAAAAAAAATAATAATAAATAAGTGGGCTAGTGTACAGTAAAAATTGACGGTATTCTGTAGCTTTCCAGTGTTTCAATTCTTTTAGAGTTGGTTCCTTGGTTTTCTTGCAAATTCAATTGGTACATAAGGCTTTAAAAACTGGTCATTTAAAAAAAAATTAGTTCAACATTTTTATGTGGTAATCGTGCTTGTAAGGTGCCTCCGCCTATCCTAATAGTAATCATTTTTTGTACTACTGCTAAGCACACAAGGGACATAAAGTCTAACAGAATATTTATTAGTCCCATATTTGGAATATTCCTTAAAATGGGATAATCGTTTTGGTAATCGTCATCAGTCAGTTCTTCTTGAGACATAAAAGTTCATATTTCGAATCACAGTTTGAAATGGAACTTAAAGAATATTTACTAACGCGAAAATTCGACACAGTCCTTTTTCATAATTAAATACTACTTCATCTTCTGACGAATCCGATAATATACGTTGATTTATTCTGCTGTAAATCCGTTTTTTAGATATCTGAGATAATTTTTTTTAGTTCTGATCATTTTTGTAGAATAAAGGAAACATTTAGAAACTTACTTTTCACACTCTGTCAATGTGACGCTTGCAAGCGTCAGCAAGTCAGTTCGTAACTGAAAGAGAATTTGGAAAGACGGCTATTAACGTTTAGCAGAATAGCTGAATTCTGGAAATCAGAAAGTAAGTACGTGTACTTTCCAATTCGTGGGGTTCTTCAAGGATATCACTATTACGGAGCAATTAAAACCGTTGGGGAAGTTCTACGTCCTTTGTTGTGAAGGGATGTGAAGAGATGTTTCCCTTGTAGGGGGATACAAAAGAAGGGAAGGTCTGACACATAAATCTGCCACGTTAACAAAAGAGAAATCTTCTTCGGGCATCGGTTACAGAAAAAGTGCTCAGAGGTGTTACATTCTGAGCGGAGCTCGGTTTCTCAAAAGCAAAGAAAATTTGAGAAGCAGTTTTACGGACAATGATAATGATGGAAACGAAACTTTAAGATTTTCAACTTCAATTGTTATTTATAGTATAAAATAAAGTAATAAAAATGCTGAGTTTAAAGAACGCGTTTAATTTAAAAATTAAATCATTTTAATTTAAAATTTGAACATCTATTTAATCCGTTATCTAATTTTGAGTTTTCATAACAACATTTAACTTTGTGTTATATTCCTTGAAGAAACGTGTTTACTGCATTTTCTGGATGTTACAAATAAATTAATAAAGCAGCAATTGTTGTTAAATTATGAGGAGTCATGTAGCATTGTCGGCATAACGTATAAGACTGCAGAGCGCTGGATATATTTTTTTCGCGCTTTGTTTAGCAAAGACCGAATATTTGTATGGTTAAAGAGGTAGCAAAGTGAAGTTTGAAGAGAGTAAGAACTTAATGTTAGTTCTTCCCATTCTCAAACCTTATTTTCCTATTACAGAGAGGTAAAAAATAAGTTACTTCTTACCTCAGTCGCTTTGAAAGACTAATTCTCATTATTAAAGAACTTACCAGAAAATGAACGAAGAAACTGCAATGAATTTTTTAGCCCAATAAAATTATTCTTCTGTTTATAAATTATTCTTATTTTTATAAATTCAAATTAAAGGAGGTTAAACCTCGTACAGACTAGTTTTTAACTGCGTCTGTAAACTAAAATTTCGTTTGTTAAAAAAAAAAAAAATATTGTTACTTATTATTCACAGCACTAAACATCATTCATTACTAATATAATAGTGTAACAGATCAAAAAGTTTTTTTTTTTTTTTTTTTTTTTTCCAGTTTCAAAGTATAGTTATTTCTATGCTAAGAACTCGATGAATTAAATCAATGAATTTAATAGAATACTTTTCTAACTTGATATTTCTGATTAGTGCCTCAGAGACGGGTATTACGTATTTCCAGCGTCATTCTGACTAGAGGGCGCTGCGTTCGTCCTAATATTAAAGAACCTTGGTCCTAATAGTCAGTGGCAGGCAGGATACTAAAGGTGTAAGACGTGGAAGGCAGAGATGCCTAATAATATATGTCTAATTGATTGAAATTTTCGTATATTTTCTTGTAAATAAATGTTGTTATTGTTAACAAAACCTCTTATTATCTCTTGGATGCACCTTTAGTCTCACAGAACCATTAGATGCAAAATTGGTGCATCTTGTCCGCGAATGTGGAATATCGGAAGCAATTAGTCATCATTACTGGATTATAGTTCTGAGAAGTTTGGATACTTTACGCACGCTTTTGGATACGTAACATTGCATACTGGACTGTGGAGGTAAGATCTTTTGAACTCACAAATTCTGAGTTAATATGGATAAGCTTTCGAAAATAATTGAAAAGAGAAGTAACGTTCGCGCTAGTGTTACTAAACTAGTTAAAAGAGTGCAGAAGCTTGATGAAGCCGTCGAAGACGTAAGTTCATTATCAGAACTACTGGAACTATTAGAAACGAAGGAGCAGATCTAGAAAAGCCATGATTTAGATGTGGAAGCACTCATAGACGATCCGGAAAAATTTAAAGGTGAATTAAAAGCTTCGGAAGAATACGATGACAAAATATTGTTAGCTAAGATTAAACTAAAGAGCAAAATTAAAGAATTAGCAGCAGAAAATGTTCAGCAGACTTCTTCAGTTCTTAACACATCTAGTGTTTCGGAAAACACCGTTACGGCTTTAAAATTACCTAAGTTAGAAATTTCGCGATTCTATGGTGATTCTGGCAAATTTATGGAATTCTTAAACTGTTTTGATAGCGCAATCGGTTCAAACAATTCACTTACGAAAATTGAAAAATTCCAATATTTAAAATCTCTTCTTTCTGGTCCTGCATATAACGTAGTTGCGGGTTTTGAATTGAATGAGAAAAACTATGACTCATGTCTTGAGCTTTTAAAACAAAGATATGGTAGAACTGATTCTATAAATTCTTACATGACTAAATTATTAAGCTTAGAATCCGTGAGAAGTTCGTCTAATGTTAAGGGTTTGCGTAAATTATACGATGAAATAGAAGTTAATATAAGAAATTTGCGTTCATTAAATGTAACGGAGGGTTCATATGGGCATTTATTGAATCCAATATTATTGAAGTTGCTACCACAAGATTTGGTGTTAGATTTTCACCGAAAACGAAACAGGGAAGTGAATTGTGAGGTTTCGGAAATTATTACGTTTTTGAGGAATGAAGTCGAATCTAGGGAAATTGCCGAAACTGTGATGAGCCCCCTAAAAAGTTACGAAGCAAAACGATCCTTTTCCCAAAATTATCAAAGTGGTCAAACTTATCAGAAAAACTATTCAAAGCCTAAAAATATATCAACCGCTTCAGCGTTAAATACACAAATAAAAAATGCTTGTTTATTCTGTGACGGTCATCACGATTCCGTAAGTTGTAAAAAATTGGATGTAGAACAAAAAATAAATAAGCTTAGGACTGAAGCTAGATGCTGGTGTTGTTTCCAGAAATATCACGTGTCTCGTGTATGCAGGGCAAAAATATCATGTAAAAATTGTTTAAGCAATTTTCATCATGAGTCAGTGTGTAGAAAAAATAAACCCGTTAATGTTACTTTGAAAGGTTGTGAGAAGCAAGTGGAAAGCGAAACTGTTTTGAATGACTCACAATCTAAATCTAATAAAAGCGCCGAGAATATTTCTGTGTCTCATAGTAATATATGTACCAAAAATAAGCCCTTTTTACAAACATGTACAGTTTTAGCCTGTTCGGATAAAAATTCACTCTTAACTAATGTTATTTTAGACAATGGTAGTCATCGAAGTTTTATTTCATCTCGATTAGTTAAAGAATTAAAATTAAAGCCAATACGCTACGAAAGAATAGCTATTTTTGCTTTCGGAGACAAAATAGCACGTGAGAAGGAATACGGTATCGTTTCATTGACGTTGCGCAATAGGGATCAAAGTTCGAAATCGTACGAGTTAGAAGCTGTCATAACGGATTATATATCTAATTTGTCCTTGAAAATTCCTGATGTATCTATTCGCAATGCGTTGAAGGAAAGAGGTTTACCTTTGGCTGATTCATTTTCTGGCGACTGCCAGACGGAAATACTTATCGGATGCGATTCATTTTGGGATGTTGTTTATGACCAGAGAGTAAAGTTAAATGAAAACATTACTGCGATAAATTCTTGTTTCAGTTGGTTACTAGCGGGAGTGAAAGGAAGTAATAAATTGACTAATAATTATGAAAATGTATATTTAGTCATGGACTCTTCTTCCATTTTGTGCGATTTGAAAAAATTTTGGGAAATAGAAGAATTTCAGTCAGACAAACAAAACTTTTCTGAATGGGACAATCAGTTGATTGAAAAATTTGAAAATTCTCTGGAATTTAATGGGGAAAGGTACGTTTGTAGATTGATGTGGAAGGAAAACTTGGGACCTGCAGTTGGGTTGAATTCTAATTATGAGGTTGCGAAAAAGAGTTTTGATTCGTTAAAGCACAAACTAAATAAAAATCAAGAAATTTATGACCAGTATAAACAAATTATATCGGATCAGTTAGAATATCAGATTCTGGGAAAATGTGTTAATGAAGATAAAAATTCAGGATATTATATGCCCCACAGAGCGGTAATTAGGGATGACAAGAAAACAACTCGAGTTAGAATTGTTTATGACTGTAGCAATAAGGCTAATGAAAATAATAAATCTCTTAATGAGTCTCTAGAATCAGGAGTAAATCTTTATGCAAATTTATTGGACATAATATTCTTAAATTTGGAGAATATCAAGTTGCATTTTGCGGAGATTTAGAGAAAGCTTTTCTTATGATAGAGATTGCGGAGGAAGATAGAAAATACCTTAAATTTTTGTAGTTTTCCGAAGAGGTAGGTCATTCAACCGAAACTCTCCATTTAAATCGTCTCCCATTCGGTTTAACTACTTCGCCATTTTCCTTGGCTTGCGTTTTGAAATTTCACATAAAGAAATTTAAGGAACTTCATCCAAAATGTTATGACATGTTAAATTCTTTTCTTTGCTATGGAGCCAATACTGATCAAGATGCTTATTATTTGACGTCTACGGCAATAGAGATATTAAAAGCAGCGGGATTTCATTTGAGGAAGTTAAAAACTAATTGTCCGGAATTGTATAAACTTTGGAATGAAAACCGATATGAGGAAAATACTGACTTCGGGCAAGGAACAGGTTTCTTGGGATTGAAGTGGGATCCGATTGAGGATAAAATTAAATTAGATTTAAGAGATGTTAGGGATTCCATTGATGCTAGAATCACCAAGCGTCACGTTTTGAGAGTTATTTCAAAGATATTTGATCAATGTGGACTGATCAGTCCCTTTGTAATCACTGTGAAAATTCTTCTGCAAGAGATGTGGGAACGTGGTCTACAATGGGATGAAGATTTGCCAAGTGACCTACAAAATAAATGGAGAACCTGGTGTTCTGAACTTTGTGAGCTTGAATCAGTATCTATTGAAAGAAGGTTTTTTGAAAGTGTAGAAATAAGTGAAGTTTCTCTTCATGTGTTTTGTGACGCCAGTCCCAAGGCATATGGGGCTGTTGCGTTCCTAAGGTACGTGAATTACAATGGCCAAATCAAAGTGAGCTTTATAATGTCAAAAAGTAAAGTTGCTCCTTTAAAAACTTTGACTCTTGCAAGATTAGAGTTAATGGCAGCTCTCCTCGCTGCACGTTTAGGAAATTATTTACAAGGTCTATTTCCTAATTTCGCGAAACAAATTTTCTTTTGGAGCGACTCTCAAATCGTCCTTCATTGGCTGAAAGGATCTTCTAAACAATGGAAACCATTTGTCGCCAACAGAGTAGCTCAAGTGCAGGCGCTGACTCTACCAGAGTGTTGGAACCATTGCAGTGGCTCCGACAATCCCGCAGACCTTACTACTAGAGGAGAATCGGCTAGGAGGATTCTTACAAGTTCTCTGTGGTGGTCAGGCCCTGTTTGGTTGTCTAAACCACTTTACTCGTGGCTTCTTCAAGAATCGCTACAACATTTTAATGACATCTGTGATGAACGTGTTGTAGTGAAAGAGCGACAGAGCGACGGACTACACTGGTTAATTCAATGGTAACCAGTTCAGCTAATGGAAACTTACCTATGTCGTCGTTACTGGACGTTAATGACTTCAGCGAATTAAGTAGATTACTGCGTGTTACTGCTTGGATTAAAAGGTTTGTGCACAATTCTAAACCTAATTCTACAAAATTAAGTGGACCTATATGTGCTCCAGAACTCGAGCAAGCTTTGCGTTTTTGGATCAAAGCTACTCAATTCAAACATTATAGTACAGAAGTTACCCAACTTCTTTCTAAAGGAACTATCGATAAGAGTTCACGCATATTTAATTTGAATCCTGAACTTGATGATAATAACTTACTTTGTTTAAAGGGACGTTTACAGTTTTCAAGTAACGATATGCGAGCCAAACATCCTTGGCTTCTTCCATCTAATGATAAATTTGTTGAACTACTTATCTGTGATTCTCATACTAAAATGTGCCATTTAGGTGTTGATGCAACTTTAACACATTTACGAGAACAATTCTGGATTGTTAAAGGTCGTCAATTTGTGAAAAAAGTGTTAAATAACTGTCTGATTTGTAGACGATTCAGAGTGTAATCTGGAATGCAGGTGATTGCCCTTTTACCGCCTGATAGAATTCAAGAGCATCCACCATTTGATGTATGCGGTGTGGATTTTGCCGGACCATTTTTTGTTCGTGATTTTAATTCAAAGTGTTATTTACTTATATTCAGCTGTGCAGTGACAAGAGCTATCCACTTAGAAGTAGTTCTTAACATAAGTGCTGATTCCTTTTTGTTAGGATTCCAACGATTTGTTTCTCGTCGAGGATTATGTTCCACTATATATTCTGATAATGCCAAAGCTTTTAAAAAAGCAAATAGTGAATTGAAAAAATGGTGGAATCAGATAGATAATGATCAAGTTAAAAATTTGTTTGCTTCTAAAGGTATAGTTTGGAATTTTATAGTTGAAAAAAGTCCATGGTGGGGAGGTTTCTGGGAGAGACAGATACGGACGGTTAAAACCTGCTTAAAGAAAATTGTTGGACGATCCTCTCTATCTTTGAAGGAATTGGAAACTGTTTTTTTCGGAAATTGAATCCGTGGTTAATTCCAGGCCTATCACGTATCTGTACAACGAACCCTCAGAACCCTCTCCACTCACCCCATCTCATTTTCTTATTGGTAAAAGATTGGTGTCTTTACCTGTAATAAAACATAAAAATGAAAATTTAAATGTTAATAGGAATTCTTTGGTAAAGAAATATAAATATCAGCAAACACTTTTGAATCACTTCTGGAACAGGTGGAGAAAGGAATATTTACTTAATCTAAGATCAGCTTATATTTCTCCACAACCAGGTAAAATAGTTTCATTTAAAGTGAATAATATTGATTAATGATGAGCGTTATCCCAGAAATATGTGGATGATGGGAAAAATTTTAGAGCTATATCCAGGAAGAGATGGAAAAGTTCGTTCTCTTCTTATTCAGACTCCTAAAGGACAAATAAGACGCTCAGTACAACTTGTGTATAATTTGGAAATTAATCCTTAATTGTGTTAGTTTAATTGAGTTGCAACCTGTTAATGTTCTATCTGTGTATTAATGATAGTTTAATTGTGCTTATATTTTAAGGCTTGATATTTGAACAATTTTCTTTGGAAGTTAAAAGTGTAATTGATTTTTGTATGTTAAGTCACTGAATAATTTTGAAGCTTTGTATTTGATATAATATGCTATTTATATTTTTATTCTTGTAATTTTAAATGGTTCCTGAATGTAAATTTAGTTGAAATTCAATGGTAAGTGAACTCAAGTGAGTTCAGGTGGGGAGTATTACGTATTTCCAGCGTCATTCTGACTAGAGGGCGCTGCGTTCGTCCTAATAGTCAGTGGCAGGCAGGATACTAAAGGTGTAAGACGTGGAAGGCAGAGATGCCTAATAATATATCTCTAATTGATTGAAATTTTCGTATATTTTCTTGTAAATAAATGTTGTTATTGTTAACAAAACCTCTTATTATCTCTTGGATGCACCTTTAGTCTCACAGAACCATTAGATGCAAAAACGGGTAAGTGATTATAGTGACTGATTGCCGTACAGAAGGGCTCAAGTTCGAATGTCATATAAGGCATGGATGCACATCATGCCCAACTGTTCATAGGATAAATGTCTTCGTAAAAGATTTTCTGAGTTAACCTGTAACGTAAATAATATTTGTGTTCAAAGATATTAGAAAAGTATCTAAAATAATGTTTACAAAATATATTATGTAGCAATTAGAATTTAATCGTAAACACACTTTCAATATAAAACTCAAAACGGATGAAAACACGTGCCTATAATTTGTAAGAAAGTACTCTGATCAATAGGCACTGTGAAACAACAACAAAAATTTGAAAATATTATTACTTAATACTTACAGCCAACATATACGAAAACCAGTGTAAGCATAACAATTAAATTTCCATATGCAGAATAGGTAATCCATAGAGTAAGATTTCGGTTCTTATAACATGACTTGCGTGTGGTACAAGGTTACTTTAATATTTTCAGATATGAGCTTCCATAAAAAGTAAGTACCGAAGATAGCTGAGAAACAACATCCTCAGGAGATCTTCATATATCCCGAGACATTACGACTTGAATAGGACATCCTTAAGATGTTGATTTACGAACTCCTCAGGATATCTGAAAATCAACATCCTGAGGAGATCTTCATATATCCCGGGACATTGAGACTTGAATAGGATATCCTCAGGATGTTGACTTAAGAAGTCCTCAGGATATCTGAGAATCAACATCCTTAGGATATCCTAACTGCTTCCCGGGACATTGCGACTTAAATAGGATATCCTGAGGATGTCTTGTGTTATGGGGGCATTGTTTTAAGTTTATGAAAAAGATCTTAGTATAGTCAATAACTTTAAAACTTTCACTTCGTGACTTTGTTTTTAATTAAATTAGAACAATTTGTTTTTAATTAAATTAGAACAATTCTTAAAAATCTCAATGAAAAGATGTACAGAAAGCAACTGGCAGAAGGCATTTACATATTGTTACGTTTTTCTATTCGTCTTCTGACACCAGTTGTTGCGTTATTTTGTTCCTTCACGGTCGTACGGAGTTTGTAGACTTGGAGTGAATAACGACGACACTTGATGAAGTATTGAAACACACTTTATTAGTCAGTATTGTCAGGACAGCTCCAAAACACGTTTTGCTGTCGTCTATGAACTACTATAAACACGCTGGAACAATCAGCGACACAGCCTTCACAATGTCAGGCAATAACGGTGGAGACAGCTTCCTGCAAAGCACACGACTCTGCTTTCCGGAGTACAGCTTCCGACTCTGCTTGGTCGTTCTCGGAACTCCACGTACTCTCGAGACTCTACACGCTACAACTCGCGATGCACTCGATGACACAGAGAGCACAGCTCCTGACTCTCGGTTCAGTCGTTTCCGGAGCTCAACACGCTCTCTCGACGATGCATTAACCGCGATGCTCTACGAGACTCTTTCGGTGCATTCGACGACCCACTCGGCACTGGATGCCCGGCTGTCAACACGATCGCTTCCGCAGGGATTGACTCGCTAGACGAGACACACTCACTCGACGAGAGACGCACACTCAAGACTACTCACTAACTGACTGCGGACCAGCAGGGTTTATATAGCTTTCGGCTTGTGTTCGGGAACATTTTGGGGTAAAGCGGTAAGAATTCGTTCCAGAAGGTTCTCCAACCGTCCATGGTATATCGCAAATTTTATCGCCAAATGGTCGATTTCTCGCCAAATGTGGCCACCCTGCCCTCCTTGCTATTTTATAGCAACCCTAAAACTGCTTTGCGGGGAAGCCATCTCACCGCGCTTGTACATTTCGTAACAATATTTATAGTTTAGTATGAAAGTCCTTGAATTCAACCATTTTTCGTAATCGTTTTCCAAAATTGCGTAATGTATTGCGAGAATAGACAAATAAGTTTAAGATCTCATTTGTTATAGCAATTTTTGCATGTACAATGACGGCTTTTTCTTCAAGCATCTCTACAGATTATGTTAAATTCTGTGCTGAAAGCAGTCATCCTTTTGCCTCAGTAAAGACATCAAGTATTGTGCAGCCAGCTTTTTGTGAATGAAATCATAGAAACGTTTCTAAAAACGAATTATTTTCTGAAAATTTCTTTTTGCAGTCTTTTTGCGCAGTGTGAAATCTTTCTGATAATATTTCTAAATTAAAAGTATCCCCTCTTGTCTTTCGATGGCCGCATGTTTTCACTTTAGTTTCAAACTCTTGAAGCGGAAGAAAAATCAATTGCCCACTTTAGCAAAATTATATTATAATTAATTATTGAGCACACGACTGGAGTATTTTAATCAAACAGAAAAAAATAATAAAACTGAGTGAAACTAATTCTTCCTTATATTTCTACTCTATGGTCTATACTAGTAGCTAATAATGTAACGATCCAATCGTTGCATTCATTGTTCCAATGTAATCCATTCGTTCAGATTTCCTTTCTTCTTACTTCAAAAGATATAGTATATAGATTCAGAGCTGTATATGTAAATTTTTTTTAACGCTTCCTTAATTCGCCCTTGTGAAATAAAGCCATATAATTTCTTTTTAACGCCCCTTTTATTCTCAGTTGCAATAAAATCATCTAGACTTCGGCATTTTTCAACTCCGCAAAAAAACTTGTGAAGTGTATGTTGTTCACTCTTCGTTTGGTAGATTTCCATTTTTTAGCTTTATGAAATAAAACATAGAAAATTTGCTTTTCTGAGAACGATTTGCTTTCTAGGAACGAGGGAAAAATAGACATGTCGGTGTACTTGTCCCGCTAAGAGAGATAAACTGTGTAATTATTTAAAGTCATTTTATTGCATTATTATTTTGGTGGGAATTTTATAGAATTTTATTTAACCGTAGTTAAGAAATAACGAAAATTAGTTTTTTTTTTAATATCTAATAAAGTAAAATGAGCTCAAATTACATTTGTTTAATGGCACTCCCATTTACCAAACTTTTGATTTTGCGAATTTCCTTAGCTTTCTGTAGAAGACTGAAAAATCGAGAGTTCTCTGTGTTGTTATTATAATTATTTATAAGCTTATATTTTACCTAATAACTAATAGCATGTATCTAGCCTGATAATTTCTCTTCAACGTCTCTTTTCATAAATTGTATTCTGATTCAATAACAAAAATTATTGATAGTAGTGTAAATGTATTTCAGTATACCTCTTTGCTAATTTTACTACATTTTAGAAAGCAAAACAATTAATGAAATACACATTTATTATAAGTATTGTAAAATATTTAATGTGTTTGATGTTAGTGGAAGATTGCACCACACTCCGAAGATGTAACTGGATTTGTTTTACTTTCAGAATAACGTGCCTCTTTATTTCTACAACTGTGCGATTTCACTCAACGAAATTCTTACAATTTGGGTAAAAAGGTAAGTAATCACAAATCCTTGTTCTATTTTCATTTTATAGACCCCTCTTCTTGCAAATATTATTCTGGTACGTAAGGTAACTTAAAGATTTATTGGATTACAGCAAAACATACTAGGACTGGCCAATTGGCTCATTTGTCAGGATTTGAATTCGATCCGAATTGCTGACATTTAGACGTTTTTTTTTTCGGGGGGGGATTTCAGGGAAGTAGCAGGGTTATATTCTGGAGACATATTCAGCATCGTTACTTCAGATCACGATTATCATTTAACGGATGGCGTTTTTTACGGTTTATACCAGCAGTCGTCAACCCTTAGAACTTCACGGACCACTACATATATAATTTCATATTTGGCGGACCACTAGCATGGGGGGAGGAAAGGTAAATACAATGAATAGTCAGCAAACTACACACATTTCGTTCACATTGAAAAATTACATGAAAAGTACAAAAATCTTACCTTCTTGTACACAAAGCTTCACATTTCCAAATCAGTGAAAAGGAACTTCACGAAAAGCAAGAACAAATTGGCAAACGCAAAGCAATATCAATAAACTGATAGTGTTATACCGCCAGTTTTTAATTATTGTAAAGATAATAATCACCTATAAATGTCGGTTCACTTTTCAAACAGCTGCCACAAAATGTTAGAGTCCTGCATTATATTTAAAGAAATTAAATGATGAAAAATCTGCGTAAATGTATGTATATTTCTCGCATTGTGATAAAACAACGGTATCTAGAGTCATCCAATTTTGAATGACGTAATCCTACTGCGCATATGGGCATCTGAAATCCCAAATTTGGAATTTGTTTTATTATCGATTTCATATTTTGTAAAACTTTAACGAATTTTTGAGTAACAAATTCAACGATTTAAAAGCGAGCAATAGCAGCACCCTACGGAGGAAAAAACCTTTTTATCTCCAGCGCGTCGAACTATGTATCGGAAATTCTAAAGATATGCTCATTTTAAAATTATTTTGCGACATTAGCATTGAACTAAATTTTATGGTTTAAGTGCAAAGAACATGATATTTAATAAAAAAAGGT
Organism: Stegodyphus dumicola; assembly: GCF_044657685.1. NCBI lineage: Eukaryota > Metazoa > Arthropoda > Arachnida > Araneae > Eresidae > Stegodyphus > Stegodyphus dumicola. Next base: position 33,409,561 of record NC_140771.1, on the reverse strand, counting down.
AACACACAAAATGTAAAAGAAAACGCCCCTTTGGACGTAATTTAAAATCTTCTTTTTCTTCTTCTTCTCTCTCTCTCTTTTTTTTTTTTTTTTTTTTTTTGTAATCTCTTTATTGGCATTAAGGTGATTGGTACTTATTTATGTATTATCTGTTACACACTAGCTTTTGCGGCTTTCCACGTGCTAGACGGCTTTCTGTAGATTCTTTAAATATATAGTCATTTCTTTTATAACCCAAAATATAATTGTTTAAAATAATAATCTTAATAATAATAATTAGATCATTCATTTAAGTTAATTTAGAATTTATTCGATTAGGGGTAGGGTCTCGAATCCAGGCACCCTGGTGTCGAACGCCGTTCCACCGGAGTACAGGAAACAACTTTTCTTGAATTACAGAAGTCCAGCAAAATTTAGTTTAAACAGTCGAAGTGTATTTTTCAAAAATTCTAACGCTGAAATTACATAAATTTATTCAAGTATAAAATTAATCTGGATAGCAACAATAAGATTAACATATTGTCCCTAGATGAAAGAAATTTGGAGAATATCGATAATATCTGGATCAAACTGGGGGGAAAAAATGCCAGACTAGGAGTTGTGAAACAGCACTGAAACTGTTCATGGAAGGAGGTCGAATTTAACATCATTTTAGGACAGAAGAGAAAACATCTCAGCTTACCGAAATTCATCTTTTAAGGAAATTTTGGATCTCTTATAAGAAGTGGAATGCTTTGTAAAAAGGACCATGAAGATTAAAAAAGACAGCATTACGAAGGCATTTGTGCGAAGGTTTCTAAGGATGGTAATATTCATAAAATAATAAAAAGCCTTTGTAAAGAGAACAAAGAGCATCAGATTCTGCACAACATATTAGGGCAGCCTGGGGACCACGTTTGGCAGTGCTAGGTATTATTTGCTAGGTATTATGCCAAAACAATCAATAGAAGTTCCTGCCCTTCAATCTGAGAGAAGATAGAGCAGTATTATCGACCTTTCGCAGCATTATCGAACTTGATAAAGCTATTATAAACCAAAACAATTCAGCGCCAGGATAAGATAGGTTCACAGGAACTGCTATGAGAAAGGTAGCTGTTGATAGCAAGCAAATGTTACTGGAAACATGCAACAACTCATGGGTTTCGGGGTAGGTCCCAGAGCAATGGAAAGAGACGGTTGTGATTCACTTTCTGACACTCGAAGGAAACAGCTCTGTGATGTCAGCATACAGACCAATCTCCTTGACAAAAATTATGGCCAAAGTTATAGAAACAAAAGGCGGAAAAATCGTTAATTATTTTATCGAGATGATATTTTTTACTGTACAGACAACACATACTCCAAGGCAGGGCTTAATTTCTAAGATTAGGAGTGCCGGAGCCCTATGGAAGACCGTCAGCAAAGAAGAACAAGAGTAAATAAATAAATAAAATGACTATTAAACTCATTAATAATTTTAAAATTAAATTTTTAATTATTATCAAATTAATTAATAGCTATTTAATTAATTTTTATAAATTGTTATTTAATCAGTAATTGTTATATAATTAATTAATTACAATTTTATTGATAATTATTAGATAATTAATTATTATTTATTGAAATAATTAAAGATTGAAGTAATTGAATAATTAAAATTAAATAAAATGTAAAGAGATAAATGGAAATTTAATAGGCTATTTTTTATAATTATGAATTTAATAAAATTTTTAATTTATAATAATTTTCTAATTATAATTTTTATAATTATAATATAACGCGATTTTATAATTTTATTGTTAAATTAAAATTTTCGAGATAAAATTTCTACCGAAATTGTTATTCAATTACATAAAAGAAGTGCCGCAGCCTTCTTATTCAGGGCTCGGTGCATTAAGGCTAGAATTATGATTTATTACAAAAACTAAGATGGGTTCCGCCCCAGTTTAAGCTCTGATCCAAACGGGGAGGGTTATCATCACAAAAATTAAATAAATTTAAAGTATAGCTGATAAAAGTTCCAGGGCGAAACAGAATGAGGGTATGAGTGAATGGAAACAAAAAATGAAGGGAATATCGGTGAGAGAGAACGTTCTTTTTGACCGCGGCTCTCTGCTGATATAATTGTAGCCATCAAGCAGATGTGTGTCAGGGCTAAAATGATTTTTGAATCTGACTCCTAAAGATAAATGTAAAGTTGCTGATTACGCTTTCCTCCCCATTAGTGGATACTGTGGGAAGACAATGTATAGAACGTGCTGGAGCAGTTTATCTCAGTATTTTCAATCTTATTGTACTCGCTGTCACTTAACGTACATTTGAGAACAGAAATTTTCCTTCCTGCGAGGATAGCTAACTGTAAGCATCGATAACAATGTACTAGATTCGAAGGCATGGCGAGAAATTTACGCGTTCCTAAACAAACTCCCCCAAAATTATTGCTTTTCTTAAAGAGAAAGGTTTCCGCATGTGAGTGAGGGAACTTTACTTGAACATCTCATAAGTTCGTATTTCTAGGGAAAAAGAGTATCGCAAGGTCTGCTTATTGTTAAACTAAGACGTTAGGAATGCTAAATTTTTTTCCCTTTAAATTGTGGTTCAATTTTATAAAAAGAAGTACCGGAGCTCATCTTATTTAGGGCTCCGGTGCGCTCCGGCTAAAATTGTAATTTATCTTAAAAATTGAGAAGCACCGGAGCCGGGCTCCGGCGCAATTTAAGCACTGCTTCAAGGTGCTTAGCAAATTACAGCGGTGCTTGACAAAAGTGCAAATCTGGGTTAATGAGTGGAATTTATGCATATTCTCGAAAAAACATTATTTTCGGATGGAAGAAAAGCAAAGAAACGAGTGGTTTTATTAAACAGCATCACCATTTCAGTAAAGAACAAGTTAAAATTTTTGGATTGCGGTTCGACAGCAAGCTGAGATGGAATGCTCATGTAAATAAAGTTATCTAAAGTTAGAAGGAATGTTAAACGCGTTTAAGTTCATGATAATCTCTAAGTGGGGCTCGCGACCTTGTCAAAATTGCGAATGCTACTGTAAGAGAAAGGACTGAATACGGCAGTTAAATTTTTATATCCACTTTACAAAAGGATTAAAAAAATTAGAAACAGACTACAGTCAATTCTTAAATCGGAACTCCAGTTGCTAGTTTTAAGTCAATTCTTAAGACTAGCAACTGGAGTTCCGATAAGCACTCTTTTCCTACTGTTTACGTAGAAACAGTTTTCCTACTCAAACAAGTATGCGCATAGCAGCGACAAATTCCTTGATTAAGAATACTGCTGTCTTAGACTCTTCTCCTATAGCTGCCAGCTTGAAAAGTTGTGAACAGAATTAGTTATAAATGGGGCGGTTTAAACAAGCTCCTTACACTCCATATGCCAAGGGCAAGCTCATCAAATTTGATACTGGTTCTGACTATTTGTCATTTTCACCGATGAGCAGGATTTGTCGGAAGACTGGAACTTCAGTACAAAAATGATTGAATACGAGTCCCGAAGTAAAAACATTCCATACTAGGAGATGCAGCAGAGATTAAATTTTATAGCTGAAAAATATACGAAGCGAGAGTGTAATGTTTTCCAACGCATGAAATCTTTCCGCCATCTTACTGTCTTCTGGTTCTCTCTTATTCTAGAGCTTTATAAGCGGAAAGAAGCTTCCAGCCATCTCACTGTCTTCTGGATTCCGAGTCACAAAGGCGTAGGGTTAAATAAAAAAGTAGACAAAGCTGCAAGAAAGAGGAACGCGCAGGTGTCCTTCAGCAAAAAATGCTTGCAGCTTCCTTACACAATTGCCGGATTACCGCATCCTCAAAGATAAATAAATGTTATTTTCTTTTTACACGTTGCGTTTTTCAATTTTTAAAGTTTACCATAATATTTTCTAGTTTTTGCCTAATTAATTTTAAATGTGGTCAAATTTCCCCGAAATTGTGGCGGCTGCTTTAACAAGGATGAAGGAGCCTCAATAATAGTTATGTGCGTGGGGGGGGGCTGTTAGAGTTTGGCATATTCTAAAAATTTTGCGACTTCTGGCTAAGGTGCTTGTTCTATACATAAGTATCCCTAAAGTCTCGAATTGCAGTTTTTGTTAATCTTCAGCTGCAACAGCAACGACTTTGGGTGAAATATGTATTCGGCAATAATCAATAAAATACGGTAGCTGGTTCCAAACTAAAACAGAAAAAATCCTTTTGTCAATAATGTCTAAATGTCGCTAACAACCACCGAAAGCCTACTTCGCATTTCAAACTAAAAGTAATAATAATTTTTTTTAATTTCCTGAATTTAGAAAAATCATGTATATTTCAAAAATGATAAAAACAAAAATTTCTCGAGAATTGGGAATGGAGCCTTTTTTTTAAATTTTTGACATTTTCTGTGACAAAATTATGGAATGTAATCACTGTCTCGAAATGCCCGCTATCTACATTGGGTTCTTTTCAGAATAAGGTATCTCTTAACAACATTACAAAATTAGGCGTCAAGGGAAAAAAAAAAAGTGTTTCAAAATAGTGGCTCATTTGCAAGTTCATAAAACAACAGATCAATGAAATTTCAAATAAAAAAATAGCATTTAAGAATTAAATAAAAAGTTATATTTAGTTTATTTCCTAATTTGCAGGCCATGGCTTATTTTAATTCATTTTAAAATGTTTATTAGACAGATAACTGCTTCTGAATCCAGAAATCTTCTAAGGATTAGTGGAACATTCAGATTAGTGTTTATAGAGCCTGGGTGATAATGCTAAAAGATAATAACGATGTATCATTGTCGTATTGTATTGTAGTATACCACTCAAAATTTCTTGATCTACAGTAATCAAATGTAACTTAGCTTTATACCCTATATATTTTAACCTCATATTTTTAGACATTCATTATTAAATCATACAACCATTTAAATACAAATTTCTTTTACAGGAAATTGGAAATAGAATTCTTGAAGATTGTGCACACAAGAATACCGGTGGAAATATCAAAGAAAATTCGAGTGGATTATATGTAAAAATAATTTCGCTAAAGAGTCTTCTCAGATGGTCAGTAATGACAGAATGCGAGTTAAAAAAAATTATCAAAAAATTAATGGAGAAATGTACTGGAATATTGATTTTTTAATAATGTATTGTCCTAAGCACTTTTTTAGTGCATATACTATGCATGTTTAAATGTCAAAATAATCAAGCAGCATAGTTATTTTGACAAATCAATTACTCATTTACATTATTTGTTTATTAAATGTGTTCATTTATAATATTTTGAAAACAGCTTAGTAATATTCTGATAGCTGATATTTTTATCATTATTTTATGCAAAATCTTACATGTGAAAATGACTAATTTATTCTTGTGAAATATTTTGTGATTAATCCTATAAAAATGACTGTTTTTAAAATGTTTCAACCAATATCTTGATAAACATGCAAATAAAGGTTGGCTATAAACTAAACAAATAATGAAAAATTTACGAATATACTGAAAAATATGGTTTCTGAATGATATTTGTCACCTGATTTACAAAATACTTCTTAATATCCTTATTTTGGGAAATATAATGAAATACTTATTTTTTAAATGTATTGCCCTAACTACTTTAGTATATAAATTGTGAATGTGTTATCAAAATCATTAAGGAGTATTGATATGAATACTGTGGTTATTTTGAAAAAACAATCACTTATTTACTTTAAGTTATAAATGATGGTTTTTTAAATTTTAGATCAGATTTAAATGTATTTATAATATACTGAACACGGCTTTTTAATAAATATTCTGAGAGCCGACTTTTATCACTCCTCTATGCAAAATCCTATATGTTTTAATGACATATTACCACATGAAAATAACAATCGTGAAATATTTTATGATTCATCATATAAAAATGACCTTTTTTTTTTTTAAATGTTTCGATTAATTTCTTGATGAACATGCCAGTAAAGGCTAGGCATAAATTATGTAAATGAAAAAACAAGTATACAATTAAGTATGTAATGAAAACTATGACTTCTGAACCATATTTGCAAAATGATTTATAAAGTATTTCTGAAAATCATAATAAATATTTTACCATTATCAATAAAAGTTAATAAAAATTAAACGTTGATTGTAGAATGTATAATATTCAGTAATCATTTTTGAATCATAATGATTTATTTTAGTTTATAAAATTGAAATGTCTTTTGCACTTGTTTTATGTTACTACACATGCAAGATACACATTTAGTCACTTTCAATTTTGTTTCCAATTTTATATTACATGATGACATTGTAAAATATAAATCAAGATATTAATTTTTGATATCTTTAATCTGAAATTGATCCAAATACTTTAATTCTGTAAAAAAGAATTTGATGGATATTTTAATACTTAATATTAGATTTAGTTGAGATTTTATTTGAAATACTTTATCTGTTAAAAGATTTTTCTGTAATTTGTTAAAGACTTTTGTTATACTTTATATGTTGAAGACATTTCTGTACTACGTAGATAATATATTAATCTATAACATCCTTAAATGACTTACATGATGTGTGTTGTATTTAGTATCTTTTTTAAGTTGTTCTTTTTCCCTTCTTAAAATTTGACATTAACACTTGTTCTAGCAAATTAAATCAGAACACAGTTTCAACACAATTTATACTACTTTATTTTTATACACACTTTCTGAAAGTCTCTCATATTCCTAAAAATATGTTACTGAATGCTAATATTTTCAAAATGCATTTGATATTAAGTAATTTTATATGAAAATTGTGTATTTAAATCTACAGAAAAAATAAAAAGTTGTTGTCTAAGAAATATTGTCAACGTCAGTTTAGTGAAGTTTCACACCTTATATCAGTTTATTTAATTCTAAGACTAAATTCTAACAGATCTATTAATTCTAACAGATTTAAATGATCACAGCTTTAATACAAAAATGTATCATAGCTATGTAATGTTTTGTTACTTCATGATTTTAGTTTAACAGACAGCACTAAATTTCAAGAAAAAAATCTATTTTTATTTAGAATACTTAAGCACATAACAAGTTGTCAAAAAAGATGAAAAATTAAACATATAAATTAAGTATAAAATAATTTGAACTGAAAAATTAAAAGCTCATCACAAGCATCTTTATTTCCAAAGAGATAATGTTCTGTTCTTTGCATTTGACAATTCAAGAGATCTTATTTTTTAAATTTCTTCTAAGACTGTTAACTTCTATTACTTTAAATACGACGCCCATACATGTAATATGCATTTTAAATATGCTTTAGAGCAATAAAAAGTTTGTACTCTAACATTATACTAAGCTATGTATTAATTGCATATTACACCACAGCAAAGATTCAATATTGTTTCTCTATCAAAATAAACTCTTAATGAAAAATGCATGATAAATATTTTAATTGCTAACATGTCATATCAAACATAGTTATTAATGAAGTATTTCTATGTGATTGTCTAAGACTTGTTATTAACAGTATGCTAAAATTTAACTATATCAATAATTACTGTAACAAATATGTAAAGTATTGGCTTCATCATAAATTTGTAGACTATATTTAAAATATAATATACTAATATATTTTTATCTTCAACAAGATATATAAATAAAACACAGACAACTTCAAATAACAGTGCATTCCTATAACATGGTTTTAACAAAAAAAATCTTACTGAAAGCTGCAATAATGGGCACATTTTCCTAAAAATGTATTCTACCAGAACTAACTGGCTCCAACAATTTTTATTCCCAGATTTAAATGCTGCATATTGCAGGCAGTTAAACCAATCAGAAATAAGATTAAGGATTCAAAAACTATTTTCTGCCACTGCAAGCAATTACAGTCCTCTAGAGCTTCAATTACCAAATGTAGAATTAACCTATAAAAGCATATTCTTATAAAAGCAAATTTCTTAGAAATGTTTCATTAAAGGTAATGAATGTGTTCTTTAGTCTTACAGGGTCTTTAACACAGTTAAAAAACATGTTTAAATTAAATTTAATAATAGTTAAAATTTAAATTTCAAACCAAGCTGTACTATTAAAAACCACAAAAAAAGCACAGACTTAAAATATGTACCAAAATTATTTATATGAATATCCAAATGAAATGTTTTTACATGTAACTGATCTAAATAACTCATAGAAAAATTATGCCAAATAGAAGTTATTTTCACTCCCCTTTATCTTCATATAATTCTAATGAATAAAAATGGAGAAGGAGGACTTCCACTAAGACACTACAGTTTTATAGGTAAATTTGCAAATAATTTACTGCAGCACTGCAAAATGATGAAAGATCATTTAACAAAAATTAAAACATTTGCTAGAAAATAATAAGTGGTTTTGGGGGGAAGGGGGACCATAAAAATCAAGAAGCCACAAAACAGATATCAGAAGACAAGGTGTGTGGTGTGGTATGGTGTGGTGTATTTAATTATGGCAAAGCACACTAGGGCTATCTGCCTAAGAGGAGGGATGCCTTTCGTGGAGGACTTTCTAAGAGAAACTGGCTCGTATACATGTTACACATGGGGAAAACCACGAAAACACCCATGCAGCCAGCCCGTTCGCGGGATTCAAACCTCGGACCGAACTACCAGTGTTCAGCGACTTTACCGCTCGGCCGCTGGTGGGCACTATCAGAAGACAAGACTAGTTTTGGCAGACAGGAAGTGTTCTAATTTAATAGAAGTTAATATCAAAGAAGAGGTGGAAAAAATCACTGTTCATTATTAAATGTAATATATAATGTTTTGTATCAATTAAGAATAATTTTAATGTCATACTTCTTATAATTATAAAAATTATGTAATTATCATCTGCAGTCTAGACCTGTTCTTTGCAGTAGTAACTTTATAATATAACACAAGTTCACATAACAAAATATTCTTTTAAAAATTGGCAATCGAGCGGAAAGACGCTGAACACTGGTAGTTCGGTCCGAGATACGAATCCCGCGAACGGGTTGGCTGCATGGGTGTTTTCATGGTTTTCCCCATGTGTAACGTGTATACGAGCCAGTTTTCCTTAGAAAGTCCTCTACAAAGACATCCCTCCCTTTAGGCAGATAGGCCTGGTGTGCTTTGCCATAATTAAATAATCCAATCCAATCCAATCTTTTAAAAATTGTTTAATTTTGTTAAACTAGGCTTGCTTCCTACATTTAAGCAGCAAGAATGAGTGTATTGTAAATGTCTGTTGCAATGCATTGAAATATTACACTCGCATGTTAAATATTTAGTAACTATGGATGTACTGCTTGCAGCAAAGGCAACTAATTTAAGAAAAGAGAGGAAGGGGGAAAGGAACATTTTCATTAACATAAAAAAAAGATTGTTAAAAAATTTTGATTTTTTAAGTAAATGTATAAATATTATGTATCATTTATATGGTACATTAATAAACTAGTGTTATTAAGTGCAGAAATGGTATGACAGAAATAGGTGATGAGATGTTACATTTATAAAACATCTATCAGTTTATGAGTTCCTTGCCTAAAAACATTTTATTTATACTAAGTTAGGCCTTTTTTTATGTAAAAGTAAAGGAATTAATATGAAGAAAGGTAATTAGCAGAGATAATACTTTAGCACAGTATTAATGACGGATAATAAAAAAATCAGAAAAATGATAAACCATATTTTTATATGTTAAAAGGTAAATAGAGATGTTATTATGATTTAGACTTAACCTTTACAAAATGACATACTACAAAAGCACGATGTTGTTTTACATATAATTGTGGAATTCACATAAGAAATTTCATTAAGTACATTCACAAATCAGCACCAATTAATTTTTATTTTCATGAAATTTTACTTGTTAGTTTTAAAGTTTAAATTATATTTAGTAAGTTATTTTTTAGTTATTTTTAGTAAGTTTTAAAGATATGTAAACAAAAATTCTGTTTTGATTTATTTTTAAATTAATTTAAGTTTCAACTTACTGATCTACCTCTTGCTGACTAATTTCAGCTATCAAAGTATATTGATAATGTGAACATTCTTTGTTTACATTACTGGAAAACAAAAATTTCAGAATATATTATTGTTTTTTAAATAATATAATCAGTCAGCAATTTATTAATTATATAAATTAATTTGTCAATAAAAACCATGCAAAATATAGTACTTATGTCTACTATAATTTTCAAACATCTTCCGATTAAACCCCGAAAATTATAGCCATTGTGGTAAAGTTTTACCAATATTTGTTTTTATGTTTTACATTAAGTAGACTTCTTCTGCAGTAAGCTCATTCTATCAAAACTGAAAATATAGACTCATATAACAAATTAGTTCTATATCACAGTTCAAATTTACAAGCAGTTGATACTTTTGCTTTAAGTTATTTCTTAACTATCTCATTGTTTTTAATGAGCTTTCCTTCTTAATATGTCCTTTCACTTTAGAAGTTGCTAATTTTCTGGCCTTGAAAAATTTCAACACTATTTTATTCTACTTGTATTTCCAAAATGTATTGCTGTATATATTCTTCCCGAAAGTTCTGATGGTACACCTTTATAAAATACCTCACCATACCCAGTGCTGGCACTTATGCAAGTCTTAAGACTTTACAGTTAAAAGATAGAGACCACATAAGGAGATCTTAAAAGTGTTCATACTGTTATGAAGATTAGTTTCTAATTTATGAAAGCATACTTCATAAAAATATGGGAACTTTTATGCTAGTCAAATTTTCACCAGTTTTGTATATTGAGTATCAAATTAAAACTTCCTTGTATAGCAGAGACTTGTATAAAGGACATCCACATTTTTATGAAGTACCCTCATGAAGATTTTGGCTTTCTGAATGGTATCTGACTTGAGTAAAAGTGCGAGCACCTTTGTAATGGGACACTGTTTTGAATGCACTATTAATTCATTCATATTATAAGTTTAATTTCATGCATTCTCCTCATTGGCATTACTAAGAATATCATAAATAATGATAATACATCCAAACTAACAAATGAATGGAATGAGTAACAATTCTTGACATTGCAGTGGCCCATAATGATTTAAAAGCTATTTTAAATATATTAGATATACATTACATTAAAACTGAACAAATATATGATAAAGTATTTCAAGAGTAATATTACATTTTTTAATGTTTATCTTCAAAATGCTCAATTATAATTAAATTCTGATCAGTAAAAATAATAAACATTAAAAAATGATCACTTAAATAAAAAAGTAATAATTCAATCATATAAGCATATAATGCAAGATGTATAGATAACACATTTTAAACCTTGTTACAGATTTAATTTGCGTAAAGTGCAATATATACTCTTAGCATAGCTGTGGATAGTATAAATTGACCTTCTTTCATTTTCAAAATTGAGATGAACTTAATTTCGGCTAATCTGCTTAGAGTTTGTCACAATCTTTCAGCAGCACACAAATGGGAATATTTCAAATACCAAAGCTATAATTTTGTAATCCCGGCAAAAGATATTTTATACAACCATATGGAAGACCTTGGTAAGCTACCTTTACACAAATAATAAAAAGCAGAATTCATAAAGCTTCAAAACCTCTGCATGGAACTTCAGAAAAGACATTAAACTCTTCATAAACTTAACCATTAACACCATTTGCATTAGTCGACAAATATTAAAAACTTATAAGAGTAAATTCACATTATAATTCAGTACATGAGGTAGACAGCACTGTTACTGGATTCTAGAAATATTCAAACCAATTATGCATGCTTATAAATAATTTTTATAACAAATCACATGTTGTGAAAGCATTTCAAAAAATTACACTTCAAATAAATGCTGCGTCATTTTTTAAAATCTCTCGTATGTCTTCAGGTAGTTCTTTACATAAGGCTGGTGTGGTAAACTCAAAGAGATAAGTACATGGCGAGGATTCAACAACAGATGTTATTTTATTTTCTGTACCACATTTTATAATCACCTGGAAATATACATACATATAATGAATGTACAAGTGCTAGTATTATGTAACATGATACATTAAAAAAATTTATGTTAAAAATTTTTTATATGACTTATAGTCATTTCTTTATTTGGAAATTTAGCAAATATACAAAAATTTAAAAAAAAAGCAAATAGCATATTTCTGGTTTTTAGAAAAATAATTTATATTACTGGGATAATATAAAGCACAAAGCCTGAGGTCCAGACTTGTCAGAACTTTGGAATTTTCCGGATTTTAAGCAATAAATTTAATTCAGAAGTCAAACAACAAAAATCAGCATTATACAGTACAAAGTCTTTAATCCGGACTCGTCGGGACTTCGGCGATCCTGGATTAGGGGTTTTTCTGGATTATAGATCATCAATTTAAATCTGGTAAGATGGCATGCAGAAATTATACAATTAAAAATATGAAACCGTAATTTTTGAAATAAAGAGAAATTATGATCTAAAGGGTATCAAAATTTACACCCCCCTACACAATAATAATAATAATAAAAATTTTTTTGTTTCCTTTATTAAACATTTCTTTCAATGTAAGTGTTTTAAATTGCTTTGTTTTATGTGCTAATACTTTCTTTTTAATTCTATAAACAGATATAATTTCTTGTTCAGTTACAAAGTTCCGCTGTTCAAGTCCTATAATTGCTGTGTCGAGAATACCAACTAATTTGTCAATCGAAATTTTTTCGTTTTCAATAACATCTGTGTTACTTTCTTCACTATCGGAGGTGAATTATAATGATGAGGAATTTGATTTAAATCATATCAAAGACGGAGTACATCGAGATGAAATACTACATTTAGTAAGGAATTATAAGCCGAATAAAATAAAAACATCTGCCCTGAAGATGATGATAGTGCTGACACATCATTTTCCAGTTCATTGCGCGCCACGAAAATTATCAGTTAGATATTTATATATCAAATGCATTTCAGTTTGTATCAATTACATACAGTATTTAAAAAGAAAATAAAATTTAAATTATTAAGAAATGTGCTTCTTTTAAATTGCTTGATATGTTAATCAATAACAGATTGATTAAAATTGAAAGATAAAGGATTTTATACTTTCTTAAACAGCAGAACTCCAAGAAAGCACCTGAATGATAAATTAACACATTCCTCACTGCAATAGTGCCTTTTGTCACTACATCCTGTACTAAGAGTTCCCAAGTGCTAAACTTAAATATGCTCTTCAAACTTGTTTATGTTAAAAAATAACGATCAATTGTAATCAATAATACTCCCAATAAATCCTTATAATGATTTAATATTAAGTTTGTACATAAAATTTGTACATTTGTGCATAAACATGTAAAAAAATAGTATTAAACTGAAAATAGTAAATCTTGTATAACATTAGATTTTATGGAATCTATGATATTTTTGACTTTTTCAAATCATGACACTACACATAATGCACGCTTTGATGTGCATTTTTGCATAGATGACGCATTCCTTGTTGACATAGCTTTAGTTAGTGTTATGGGCATTGTATTTATATAATGATGGCCTTCTGTTCACAAATCTGAAGACCTATGGTGTTTGAAATAATTTCCAGGAACTGGTGTATCCCCACACTCACTAGAATCCAGTAGTGAATGAATTATTTCTCCTTGAAACCAGATTTGAAGCGGCCTTTCACTAAACTTGGCATACAAAACATTGGGTTTGTCATATCCAAATGCTGAAGCACAATCTTTACACACCATTTTAATGACTTCCACAATGGTGAGCACAATGGAAAACAGCTGATCAATTCCATCAATCTCGCACATCTGTTTGTTATAATCTAGAACACAATTGAACCTGCCTACGGATTGCTTTGTCGATCCCCTTCAACCGAGGTCTTCTTTCTACTACAAATTCTTAATTGTATACACAAGAACACCTCATTTTATCTTTCAATTTCATCATAAATCTGTGATGCTTTCTCTAAGGGACTGTCCCACCTTGTTTTAGCCCTGCCTTCACAATTTCTTTAGGTTGTTTGATCACAGTGTTCCCTATAAAACTGTTTTGTTTTCAAGCAGCTTATTTGTCATAGGTTTATTATTTGTTATTTATTTCTATAATCATTAACACTGTGAAACTTATAGTGTACTAATTGTCTAAAGCATGTGTCCTTTGTTTAGAAGTTTTTCAATCAAAACCATTACTATGCTTTTTAAATACCTGTTGGTTTTTGATACAATGATTTGCACAACCTCCTTAGTGGCAAACACACCAAAAAATTCTATTGATTGTAAGAAAGCCGAGTAGTCTGCACACTCAGGATGCACATTATATGTCCCTGCTTCCCTGGAAAACAATATCACCAATTGTCATGTAATTCACCATTTACAATTTGATATTGAAGCCACTTGAGAATCACTAGTCTCCCCTCATTATCTAACAAAACATTCTCTATTATTTTATCACATCAGTGTTCAAACCTGCAGCACAATGAAATGAATCTATATATGCTTCATCTCCTTCTGCACTTTCTTTGTCATCACAACTTTTATCTCCACTGTGCGAATCAGAAACAGGACGTCAAGTCCACAACTGCCTTCCCCAGAGCTGTCATCATCAACAAGCAACTTCCTTAAAAAAAGGGCGGGGGGAGAGAAAGGTTTCACTACCTGATCAATTGAAAGAAGTCCTTTATTTACCTCATTTTCTTTCAAAAATGTAACAAGTATGTATAATGCATAAGAAATGCAAGAAGAGAGGGGGGAACTGCATAGGTATGAAAATTTTGCCAAAGCTCTAAAATTTGTGCTGTTTGTGACTTTCTGTAGAAACTTTACAAACACAAAATGATATGGACTGCGATGCATTGAAAACCTATAACTTTCTGGATATGCTGTAATAATACCGAAAAATCTCCTGTACAGGATGAGTTATTTTGTCGTTAGAATTCAGCAAACATACTCGGAAGACAAGATATCTCATCTGCAGCAAAGGTCTCATGCAGTGGAAATATTTGCAAATGAAATGCTGCTTCTAGATTTTTTTTCTATTTGTTATCTATCAATTTCTACGATATAACAGTGTCTGCAAATTTTATTTTGTCAAAATATGATTTTGCTCCTCCACTGAAAATAACAAAATTCATTCAAGGTATACAGCTAGATTTCTATAATCATTTTTGAAACAGTCCAATAGCCAATAAACACAATGATAAACAATACTGCCACATTTTCTGCATTTTAAATTACTTTCATAAAATATTAAATTCAAAGATGAGTCCAATTAAAAAAAATATATGTGAAAGAAAACCTTTGAGTATAATAAATTTCAAAAGATTAAAATTTTATAATACTTAACAGAATTCTACAAAAATGTGTGAATTTATAACAATAACTGGCTAAAACAAATTTTAATTTGCTTTAAAGTACATACATCAACAGAACGGTTCGGTCCATTCCAACAGGATGCTCCCCGAGAGTATTTCATCTGTTGATAATGATCATTTTCTGGTCCACTCCATTTGTCCCATAAACTGAAAAGAATTACGTTTATATAAGAAAATAAACTCCTTAAATGTTTAATATTATTAAAATATTTTTATGAAAAAAAATTTTTTTTGGTTTTTAAAGTTTTAACTTTTAAAAGCAAGCCATTTTTATAAATAAAATCTTCAGCATGAACACTATATCAAGTTATGATTTAGAGCAATGGTCAGAAGCCTTCAAGCTTCTGTTAAGGTACTAATGAAAAATTATCATTTAAACCTCATAGATATCCATAGGTGTAAAATTTAAAGGAAGATTTTTATGACTTTGATTAAAATGTTTTTGTGATAAAATAAATATATTCACAGTACATAGACTTCAAAAACTTTTTATGTGCCTCCTTTATGTATATTAGAAATATAGTTAATAAATAACATAAATAATAATAAATAACAACAAACTAATAACATCTGGCATGCATATGTAATAGTGAATCTATTAATTTCAAACACCTTCCACGGATAACTATCTAAAAAAATGAATAGTATTTGGGGGTGGGGGAATCAGAATTAATAGATAAATTATTTTCTAAAATTGTCACACTCTAACTAGACTGAGACTTTCAAAATTTATATTTTGTTATTAAGTAAAATGTTTTTATGGAAAACAGTGGGTAATCACGTCTGAACCATTAATTTTATCAAAGAGGCTTGTTATATTACAGTACTTTCTAAATGCTTAATCATGTTCCTAAATGGATCAGATTAATTTTCTGTTTGCTTAAGACATAACATACCACAAAGCAATATAAAAGTAGTACAAATAAATCTTTCTGTTAATCCGTACTGTTCTGTACTGTTAAGAATAAATCTTTTTGTTTTTCATGTTACTGCAAACACTCATGATTATTTCTAGCTACACTGAAAATCAGTCAAGAGAAAGATATTTTTGAAATGCCTGCCAATATCTCTATTTTAAAGAATCAAAACAAATTTTACAGTTGGAAGAATAAACAAATTAAAAGAATTAACTTGGACAATAACAATATCTACAAATTTTATTTTGTCAAAATATGATTTTGCTTCTCAACTGAAAATAACAAAAGGTATACAGCTAGATTTCTATAGTCATTAAGACTGGGTTGGTAATTTGAAATTGTCCAATAGCCAATAAGCACAATGATTTCCTGAGGTAAATAATAAAATTACTTATTTGCCTCATGAAGGTCAGACTATATTAGAAAGGAAAGTGATTACCAATAAGACAAAATCAAATAAGCTGGATGAACATTCTAATAACCTGCAAATATTCTTAATATTACTAAACAAAGCTGAGTCATTAAGTTTTTCTTTTTCCAATAAAATTTGTTTTTCATTCACTTATAATATTTTAATAAACTTTAGATAACCTTTGTTTCTGAGTTTTGCTTTATTGCTACAATGCACACTACTTATCTTTGCAGTTAATTTTTATTATTAATAATAAACGCATATATTACATTTCCTTTTCATTAATCCCATAAGCCTTGAGTAGAATAAAGCCACCACATGAACTGATAATCACCATCTTTGGTAATCACAGTGACTATAATCACAGAAGAACAAATTATATTAAACAACAGATAAACATCTCAGAGAGGATTCATGGTATGCATTTAAACTTGAACCATCATACAAGCAGAGAATATATAAGAAATTACAAACATTTGCTTTGCATTATATTTCAAAAATTCATTGAAAGCCATTTAGTAAATAAAAATAAGTTTCATCAAAAGTTGCTTTATTATCAAAATACAATGAAACATTTTTTTAAATGACCAGCCACGATCACAGATTATCTTGACCCTCTATGGAGCTACTCCTCCTACAGAAGGGATTTGAATACTGATTATTTTTACGCTTTTAGGGAAAAAAAAAAAAAAAAAGTCATTTTCAGAATGGTGCTGAGAATGAATTGCTGAATCACTGTATTTGAATGCTCTTCATATCTACAGAGTTCCAACTACCTGGAATTCAGATAAACAGAACTTAAGTTTTCTGAATTGCTTATTCTTCCCGCTAAGCCAATTAAATCAAGACCAAGGCTAATTTATTCACAGGTTTTTACTTTTCCATTAACTTAAATACTATGAATAGATAATACAGCCTCGTATCTCTACTTTAAGAAGCTGTTAAATTAATTTTAATGTCTTGCAAAAATAAGGAAGTAGTGAATAGATTCTTATAAGCTTGGGACTATAAGGCGATTCATCTTTTAAAGAATAGAAATTTTGTATTCCTATTGATTTGTTTTATTGCAATTTTAAAAATTCTGTCTCTCTGTCTTTCAAATGGAAGGGGGATCTTTAAACCTTTTGCAAGATTTAGGATAATCTTTACAAAGGCCATTGCACCTTTGCTTTGTAACTGCACATATCATGAAAGAAATGAATGCATTCTTACTGAAGATTAGCTAGCACAGATCAGCGATGAAATTATTTTTCTTTTAAATTATTTTTTGATGAAACTTTTCATATCATCTAGAAGGGGCAAACTTCACAGATTTTTTTACCTTGCACTGGGAAAATTTTCAGTGTCGAAAGTTCATATGTATGCTCAGTGTTAAATGTGTAGCATTTTATGTATAAAATATCAGTGCCAGCTCCAAACAACAACACAGACAGCCACCTACAACAAATATTTTTAAAGGCCAGCAGTTAATTTGTTCTCACTAGCAACAGCTAAATAAAGATATATTTCACTTTGAATTATTTATATGTTTAATTTACATGGGATACCTGCAGTACAAAAAGTGCTGAAATTAGGTCTGTAATCTATATATAGCTTTCAGATGAATAAATAAAAACTTATAGCTTTAATTGTGTATCAAAGCCAAAAAGTTTAATTTAATAAAAATAAGGGTATTTTTTACGTTTTATTTTACAGAGCTATAAGTACCTTATCTGTATAAGTATAATCTTTAAAAAAAAAAAAAAAAAAAAAAAAAAAATGCAGTAAAAAAAGACAGCACAAGAGAAAGATGACAAATACACTGTATCTCATTGAAAATGCAACATTAAAAGTGATATGAATTGCAATATATTTTAATGGAAGCTATAACATACACAGTACTATAACTTAAGAGATATAATTATTAGAAAGGCTTAAAATGACAAATTTGAGGGAAAAAAAAAAGAGCTAAATTCAATATTCTGTATGCCCATCTTTAACAACTGTAATAGCATGGCAACAGCCAATAAAACTTGGCTATCAGTGGAAATCACTCCATGTAGCCTCATTGCATATCAGTAACACAATAATATTAACTGTAGGTGCTAACATATCATTCTTACTTCAATCATAACTTACATATGCTTAATAGAAAACAAATCCTATGCTTGCACAATCCATAAAAGAGCTAGCATATGCTAATCACAGAGTAAATGTTAAGATGTCGCTTGTAATATGGATAGTAACACTATTTCACTGAAGTGTAGTTCCAGGAAGATTCTTTGAAAGTTTGGAAATTCTGATTTCTACACCTTACTGAATGTAACACGTCAAAAGTAGCAGCAAACAAAAACACTACTCTTTATGAATACAGATATCCTAGTTAGAAAACTCAGAAAGAATAATTTGCATGCATTTAGTGCTCCAGTATTTTTTCTTTTTGCACCACTGAAGAGATGTCAATAGTAGAGTCAAAGGAAATCATACTTAATGGAACACAACCTTGACTTATTTTTGCAGCAGTTGTCTATGACAACCATGATGTGTCACTGCTTTTCTTATTGTGATAATCGTATGGCATGATCCATCACTGCCATGCATATTCATTTTCCGTCTCCTAACACCAATACAACCCCCAGCTTATCCACATTTCTGTTATTAAAGTGCTGAACTCTATCCACTGTCTCCAAATACTCACAAGTGTATTCGCATTTCTCACAATAAATACACCAATCATACAATATAGAAAATCCTCTTCTCCCTAGCTTATAATTCTTCCCTTTTCAAAATTTTATCAATTTTTAATAATAACTTGTTTTATGCTCAGACATGTTTCTGTATATGTAAAATGATACTTATCAAATGCATGAACTCAGTGTTTGGATTAATAAAAACTTTTTTTATAGTACAGCTGAAAAACATTAATTGTGATCATTTTAAAATGCTCAGCTTGAATTTTAAAGAGAAAGCAGATATTTAAATAAAACTAATGCAAGCTATAGGCCACGTTTTCAAATTATACAATGTTTACATAAATAAATGCATTTACAGATTACTTTTTACGCACAAAACTCATTAATTAAAACTAATATGCCCTTTTTTGTCATAGAACTTCCACGATTTTTTATTAGGAAGTATATGATGGAAACGTACAGTAATAATAACTATGCATAAAATGATTTCTTCTTTAAATTGGAATATTCTTTGTCTAACCATTCACAATGGAGAAAGTTATTCATTTCAAGCACTATGGCATTCTTGAAACCAATGAAAAGTAACAGAAATGCCATTTTTTTTCAAGAGACCAGTGGATTAAATTACTCACCCAATAAGAGTTTCTTCTCGATTTACTTTAGTCACTTGTACCACTTTATCAAATGGGCACATTCTATACAAATAACGTTTCTCTGAAAACTCAAAACACTGATTTTCAAGCACAAGAAATTCATCCTCTTCTCCAAAATCAGCTTTCAGTTTTCTTTTTAAGAGCCTGAAGAGATAAAAATTTGCTTTTCACCATACAGAACAACACAAAAATATGAACTGTAAACTAACCAAACGCGGGAAGGGGCGGGGACAGATTAAAAAAAGCAAAAAGTCTTTTACTGGTAAAACTCATTATAAGCAATTAGCATTTAAGATATAAATAAAATAATTATTCTTACAGTAAGATAAATTGCTCAGTTAATTTAAAACTCATGTTACTCTTATAAGATTAACTAATAAAAGTAAATATGTTACGCACTAATAATGTTATATATTATTAATCATAAAATAATAAATAATATTAATAATTCTGATCCAAAATTATATATTGCCATTCTTTGTAATAAATGGAAAGTTACGAGTACACAAAGGTAGAAGAAAAGAAAAAATTTCCATCTTCTGTGAGATGACTGGAATGAATTTTTCAGAAGTTTTAATTACACAAGGTGTCTTTCTTTTAGATTATTAGTGTTGGCCTATCAAATGAAAATCATGTTTTTAAAATTTGAAAAACTAGATGAAATCTAAATGGGACTTATGTACTAGTTATGAGGGAGAGCATACAGCATAAAATAAAAGAAATCTTTTTCAAAAATAGGATCTGTTGAACATAACTTTCTATGGCTAATTAAATATTCTAACAAAAAATATTACAGCTGATAATTAATTTAAGTTAGACATTAAACTTTTACACTTAATTACTTATTTCACATTTTACAGCAGATTCCAGAAATAAAAAGAAAATAATAATAATAATAATAATAAAAACAAAAAAGATGAAGAAAGTTTCAGATTTAATTCATGTAGGTTTACCACACATCCTCATTTTCTTTGCTATGTTCTCATTTTCAAGGAATTAATTAATGTCTGGAAGAATTTTTAAAACCAATGTGAATCTCCACTGGATTTGTATTTTTAAAAATGCATCACTTTCAAACAATGGATGTTAGAAATCTACTGCAACAGAGATAGGAAGGAGTACTGGAACAAGAGATTAAACATTTTTAAAATGGTGCCAAAACTCTGTATCATAACTGCACAGGTTACAAAAATGTGTGGAATCTCAGGTTTCCCTCCCCTCAAGTGGATGAAACCTGAAAAATCTTCTGGGACAGAAAATGAATCATCAATCACAAGAAGAAAGAGAGAGAGGGGAAAAAAAAAAAAAAAAAAAAAGATGCAATTTAACATTGCAATAGGAGAAAAAAAAAACCCACTGAGTTAGTACCATTTCATAAAAATTAGGCTCGGTCATTCTAAACTCCCAAAAATTACACAGTTCTTTGCCATTCCTGCTTAGAATGCCAATGTAGAGAGAACACTAAGGAATCATCTTACTGTGGCAGTTGTGTATTATTCCATTCAAGTGTGTTAAAACATCCAGACATTTCAAAGTAATTTAGATTGATATAGAAATATGCATATTACCTTTAAATACAGTTCCCCTTTATTACAGCATTAATGAATGAATTCTGATTACATAATGAAGTTTACTGTTACATATTCTATGTATAATCAGGTTATAAAATTTTAGGAACAGCATACTCAATAGGTTTCAATTGTTTGAAATTAAACGTCTTTCCCTCATTATGTGTATTTTTATTTGTAAAATGTTATTTAAGATTTAGAGGAGCATTTTTTTTTACTTCAGAACATGGTAACTCTAATTTCACATTACTTCATGTGTGAATCAATCCTTACTACATAAATCTTCATTTTTCTATTAGAATAATTACACATGTCCACTATTTATAACAGAATACACTTAATTTAGGCCAATCCAAGATGAGATTTTAATAATAATAAATTGTTCTTGAAATTTATATTCTGAAATATTTTTTAACAACATGAAGTATGTACCTTCTACTTAAGATCAGCATTTCTCCCTTATATTTTACACAGACATACACATGTGCATGAACTCACATGCTCTTCTTGCAGTCTGCCACTGTGGAATAGCATATCTGAACTTTTAAAATTCAGACTATTAAAATAGAAATTTAAAATTGGAATATGTGCCAGGTATGTCAAATGACGAAATGAACTTTTCATGAATTGTTGATGGTTGCACGGAAAGGCTTCAATTTCACTTGATGGTCCACCAGCGGCCGAGCGGTAAAAGCTGCTGAACACTGGTAGTTCGAGTACTGGCGAACGGGCTGGCTGCATGGGCGTTTTCACGGTTTTCCCCATGCGTAACATGGATACGAGCCAGTTTCCCTTAAAAAGACCTCCACGGGGCATCCCTCCCTTTCTGAGTAGTGCCTAAGGGTGAAGCACGTAATAAATAATAATAAAAAAAAAAAATTCACTTGATAAGTCGTGATCTTTGTATGGAACCAGCAATAATTCTCTTGTTTTATTCTTTAGTTTTGCATTTTAATTAACAATTCAATTACTTACAAATTCCATTTAATAATTTTCATAAAAGTTTTCTATCAAAATTTTACTTCACATTTCATAGGAGATAATTTTCATTCATAAATTCTCTATTAAATTAAATTTTCATTTTCATTTATATATTCTCTATTAAATTAAATTTTATCTCTGCAGCAATAATGCTGGATTTTACTTTTAAATAAATTTTTAAATTCATTAATTTTAAAAGTTCTCCTTCTTGTTTTTCTTTACAAATTTTATTAATATATTAGCACTACTTACTTAAACAAGGCTTTCCAAAATTTTCTCCAAAGAAATATTGTTTTTGAATGTTTTGGTAAAAATCTTAACTGTAAAGAGACAACCTCCCACTTTAATCTAAATATTGCTCGAATCAATCAAACTGAATTTAAAAAATGACGTTGCTCAAAATGATTTACATGTAAATTTAACACCATGCTTCTTGTTAGCATAAATTTAGGTATTTTGCATAATGAAATTTGAAAGGCATACGAAATGAACGTGCGCCAAGATATATATTGGCGAGAGAAAGTAAAGTTCATGAGCAATGCAGTATATTTGACTTTCACCTTAGCTACGTGGAGTGTATCACGGCCAAAGGTCTAATTCAGTAGTACTTTCTCTTTTCAGGTACGGTGTCAAAGTATGTTTCCTGTTTCTTTTTTTTAACTGCCTAAATAGGTAAGCCTGGTGATATTTAGGACTGATGATGATTCTATGTAAGTTATCTTCTTTTCGATAATTCAGTGTTTTAATGCCTGTGAAGATTATTACTTTTTTGTTATGTTTAAGTTAAGCAAAATTATCCTATTTTATTAAATAAAGATTTCGTAGTTAATTTTTTGACTTATGATTCTTTAATGAAAACTTCGCCTGAGGAAACTTACTCACTACGCCTTCAGTGCTACTGCACAAACCAACAAAAGATTATGAGACTGAATAGGGCAATTGCCTTGTAGAAATGCTTCTAAAAAACTGAAATGTTGTAAGATTCCAGGGGCATAAAGTATTAAAACTCGTTGTTGAAAATACTAGTTACAAAGTTTAAAAGAATAATTGTAACGAACAATTATGTCTATTCTAAAAGAATCAGTTTATGTAGAGAAGTTAACAGATGAAAATTATTCAGTGTGGAAATTTAAAATAGAACAACTTCTAATAAAAGAAGGTTTAGATGATGTTGTATTCAAAGAAAAACCGGGAACTGATACTGATATTTGGTTAAAGAATGATCGTAAAGCTAAAGCTTTAATATTCCTAAACATTTCGGATTCGCAAATTATCCATGTTTTGCATAGTAAATCTGCAAAAGAAGTTTGGCAGAAGTTAAAATGGGTCCATGAACATGTAAATTTAACAAACAAGTTATTTCTTCTTAGAAAACTATATTCCATTAGATATAATGAAAGTTCTAAAATGCAGGAACATATCAAAGGAGTACTAGAATTGGCTGAAAAGCTGCGTAGTATAGGTGAAGAAATTAAAGAAAATAACTTAATAGCAATATTACTATGTTATTTACCAAATTCATACAACTCCTTAATAACTGCAATAGAAAGTAAATCGGAAGCTGAATTTTCGCTAGAATATGTTAAAAACAAACTAATAGATGAGTATTGTAGACGTGTGGAAACTAAGAAAGTTCAAAAATATGATTCAGTTGCTTTAAAAAGCAAAAGTGAAAATAAATCAAAGTATGTTACACGATATTGTACTTATTGTAAGAGAAATAACCATACGATAAATGACTGTTTTAATTTAAAACGCAACGCTAGAACTTCCCCGAAAACAGATGTAAATAACAGTAAAGTAAAAAATTATTCTCAAAATTATAAATGTAATGCATGCCAAATAGCAAATACACAAAGTGTAGAAAACATAACAAAACTTGAAGAAAATAAATATCTTAAAATTATTGAAACTGAAAATTCACAGATTCAGTTTAATCAAGTTCTAAAAGTGGAAAATAAACATGAAAACACGCAAACACAAGAATGAGTTATCCACTCAGGAAACTCAACTCATATGACGAGTGATAAGAATTTTTTCTCTCAGTTAAATGACTCTAATAAACAAATAGTAACTGTGGCCAATGGTGCTAAATTAAATTCTTATGGTATTGGTGAAGGCTATTTTAAAGTTCAAAACTTAAAGGGTCAGGTTACACAAATAAAATTAGAAAATGTATTGTATGTACCAGGTTTAGGTAGTAATTTACTTTCTGTTCAATCTGTTACGAATAAAGGTTGCATTGTTACATTTGATAGTAATAAGCGTTACATAAAGCGTAACAATATACTCGTAGCCGACGGCAACGCTCAGCAAGGTTTATATAAATTGACCGTAAATTCAATTGACGAGAAAGCATACTTAGCTATGATGTTTCATGTTCTCATACGAACTGTATACTAAAATAGCATCAAAGATTAGGCCACAGAAATATAGATGCCTTAAAAACATTTGAGAAAAATTATTTGGCAGATGGCATTAAACTTGGCAAATGCACTCATAGTGTGGGATGTTCTACTTGTGTAAAAGCGAAACTAACTGAAAAATCTTATCCCAAAACCGGTTTTAGATCTAAAAATCCACTGGATTTAGTGCACACAGATGTGTGTGGGCCAACTGAAGTCAACAGCTTAGGAGGGAAAAGATATTTCGTAACTTTCATTGATGACTATTCGCGTTATACTCAAATTTATTTTATTACTTTAAAAGATGAATTATTCGACAAACTTAAACAGTATGTTGCATCGACAACAAATAAATTTAGAAAGAAAATAAAGGTTCTCAGATCCAACAACGGTACAGAATAATGTAACGAAACTACTGAAAATTATTTAAAGAAACTTGGTTTCATCAAACTTCGGTTCCTTATTGTCCAGCACAGAACGGCGTCGCAGAAAGGAAAAACCGTTCTTTGATAGAAATGACAAAAGCTATGCTAATAAACTCTAAATTACTGAAAGGATTCTGGGCTGAAGCAGCAGCTACTGCCGCATATCTTCAAAATAGGTTACCAACTAAAGCCACAGATAGAACACCATATGAATTGTGGAATGGTAGAAAACCAAACTTAAGTCACTTACGAGTATTTGGCTGTAAAGCATTTTATTATGTGAACAAACAAAAACGGTGTAAATTCGACAACAAAGCTGAAGAAGGAATATTCGTAGGATATGATTTACGAAGTAAGGGATACAGGATTTATGTAGGTGGAAGGAAAATAATAGCAAGTAGAACTGTTAAATTTTCAGAAAACGCGTCTTTATCTGACAAACATGCAGAAAATAATGCTGAAGATTTAGAATTAATTCACTTCAATACCTCACAAGAAGATGAAGAAAATAATGAAGAAACATCTCTTGGCGATGATTTTACAGAAGATTCAGAAAGTTTTGAAGAGCTAATTAAATGTCAAGAAAATGTAGAAAAAAGGGTTTCTAGCAGATCAACCAAAGGGGTTCCATCGGAAAGATTCTCTTATAAAGCAGAAGACGAAGAATCAATCTTACCTAAAAATAAAGATTCAGAAAGCTTTGAAGAAATTCTAAACTTACCAAAACGTGAACA
This sequence comes from Stegodyphus dumicola, assembly GCF_044657685.1. Lineage (NCBI taxonomy): Eukaryota > Metazoa > Arthropoda > Arachnida > Araneae > Eresidae > Stegodyphus > Stegodyphus dumicola. The sequence goes on along the minus strand of NC_140771.1, from coordinate 33,383,518 downwards.
AGAAGCTTGGATCAAGGCTATGCAAGAAGAAATACATTCTCTAAAAGAAAATGAAACCTATACACTTACAGAATTACCACCAGGAAAACATGCAGTAGGCAGCAAATGGGTGTTTAAGACAAAATATGATGAAACTGGTAAAAATATAAAATACAAAGCACGCTTAGTAGCCAAAGGATTTACTCAAAAATACGGCAGTGATTATGATGAAACGTTTTCACCAGTAGTGAAACACACTACGATAAGAGTTTTCTTAGCATGGGCAGCTTATAATAATGTCAAGGTACATCAACTAGATGTTAAAACAGCTTTTTTGTACGGCAACTTAAATGAAGAAATATATATGGAACAACCAGAAAGATTTGTGGTTCCGGAAGAAAGACATAAAGTTTGTAAATTACAGAAGTCGATTTATGGTCTCAAACAAGCAACTAAGTGCTGGAATGCAGAAATTGAAAATACATTGAAGAATCTTGCGTTCAGTCAAAGCAAAGCAGATCTGTGTCTTTTCTCAAAAGTGGTTCGTAATAAAAGAATTAATTTAATAGTGTATGTTGATAACATCCTAATAAGTTCTACAGAAGAAGGACTAATTCTTCAAACAATTAATGATTTAAAGAAACGTTACCAAATAACGCATCTTGGTGAAGCCAAATATTTCTTAGGCATGGAAATAAATCGCAAGGAAGATGGAAGTTATCTCTTATCACAGAAAAATAAAATAAATCAACTTGTCAAGCAATTTCAACTTGAAGAAGCGAAATCCGCTAGCACACCAATGGAAACAAACTATTATAACCTAAACAAGGAAGAAAATATCCTAACTTCAAATGATAAATTTCGCCAAGCTATTGGAAGTCTTTTGTATATATCATCTATCACAAGACCAGATATCACAGCTTCAACTCACATACTCAGCAGAAGGTGTAATAATCCATGTCAAAGGGACTGGAATGCTGTTAAAAGAATCATTAGATAATTAAAAACGACAAAGAATCTATCCTTACAAATTTTGTCGAGTGAAGAACCTAATATTACAGTTTATTCAGATGCTGATTGGGGACAAGATATTGAAGATAGAAAATCTACACCAGGAAGTGTTATTTTATTAGGAAAAAACTGTATTTCGTGGTTTTCAAAAAAAACAAACTTGTGTTTCTTTATCCTCAGCAGAAGCTGAATATGTTGCACTATCGCAAGCTACGCAAGAACTATTATGGCTATTAAAATTAACAGAAGATTTCAATATACCCCAAACTCTACCGATAAAGATATTTGAAGATAACCAGTCTACTATAAGACTTGTAGAATCTGAAAAATTCAGTTCGTGCACAAAACATATTGATACAAAAGTTCATCATATACACAACTTGAATAACAAAGGAATAGTAAAACTTGCTTATCTTTCAACAGAGCAAATGGTTGCTGATATTATCACTAAACCAATTCCTAAAGCTAAATTTCAGTTTTGTAGGAATGAATTGTAATTGGTATGAGTTTCATTAGCAAAACAGGGGCAATGTTAGCATAAATTTAGGTATTTTGCATAATGAAACTCGAAAGGCATACGAAACGAATGTGCGCCAAGATATATATTGGGAGAGAAAGTAAAGTTCGTGATCAATGCAGTATATTTGACTTTCACCTTAACTACGTGGAGTGTATCATGGCCAAAGGTCTAATTCAGTAGTACTTTCTCTTTTCAGGTATGGTGTCAAAGTATGTTCCTGTTTCTTTTTTTTATTGCCTAAATAGGTAAGCCTGATGATATTTAGGACTGATGATGATTCTATGTAAGTTATCTTCTTTTCGATAATTCAGTGTTTTAATGTCTGTGAAGATTATTACTTTTTTGTTATGCTTAAGTTAAGCAAAATTATCCTATTTTATTAAATAAAGATTTCGTAGTTAATTTTTTGACTTATGATTCTTTAATGAAAACTTCGCCTGAGGAAACTTACTCACTACGCCTTCAGTGCTACTGCACAAACCAACACTTCTCAATAGCTCTGCCACATACACACACAAAAAAAGCAACATTAAATATGTTGGAAAGAACAAAATAATCTTAATCTTCGAATTAATGATCATAAGTTTTAAATAAAAAATACTCAACTTTATTAATTCAAATGACAAGCAAGACTTAAGCATAAAATAATAGTATTAGTACAGCAGAATTGGAACGCTTTCAATTACTTCAGCAATATTGACATTCAAATTGTTGATATTGTTACTCATGACAGAATATTTCAAGAATCACTGTACATGCTTAAAATGAAAATGCTTTACCCTAATGGGCTTAACATATATATTGAGCATTAAAAAGAATCTACAAATTTCTTAACTTACTGCCAATTTCAACTTTTTAGTAAAAAGACAAATAAAGGAAAAAGAAAAGGTTGTAAAAACAATTTTTACCATTATAAGACTATAAACAAGATTATGTTGAAAAATTTCTCACTTAAACAAATATCATTCAAAATCTCATTAATTGGTTGCACGCTTGTAATTGTAAATTCTTAATGTTCATTAGCAACCATTTTCAATTTCCGTATACCAAGCAAAATATTTTTACAAACTTTCAGATAAAAAAAATTAACACAAATCACTTGTAAAATGACTTTCCTTTACCTAGGAAAGTGATTTGTGTTAAAATAATCTTGTAAAATCACTTTCCTTTATCCTAAATATGGCCAAACTAATTTCCATAAAATATTTAAAAATCACCAAAAACACTTCCCAGAAATTAAAGCTCGAATCATACTTTCTTTTAAATATAAAAAAACTTTAAGTCACAGGATTACTAACCACCGTGATCTAGATCCGACTTTAGACTATTACTGTAATTTAGCAGAATATCTTTCATTCCTCAATGAACACCATAAGCACATCATAACAGGTTATTTAGACATTGTCTAAGATCAACAATTAAATGAACTTATGAAATAAGGAACTAAATTTACACCAATCGACAGCATTAAAAATTTAAACTGCCTTAATAATATGAAAGTAACTTCAATGAATTTACTAATTCAGAAGTCAAACAACAAAAATCAGCGTTAATTTACAAAACTTTCACAGTTAAACAAAAGTTAGCTTCATTTTATTCCTATGTTTTCCGTGCTCTTCAAGTTTGCTCCTCCAAACTAGCCCTTGATGAAGAACTAAATTATTTAAAAGCAATAGCTATTGACAGGGGCTTTTCACCCAACATTATTAATCAAGCAGTTAAAAAATTCTCATCTCAACACACTAAAAGCCACACTCTTATTTTAGGAGATTATAAAAATTCTGTTGTCATTCCCTTCTTTCCATCAATTAGCTATAAAGTTGCACATATTTTGCAGAAATTTAACTTTCGGGTTGTTTACTCTCCCATCAATAAAATTCCAACTTCTATACTCAAGGACCCCATTCCGGATATGAATTCCTGGGGTATTTATAGGATTCCTTGCCAGTGCGGTTTAATTTACATTGGCCAAACTAAGAGAGCCTTAAAATTTCGCGTCAAAGAACATGAGGCATATGTTAGAAAAAAGGAAACACAGAAGTCTTCTGTTGCTCAACATTGTTGGTCCGAAAATCACACTTTCAATTTTTCTGCTGCCAAAATTATTCAAAAAACATCTTCCATTGGAGAACTGGATTTTCTAGAGGCATTTCACATTCATAAAAATCTTTCTGTTCTAGTTAACGATCCTAATTCCAATCCAAATTTGCCTTCGGCTTTTAGAGAAATTATGTTTTAGTTCTGGTTTCGCCAACAGATGGCGCCACTTGCTTATTCTTGTCCAGGCTTTCTTATCTTATCTAAACATTATTTCCTATCTTGTTCATTTGCGGTTTTGCAGCTGAAGATGATGGTTCGGTAAAACCATCGAAACTAGTCACTGTGAAAGTTTTGTAAATTAACGCTGATTTTTGTTGTTTGACTTCTGAATTAGTATTTATTCGGCGTGTTATTGTTGTCTTAATTCAATGAATTTATTATCAAAACAGTTCATAAACTTAATCTATCAAGTAATACATTCTTAGAATGGGAAGAAAAAGTTTTTAACAAAATCAAACAGATTAATAAGTTAAAATTTTCAGGCAATTTTAATAGAAACAGGATTCAGCACAAAGCAAAAATTTTCTGCCGCTAAAATAAACAAGCAAGTTATAAGTTCAGTATTGCATGAAAAAGATTTATATAAAAAAAAAAAAAAAAAAGATAGAAACCTACCCCCCCAAAAGGAAAGAAAACATTAAAAAGAAATTTCTATTATAAACAAGTTTAAACTTTCGATTGCAAACTTAAAATTTCAATTTCTAAAGAAAACAATAAATTATCTAACCTCTAAGCTCTTCTTAAATTACATAAAAACACCATTTAATTCATATTTGTTGTCAATGGAATTAAAAATTATAAAAAAACACTGACTTCTTATTTGCACAACAGCTTAAACAGGAGTTACAATTATATAAACTATAATAATTGTAACTTAAAGTTACAACAGTTGATTAATGAATTTCCTTTGCATGAAAAAAAAAAAAAAAAAAAAAAAAGAAGATTTAAAAAGTTATAATTAACAGCAATCAAATTCAATATATAATTTACCAGATTTCCGATTGAATATCTCGAAGTAATTTGTCAGCATCTGCATAATCTTTTCTTGCAAGTGCAGCATCTGTATGAAGTTAAAGTGTTCAGAAATTATTGGTTGAATAAAATTAAAGTCATATTAAAAATTAAAAGCATTTTGCACAAACCTTTCAGAATGGTTTCCTTTTCTGTTTCATCTACCACAAAAGGATCCATTTGATCTGCATTTTCTTTTAGATCCTATAATTTTTTTACAAATTAAGCATCATACATAATAGCTCAAAAAGGGTCAAAATGAACATTAGGACTACCAAACAGTCACTTGATTATTCCTTTCCCTCCCCACTGGTAGAAATAAATATATCATGATTCTTAGTGAAATTCAGCTTTTAATTCTCATAACTCATTTCCACAAAAATTTTTGTGATTCAAGTAGTATTTTGAATTTCTTTGTGTAATCTTGTATAGGAAGGTCATTCAGGTGATCATTAAAAGCATGATTACCAAAGCACACATAAGCGAGAGATAAAAATAAGACTGCAAGAAATTTAGAAATTAACAAAAGCTACAAGATTTTTCAAGCATAGCTATGATTTTAGATTAAGAATTGTTATAAATAATAATTTACATAACATAAAAAGTGTTTTAATATAAGAAATCTTATCCTTCAAGATATTATTTTTGTATCATGACAAGATGTATAATTTCTGTTACATATTTAGTTCCGAAAACCTTAAAATAAGATAAAACAAATGAATATGCAAACCTTTAAAAAGCAATATCAAAAGTAAAATAAAGCATGTAGAGGGGATAAAGATGAAAAATTTCTGAAGTCCAGAAGAAATAACATTGCTTTAACAAGATTATAAATTAGAAAAATATTAACATGATATTTAATGTGATAGAGAAATTCATTGCAACATTTTACACATAAGAAATACAGGTGGAAAGAAAAGCCTGATATTTACAAAAGACTGCACCTGAAAATCTTAATTGAAATAATAATTATTATCAGCATTTAATTATTTGAAACTTTCTAAATGTTAAATGAGTTCAAATCACAAGACTCAGACAGTCCAAAAACAAGTCAAATACGAAGGTTGATATTTATATTTATGGCCTTGGAAACAGTAAGTGTTAGGCAACACCCCATATGATTCCAATCAAAAGTTTGATATTTTTAAGCGTGATTTGTGTTGTTTACAGTAAATTGAAAAATTCATAACAGGCAAAAAATGGAATTGACTTGTGAACATTTTTAAGTGATTATTTTTCATAACTTCGGACATGGATTATCAAGACAAGGGTGCTTAATTCTTTATACAAAAAGCACCATCCTAAAGCACTGTAAAAAACTGGTATAAAGAATTCAGTTATGGTCGCCATTCGCTCCGGGATGAATTCCATGAAGGTCGCCCAAAATTGGTTCTTGTGCCAGAAAATATTAATGCTGTGAGTGAACTGATAAAGCAAGATTGCCATGTGACATACCATGAGACAGGCATATTTGGGCATTAGTATGACAAGTATCAATAACATATTACATGAACATTTAGGAGTGAAACAGATTTGTTCATGTTAGATCCCACATAATCTGACAAATGCTCAAAAGAAGGTTGGTTGCTAGATGTCAGAAAAATATGTTCAAGGTGTATCAAAGGCTGTGTATAACATCTACACATGGATCGTCGATTTATCCATATGAGCCGAAATAAAACATCAGTCAACTGTATGGGTGTTCCGACAAGCCAAAACCAATAAAAGTTGTTCGCAGAAGAAGCACATCGAAGCAAATGTTTGCCTCTTCCTTCAGCATTACCAGTCACACGGTGACAGTGACATTAGAGCAATGCAGAACAGTTAATTCCGAATTGTACATGATCATTTGTTTGCCAGAAGTCATCAGAGAAATTCGAAAAGAGGAATCATTCTTCATCATGACAATGCGAGCTCTCAAACAAAGGAATTTTTTACGGGCCTAAACATCAAATTGATGGGTCATTCACCATACAGCCCTGATTCGGCATCCAATGACTTTATTTTATTCCCACACATCAAAAATAAATTATGTGGTCAGCCAATTGTGACACTTAAAGAAGCAATTGATGCATTCAAAACACATGTTTTGGAGTTACCTCAGTCGGAGTGGAAAAAGTGCTTCAAAAATTGGTTCAAATGCATGGAAAAGTGCATTTATCTTCATGAAGAATATTTTGAAAAATAATAAAACCAATTTTGATCATAAACATTTGTTTTTTCATCATTACACCAAAAATATAAATAGCATAAAGAAATATAAATAGCCTTGTATTGCCCATATTATGTCCTTAAAATACATAAAGTAATCACCTAATAGCAGTCTCTTTTCACTTTTTGAAACCAGATTTGCACTAAAAATACAATGACCATTTTGTACAAAGAGTTCTAGAAACCCACGACCACTTAATTTACAAACGCTTCTAATCCCTGCTCATTTCTGGATATAAGCAAATAAAATTTCAGTGTTCAGAAAATTCGGCAAGGTAAGAGGAATTTTTTCTTGTATGCATATGTAAATTAAATTTTTAATGAAAATAAACAAAATGTAACATATTTTGATCACAGAAATGAATTTATTTTTATGACCAAACTTATTTTAGCATTTTTTCTGTGCATGTTTGCATGCATGGAAAAATGTTTTCACTTTAGTAAAAACTGATCATGAATCTTCAAAATTTTCATTTCAAACAAATTTTTTTTTTTTTTTCAGATATATGTTCCCCTGTCTTCAAAAATTATTTGAGTTTATTTGATTAGCATGTACAAAGAGTTAACCTGTCCACAATTTTTCAGGTTTTATGCACCTAGTGGCTAATTTGTTTACATTCTGTGTGACAAACAAGGCTTTTTACATCATCAGTGAACAGTAATAAATTATTAAAAACAGTTCTTAAAGAGATTTTACTGTTATCAAAAATAGAAAATATGGTTAAGACAACTGCGTTTCTAATCCCCCCCAAAAAACTATTATGTAACCTTTTATTAACTACTAGTAATGTTAACTTAATTTTACATGAGCAGAATAGCAATTAAATTTGAGAAATTTTGCTGCATAGTTTTTTTTTTTTTTTTTTTTTTTTTTTATAAACAGTATATTTATTTATTCATTTTTCTTTCACTTAAGAGCCACTAATTCTTCCACCCAAGTAATTTTACTGGTGGATATACCTTTATTTCCTAAAATATTTTAATGCATTTTTACAAAAATATTCTTAGTTCCTTAAAATATTTTTCTATCATTTATCCTTTCTCTCAGTAATATTTTTCTCTTGCATTGATATTATTATTTTTTTTGTGCATATAATCATACTTAAAAAATAATAGTTCTGTAGTCTGTAAATCTTGAATTAATAATTGACTATGTTTTAGTAGTTAATATGTGCAAATATCGAAGTTTAATAGAAAAAAATAGAACAAACAAAACTCAGAAGACACAACCTATAGCCCACAAAATTCTCTAATCTGTGCAAGCCTTGTCCCAAGATATGTAATTGGAATTCTATAGTATAAAGCAAATTCTGTTTCTGAAATAAAATGCTGGATTATTATTGGACAAAACAAAACCATGACACATAAAATTACATCATTAATGCAAGTCTAAGAGAAATTAATACATTCTTTTATAGGAATTTTAATCCATTTTAAGTCTCTAACACATTAAGTTCAGTAACATATACAAAATACTTAAACATGCTAATTTCATCTCATACTTACATTGCCTTCCTCAGTCACCATTTCCCTTTTTGTAGAATCAAAATCTGTATGTTCATCAGTCTGAGAGAAAAGGTAGACACAATTTAATAATTATTAAATATATATATATATATATATATATATATATATATATATATTTAAAAAATGTTCTATAAGCTACCATAAAATTAAAGTTAAAAAAGTTAAAAAGAAAGAAAAATATTCTAAAATACTCAGGGGAAAATATAATTTTTTCATAAAAACAGTTTCTATAACTGAAATCAATAAATTCTAAGGCAATGTTTCTGAGCACATATCTCGTACCATGTTCTTGTTATAGGTACTATTCATTTTGGAAGCAACCTCTATAGCCCACAAAGTAATACTGTCAGTGCCAGTACAGTTGTTAGAACTGCACAAATTCAAGACAGGACTCAATAGTACAGCCTCTGTCACTGCAATGGATAACCTCCTCTGACAAGCAGAAATGTCTCCCATGCATCTGCTGTTTTCCATGACTGAACAGAAAATGTTTAAGATGTCAAGACTGAAGGAGGGACTGTTATTCATTCACAAGATCAGACTGTATAAGAATAGAGAAGAACAAAATATTGTACAAGAACTCAAGATCATTATCAAAAAACAGCAGCTGATTCATGATGCATTTGCTGTTTCATCTATTGTATCAAAATGATTTTAGGGCAATTTCTGATTCATTCTGAAAATATTACATGTCCTGTACACATACCATTTTCAACAGATTCCCTGTATGCAGAAAACAGCTGGTACCATCTGAAGACAAGTGCCACAACTAACTGTTGTGCACCAATGAAATTTACGAATTTACAAGTTACTTTTCCAAATAGATTTACTCATTCTACTATTTCATAGAAATCCAGCAAACAGTTCAGCTGTACATTTATCATTATTAAGATATTAAACGAAAACATTTTCATATATATAGAAATATCATACAAATTCAATACAGGAAATACCTCAGTGATGATAAAGGCTGGCTTCATGATTTTCCAACCATTTGATAAAAAATCCTCCAGAGTCATTTCTTCCTTTTTATGCATATAGAACTGGAAAAGATAAAAACCAATTTAAGACTAAAAAAATATTAAATTACTCATTAAACATTTAATGAATTTATATAAAAGCATCATACCTGAGCTTCTTTATCAGACACCATGCTATCACCATCATAATCAAATCGGCTGAATGATTTTACTTCAGTAGTTGTCAACCTATAAAGGACATTTTTATTCATTCAAATGCAAGAAAAATTTTAATACAAATAAGTTATAATTAATGAACATCACAAGCAGAAGCAGAATTAAAGTGACATAAATAGAACATATACGAGGGTTGGAACTTTAATAGTGGCAACACAGCTGAAAAAACGCTACGCAACAAAACCAAAGAATATCGCGTATACTACATACCTACCTTACCTCTCAGCAAAAAGACTCGTCCTGCCTGCGTCATGCACATGTGGAGTGACGCGAAGAAAGGATCCTTGTATTAGCTCGCGGTCTAAAGTAAGTGTTGTCAGGATGTTTTCAAAACAAAAACAACGATGTTGGATAAAAATTGTATGTGCCAGAGGTTGTACAGCACGACAGTGTCATCAAGGGCTTCAAGAGGCTTGCGGGGAATCTACATTGCCTTACAGAACCGTAGCAAGATGGGTGAAAGCATTCAATGAAGGATGCCAAAACGTGGCAGACTTGAATGTTACAACAGATGCTTGAAGTTTGCACCATCAGATGGTAAACCTGCCTCTTGCCAACGGACCATTTATTGCCAGGCATGTTCAAACACAAGGGAGTTTCTTTGATTGTAGCAGTTGCGCAGGCAAGTCTTGCCATGAGATCCTTTTCACACACAAAAGGATCATAATACATGACCACGACACTTTTGATGACTTTCCACAAAAACAAATCAAGGCGTGACAAATCCAGTGAGGTTGGGGTCCAGAGAACTGGTTCACCACATACAATCCATTGATGTGGGAATTATCTGTTCAAATGCCTACGAACATCCAGTTCAAAATGAGTCCACTTCTTAATGATCCGTAGTTGCACAAATTTTGTTGCAGATGTGCAAACAAACTGTGGTATGGCTGATGTCTGTCGGAGAAGCGTTCGCAATAAATGCATACAGCGGTTTGTCCATTACCTTCAGCTGTTCTATACACTAAGTGCATGTCTGCAAGCTTCTGGTTCGTATAGCATTCCATGCTCTTCGTATGGTACCTACTGCTCGAATGAGGCAATCCTCACTTTCCACTGCCCTGTACAGCACCCCCAAGTGGCATATGATGACATTTCTGGTATGGGTTCCTATGTAATCCTTAATCCTTATAATGTGCCCTATCTCCTCCAGAAGTCTGTTGCAACATTTATGCGACACCCTGTATATATATATATATATATATATGTAAGATATAACAAAATATGATAGCTGTTTAAAAAAAAAAATAATTGGCGACCTCAAAATTAACATTCTAAATTTGGTGATCTGCCCCTAAATTCATCTCTTCTCACAGGTTCCAGATTTTTCTATCTTATGTAATGTTTTAATGCAGATACCTCTTGTCCAATCAAATTAATTGTAAACTAAAACTCTGAACTGAAACTTTCCCACTCCCACCCTTCTTCCTCTGAAGTTTTATGATACTCTTCCCCTTTTCCACATAAGCTCTCCTGCCGGCAAGATGCTTTTTATGTATGCTGCTGCCGCTTACTTGCTTAAAAGGACATCGTACTTCAAAATGCAACTTACTGTATTCAAATATAATTAGGAAACATCTTGTCTGAAAAAGGATGATTTGATATGCATAAAAAAAAATAAAAATAAAGATTGTGATTTTTCAAGATGCGTTGTGCTAAATTGCATCATCATGCTTTCCACACTGGCACCTTCAAGCCACTACAATCTTCTTGGTCATCTACACAGTATGGTAAGCTGTTAAAGTTCCTGTGCCTTTATCTACACATTTCAAAATCATCACATATATATATTGTGAGGTTATATACATACAGAACACGAGATAAGTATAAACTAATCTAATTTATTTATGAATTTACTAAGATGGAACGAAAATATGATAAAAGATAAAATAAACATTACAGCTGCTAACAGATGAAATAGGCATAATGATAACCTTACAACTTATCTTAGTCCAAGAATAGTTCATATAGTAATCAACAGTTCACAGACTTTGCATTTCTTGTCAAATCTCTGGGTGGATTTCCATAACACAACTGGAAAATTATCCCTTTATCAACCTCCAGGAAGACAAGTCAACACAGTTTTGGGCTCATAGCTGTCTACCTGGTCCTTGAGAGTCTCCATGGCCAGCAGTCATCAGTTTGGACACGGAACTAAAGCATGTCAGCCTTAATCCATGTCTGAGACTCTTCACTCCTCAGCGCACCGCACTGGCTGCTACTCAGATGACATCAGACCTTGCTTGCTATTTGCCGACTATACCCCCCCATATATATATGTCAAACACACACAAACATATATATACAGGGTGTCCATAATTAAACTTGAAATTTGCGAGCAGTCTGTAGCAAACACTATACAGTGGAATTGCTTGAAAATTGGGTAACGGCAGAATGAAATGATGGGAATTTTATCGAGGGGAAAATAACAATGAGTTTCAAAAACTACCCCTAGGTGGCATACCATAGTTTTTTAGAGAACATACAAATAATCTACAAAAGTTTATAAAACATGCTCGATATGATGTCCACCATTGTCTGCTATCATCTAGAAGTGTAAAATCACATGTTCCACTGTTGAAAGCAGCATGAAATGGAAAATGACATATGGCATTCTATGCTTTCTTTAAGGTCGGATAGAGCTATGATGGGATCATAGTAGACCATGGCCTTGAGGTATCCCCACGGTTAAAAGTTGCAAGGATTCAAGTCGGGGAATCTAGGAGGCCAAGCTGTAGGAAATTGCCGGCTGATGACATCACCGAAATGGCGGCAGAGCACTTGTTTCACTCAACAGGCAATGTGTGGAGAGGCACCATCCAGCATAAACACTGTGGTTGTATTACATCGCCTTGCCTGAAGAGCTCGAATAATGGATTGCTCTAATAATGAAGTGTATCATTGTTAAGTGATGGTGCATGTCACAGGCTCTGTGGTGCTGTGCTCTTCGAAAAAAAAAAAAAGGGATCCACAATGAAGGTTGCAGTAAAGCCACATTAAACCGTTACATGCAAAGAGTGTAATGGAATTTGTAGGAGCCCAAATATGGCAATTATGCGTGTTATCCACACTTCCCATATGAAAGTGGGCCTCGTCGGTCCACACAATGTTCCATGGCCATTTATTCTGGAGCTCATCTCGCAAAAGAAACCACAATGAAAAAGTCTGTCGACTATCTAGATCAGCTGGTGAGAGCTGCTGCACTAGCGACAGTTTATAAGGACAGTAGCATAAGACCTTCTGAAGAAACTTATGAAACGTGGAACGAGGTTGGTCAACATATGCTGCCGATGGTTTGCGATCTGTCTTCCTTCACTTGCATCGCTACATCATCGGAATGGGATGAAAATGTGCTGCAACACATTTTCATCCCATTCCTGGCTGAATACCCAATGTTTCCATTGCTTCAAATTTCCTAATCATGTTTGTTAGTCCTTGGCTAGTGAGTGGACATTTTCGTAACCGGTTCAAAGACCAAAATTTTTGCAAAGCTTCAGCAGCAGTCTCCGTTTTGGTAAAGCAATTTCAGCAGTAAAGCACGTTCCTGGAGAGATTGCGTCATCTTTCTTGATTTGGAAATGAGTATGACTGCAGTTCTCCCCTTGCATCTTTATAGGGTTGCTGTGCTCACACAGGATTACTATGGTTGTGACATTTGCATATGCTAATAGTAACATAGCAATGTAACATTGCACAATGCCATTTTTAACGGATTGCTCTAATAATGAAGCATATCATTGACCGGTGACAGTACATGTCACAGGCCGTGCGGCGCTGTGCTCTTCGGAAAAAAACGGACTCACAATGAAGGTTGCAGTAAAGCTGCACTAAGCCGTTACATGACAAGAGTGTAATGGCATTTGCAGGAATTGATGTGGGTTTGTAGCAGTCCAAATATAGCAATTATGCATGTTAACCGCCCCTTTCATATGAAAGTGGGCCTCGTCGGTCCACAAAATGTTCCATGGTCATTCATCCTAAAGCTCGACTCGTGCAAGAAATCACAACACAAAAGTTTGTCGACTATCCAGATCAGCTGGTAAGAGCTGCTGCACTAGCGACAGTTTCTAGGGATAGTAGCGTAAGGCCTTTTGAAGAATCTTACTAAGCGTGGAACGAGGCTGGTCAACAGATGCTGCAATACGCCGAACACTAGTCTGCCAATGGTTTGCGATCTGTCTTCCTCCACTTGCTTCATTACATCATCCATTACATGTGCTGCAACACACTTTCGTCCCATTCCTGGCTGAATACCCAATGTTCCCATTGCTTCAAATTTCCTAATCATGTTTGTTAGTCCTTGGCTAGTGAGTGGACATTTTCGTAACCGGTTCAAAGACCAAAATTTTTGCAAAGCTTCAGCAGCAGTCTCCGTTTTGGTAAAGCAATTTCAGCAGTAAAGCACGTTCCTGGAGAGATTGCGTCATCTTTCTTGATTTGGAAATGAGTATGACTGCAGTTCTCCCCTTGCATCTTTATAGGGTTGCTGTATGTGCACAGGATTACTCTGGTTATGACATTTGCATATGCCAATAGTTTACATTACACAACACCATATAGTAGTGTTTTTTGAAACTCGATGTTTTTCCCCCCTCGATAAAATTCCCATCATTTCATTCTGCCATTACTCAATTTTCATGCAATTTTGCTGCATAGTTTTTGCTACAGACTGCTCGCAAATTTCAAGTTTAATTATGGACACCCTGTACACCACATTTCTCACACTTAAGTGCTCAATAATTATGTGTTTCATCATCTGTAAGGGATTACTAAAATCTTTGTATTTTTAACTTGTCAATGCACATAATCAGTATTTAATTACAAGCTCAAAATGTTCATGTTATCTATAAAAAGGGAACTCAGATAAGCATTAGCCAACTATATTTGGCAACATTTTGTGGGATAGAAACAAAAACTTTTTGAAAGGATGGTTTTAATAGGAAAGTACTTAAAAGAGAGGAAAAAAAAAAAAAAAAAGAAAGAAACTAAGCGACAAGGGGAGGGAGGGAAAAAACCCTATTTGCATAAATGGCCATCACTGTGGGCAACATGTAAGAAAAATACAATTTAAATATAAAATGCAGGAAACATGTTTCCTTAAAAGCAGCTTTAAAAAATCCTTAATGTTACAGAATCCAAATTATATATATATGTATATATATATATATATATATATATATATATATATATAAAAATCATAATGTGTTCTGTTTCTACCAACAGAAGAGATATTTTTTTTTTCTTTTTCTCTGTCAGTAAAACTGAAGCTAGGTATTTCTAATAATAATTTTAAGATGCTACTAGACAGTTCCAAACTTTAGAACAGTGATTCTCAAAGTCCGAGATACTGCCCCAAAGAGGGCACTAGAGTGGCCTAAGAGGGACATTAAAGCTCCAGACATATCAGGGAGGCATCATATAATGGGCCGTGGGAACATCTGTCAAAAATCTTTCCAGACAAATGAATACAGATTTGCAATTTTTTTAAAGCCTCGAGAAAACGTTTATAAAAGCCCACATTTTCGGAACAGAAAGAACAAATCTTTTTACAACAGTATCCAAACAAGATAATGGTACATTATATGCTTCTTATATTCTTATATATATCATATTTACTAGATCAGAAAAACCACATATTATTGGAAAAGAACTGATTCTAATAGCCATAAGAGATACACTAGAAACAAAGCTATTTAAGTTACCAACTAAAACCATTAAAACAAGAAAGAAGTAAAATATCCTTTTCAGTTATGACACAGTTAAAAGAAGAATAAGTGAGATGATTCAAAACAGTAAACTCTAATGAAATTTTTAAAAAATCTAATTTTTCAATAAAATGTGATAAGTCAACTCTGCCAGGATAGTAAGCCTTACTTTTCACATTTTATAAAGGATCAATGAATCTGCTAAGCATTGTTATTTGCTTACAAATTTAAATATTAAGTTATCGGTATTGGGAAAATAAAGATGCTACTTTAAAAGCAGACTTAAATTTAAAACTAGACATAGCTTACTTACCAGATTACTTTAATAAATTCAATGGATCAAATCCAATATGATTATTTGAATTTAAAATTTGCAAATGTAATTTCTGCACTTGTGGCTAAGCTTCATAAAGGAAGCTTGAAATAGGAAATATTATCCACTTTCTAAATTTCTCAAAAAAATAGTGAAGATGTGCTTGGAATTTCTAGAACTGGACTTCAAGAAACAATTTTATAGTATTTTAAAAATATTTACACAACTGGTTTTTGAACCCCCTCTATGAAATTTGAGAAGTATCTCGATAAAAGAATTTATTGAGTTAGGTACAAATAAGAAGCTGAAATTTAAATCTGGTTACTAACAGTTTGGGCTGCAGAAGCAGATAACTGGATTTTATCCTGGTTTATGGAATATTAATTTGAAATTTCTCATAGCACTCCCTTTTTCCTATTTAGAGAAACAATTCTAACAACTAGAAAAAGGAAACAGCTGCAAAAACTATCATAGAGATTTGAGAATCTGTTTAACAAAAATGTACCAAATACTGACAAACTGCTATTTTACCAGTAAATATAAGTTGAGAACTCTGAACATTATTAGAAAATGTATGCATCTGCCATAGAATACAGTTCTACCATTTCAGGAAGTTATATTGTAAAAATTATGCCATGGAATATAAATATTATTGGGCAAAGAAAACAGAATATATATATATATATATATATAAAAAAAAATGAAATTGAAGTGTCCTCCCCAGAGGTTGATGGTAGGGAAAGAGGGGTGAGAGATCCTTGGATCCATCTTCCTTGGAGCTTAGATAGTCACAACAACACAATACATTTCTAAATGCTATATGTTTAGAAGACTTTCTCATATTTTATTGGGCTTTAATATAAAAGTAAATATTTTAAATTCATTTTGAATGCACAAATCCAACTTTCAAACATATTAAGATTGATCTCATATATTTTATTTTTCATTTTGCCATTTCATCAAGAGAAAGAAACAAAATTCTTTCTTATGTCTGTATTAAGTAATATTAATTTCGAAGAAAGACTTCCATTCCTTGTACATCTTTAAAACTGTAATTTTTAAACGTCTTTAAACTTTAAAACTGCTTTGGAGTCATAGGTTGAAAACTTTCTAATGGTTCATTATATCTGTTGAGAAAAAAAGGTCTTAAAAAACCATTCTTTATCACCGAGTCCCAGACCATGTTCATCGATTTCATAAAGAAATATTTGAATCTCATAAAAACACTCCACTAAGAACAAAATTAAACAATAACAACAAGATTATAATTTGTAAGAACATTTACAAATCCATTAAGAACTTTTTCTGACTTAATTATCATGTTTTTTAATGTAATTGAGAAATGTAAATGCATTTCCTCTGCTTGAAACAAAAGACGTATCTTCCCTGTGCCTTTGCGCATAGCTGGTTCATTCACCAATGCGTAGGAACTTTAATTCATTTTTTAAAATACAAGTAAACAGTCATTAGTTGATATGCTGAATGAATTAAAAGCAATAAACACATTTCTTAATAATTTAAATTTTTTACTTCTTATGAACATTTGCATTTTGTTGCAATTAATAAAAGATATTTCTAAGTGATTGGTACGGGTTTATTTAATTGGTGTAGGATCATTTCTTTCATAATTTTTATATTTGTTATACAATTTGAATTGTGATTTTTAATGGTAAACTGTTCTTTGAGTTGTTAGACTGCAATCTGAAATTTTCAGTTGTCAATATTTTTATTTATTTTATCTTTTATTTTAAACAGTTAATGAACAAGGTAGGCTAAGATGTACTACAGAGAGTGATTGTCTGGGTAAATTAGAAGAGTATACAACTTAGCAGACAATTAATACAAGATATAATTTTTGTAATGTCTGCTATAAAATATAGTTACAGCTTTTTAAACAACTGCAAATTAAAACCTAATAATCAGCTTCACAAAATAAGAATAAAAATTTTAGCTCAGGTTCACTGTTTTGGAAGCAACAAACTAAGTAAACTCTTACAAATATTAAGGTAAAATAATTAACTTTACTAAATGTATCTGTTTTACTTTTAGTTAAGCAAATGGTCTGGTGAAAAAAATTGACCCACAATTCAAGGAATACATTGCTAAGTATTCAATTTTACATCACGATTTGATTTTTAAATGTTATCAAATTCATATATGTTACATTTAGATAACAGTGAAAAATGCTATATAAAGTAAAATATGAATAACATACCCTACATTTTACCCTGCAGTTAACTATTAAGTTCAACTGCAGCTTCACTGCATAAAAAGGTCATTAATTGAATACACTGGGTTTGATAAGAAGTCAGCAAATGTGCAGTGAGTTGTTGGAGGGATTAAACATCTGCAGTCAGTTTGGTACATATGGATAACTAGACGAACAGGATGAAAAGCCCTGAAAAGATTATTCTAGCTCTGTATATGTTCTCAGGTTAAATTGTCAAGAGGCACTGAAGCTTATTAGGCTCATTAAAATTGTATTGTCATTAGTTGAATTCGTATTCCTGTCTTTTATGTAATTTAGTTAAATATGACTATGCATTTACTGATAATTTTATAAATATACAAATAATTCATTTGCACCATTACTGTTTTATTAAAAAAATAGGTATGGTTTCTCAGAGGGGTATTGAGTAGCTAAGGTTTTCCAAAAATGTATAGGAAACCAAAATGTTTCAGAAACACTGTTTTGGAATGCTAGTGAAATATCGACATGAATATGTTATTAATGATACCATCTAGTGGGTAAAAGGGAAAAATTTATTTCTCAGAATTTCACATATCAACAGAATATTACAATCTTTACTATCAAACAAACAAACAAACAAACAAACAAAAAAAAAAAAAAAAAAAAGATTTCTCAGTAAATCTTTGAAAGCACATATATGATATCATTTAAAAGCTTGATCCTGAGCTTAAGGAAATTGACTAATGTCTACAAAAATAACTTATTAATAAAAATATTTCATTAATATATTTGTCCAACTCTCCAAATGCAAGGGTTAAAAAATTTTTTAATGTGAAACTTAGCTGAATGCTTTAGAAAAATAAAATGACATTATATTTTCCAGGCATAAAAGTAAATCAAGTCATTTTCAACCAGATAATAATTTATTAAGAATTTGTCATAAATTAAAATACTTTGGAAAAATGAAAATATTTACTTTCCATCCTTATTGATGTCTAATTCAGCAAAAGCTTTCTGCCCTTCAGCTTCTTCCTGTTGCTGGTGTTCAAACAGCAATCGTTTTTCGGCAGCAATCCGTTTCTGTTGGGCTAAAAGACAGTTTGTATAATACAACAGACAAAAAAAGATAAGTAATAACATATAAAACCAAAAGAAAACTAATATGTATAGATAATTTTTTTTTTTTTTTTTTTTTTACACACAATGTTTTAAAAACAATTATCCAGAAAAGAAAAAAACATACATTGTCTACTATATTTTTTGCCCTTTTTATGCAAGGTGCATAAAACCATGCATAAAAAGGGCATTGCAATTCATAAACTGCAATGCATGGTGTAATTGCGCTGTTAAATAAGCAAATTGTGCTTATTTAACAGCACAATTTTAAAGCAGATTTTCCCCATTTCTCATATTTCTTCAAATCAAATAAAAATAATCACAGTTGTAAGAAAGCTAACTAAAAATTTATACCTTAGGAAAGATTGCTTGTTTACTTGTTTAGTTGATTACTGTTTAAAAATTAATTTATAAAATAATAGCCTCAATAAATGGCAGCCGGAATTCATTGGAAAAATAACAACGAAATCTTACAAACAAAATAGCAACAATAAATGAAAAAAGGCATAAAAAATTTGAAGCAAAATTTTTACATCTGAAAGTTGCCATGAATTTATATCTTTGCAGTAGAAAAAGTGAATGTCAAAAAGAAGATACCAGCTTTTCTTGTAATAGAAAAATATATATAAAAGGCAACAATGCCATTTCTGATATTTATTCTATACTTAACAATTGCAGGATGCTATTAAATGTAGTTTTTCTAAAACGTTTTTCATTATCCTTAGATAGATTAACTCTGAAATTCTCAGAAAATTAATCATAAAAGTAAACATGGTGTAAATAAAACATTTTTAAATGCATCATAAAAGCATTTCATGTTGAACTCATTTATCGTAAGCTGAAATTAATATGGCAAGACTAGAACATATATATATATTTAATTTACTATTTACAGAAATAAGAAAAAAAATCTTTATACTCTATTAAATTACAGTAATCCCTTTTTAAAATAACCACCCTTAATTCCAGTTGATTTTTGCATTCTGTGAAAGTGGTCATTTCAGAGAGATGATGTTCAGTAGTGATGATTAATTATGTTTTCAAAAATAATGGTTACTTTCAGAAGTGGTCTTTTTTGAGAGGTGGCTGTCATGAGAGAGTTCATGGATACCGGAATACTATACAGGTATTGGAATCAATAACATGACATGAAATACAGGGTGATCTTTTTTAAAGTGACAGTGTTTGGAGCACCCTGTAGCGTGATCTAATAGCTAAAATGGAACCAAACTTGGTATTTAGACTAATCAAGACATGGGAAAAAGGATTCTGTGAAAAAAATTTTACTTCCAAAAATCGCTGCTAGGGCATTTTGTGGTGCTGCTGTAGCTTACCATAACGAGAATTAGCATAAAACACGGGTGTCAAAGAAAAATGCAAATGTTGTGAGATGACAGCACCAGTAATAGGGGCTATAAAAGCAAGTAGTAGACAGCTCCGACAAATAATCTCAGCTGAAGTAAACGAGCTCCATTGGGTATTGATAATTTAACTGTACGATTGTATATCTTGATGTCCCATGCCTTGATTAGTGTAAATAGCAAGTTTGGTACCATTTCGTCTGTCAGATCGCGCTACAGGGCGCTCCAAACACTGTCACTTTAAAAAAGATTACCCTGTACATATAACTGCAAACTATTCTTATCCTGAAATATTTGGAATTAACATGACTTATTTTCATATACACAGTCATAATGAAAAGAAAAAAGCCAGCTTTTGAATTAGAACTAAGCCACGCTTGGGGGTTTTGTTTCATTATTCACTAAAATATTTTAGTGCGAATGAATACTTTTTTTAATCTAAAATAATACATAGACTAAGTTAGAGAGTCAGCATCAACTCTGATATAACTAATGGGGGGGGAATTCATGAAGCTAAATATGAAATACTTATGCTTGAATTTCAACTTCATATGTTAATTTATCTAAACATGACAAATAAAGATATCATTTATGACAAATATGACATAATTAGTTTATGTCTCAACAGACCTTTCTTAAATTCCCGTTCTTTACTAAGAATGAGATTTTCCTTCATTTCAGCATTCTCTTTTTCATCTATCAAAAAATGAATTCATAGAATATTAGACAATGAAAACACATTTGAAACTATTCAGAATATAACACTAATAATATACATGAGTCTACTAAATGATACAGATTTACTTAATTCAAAACATCAAAATTTACACAAAAGCACATATGCTAGTATCACAATGTATGAACTGTTAAAGAATCATTAAAAAGTGCAAATTTATTTTACCATTAAAATTAGTTTGAATTAAGATATTTACACAATTACAGATTTTTCACATAACATATCCCTGTTAAACAATTTTATAAATGCAGTAAAATCTCTCACAACTTGCATCCAAATTAACAGGCAGTATGGAAATTACAACACTTTTGAAGTTAAGAGAGAACAGATAACATGGCAAAATAAAAAATAAAATTGTGCAATGCAATAATCATCTGTTTGGCATATATTTTAGCCAAGACTGTTGATTTCGAGAGCAAAAGGTGCAGGTTCCTCATCATCAGCAGAAAAGAAATTCTGCAAAGAAGAAAGCTTTATTTGTACCAAAAGCCAAACAGTAAAACAAATAGGGAGATAGTGACATCTGTCCACAGAAATGGTAATGAAACAAGAAACATAAGTTAATAGCATTTTAAAAGTATTAGGAAGAACTGGATTGAGATGTAAGTCATTAACTAAATAAGATAATTCTTTAGGTTAAAATAGCACACTGAACAATGATTATTTTAGAGGTCAAACAACAAAAATCAGTGTTAAATTTGCAAATTTTCCAGATTGACTGACTGAAGAAGCTTTTTGAATTATTTTTGAAGACCCAAGTCAAAGTTGTGATTAAATTTCAAACAATGATTAACAGTTGAAGACTTGTTTATTTCTTCTTAAGAATTCTTTAGTATTGCAGACCCAAATCCAAAACTGTGATTAAATTTCCAACTATGATTAGCTATCAAAAGATTTATTTCTTTTTAATTTTATTGTTTTGGTTTTGGGTCTGCAAAACTTTTCCAGAAAGCTTCTTCAGTCAGTGAATTAGATTTCCTTGAAGCTTTTCACATTCACAAAGATTTATTTTATTTAGTTAATGACTTTTAATTCCAATGTGGTTCTTCCTATAGCTTTTAAAATGCTATTAACTTAATTTTTCATGTTTTGTTATTATTTTTGCAGACAGCTATTGCTGTTCATTTTACTTTTTGGCTTTTGGTATAAATATAGCTTTCTTCTTTGCAGAGTTTCTTTTTTGCTGATGATGAGGAACCTGCACCTTTTGCCCTCAAAATCAACAGTCTTTATTAAAATATGTACCAAGCACAAGGTTTTTGCTTTGCCTAATTTTATGTAACATTTTTGAAGGTCCAAATCTTAGAATTTTTGTATTATGTTTTTGCCACCCTATGTAACAAGCCTTATCCAACCAATGAATTATTCAGAATATAAAGATGAACCACCAATCCCTTTTTATGCATTGATTGAAGGTAGTGTGCATGATTTTCAAAAAGAATTTATGTTCAAAGACACCATATTTACTTGCTTGGTCTTGCTTGGAAAAATATGAAGAAAATTACTTTACATTCAATTTGGTGCAAAGTACAGCCTATGGTCATATTCATAGATGATGAGTCAAGTGATGATCATTCTCTTGGTTTTAAAACAAGTCCAGCACTCATGTTCCACATCTTGGATTTAGTTAAATGTTCGGAAATGATTAATGTTGGTAAAAAGAAGATGCAGACTTGGATGGATGGACAATTTTTTTCCCCTCATATTCTTTCAAGATGATAGAATGTGTAATGAGAAAGGAGACATATGATGAGAAGGAGGAGCAGAATGAAGATGATGATACACAAAGCAAGAAAGTTACATGGAAGGAAGCTGATGAAGAATTGCTAAATTTCATAAGATTTGCTTTAAAATGTTCATCCATGGCCATACATGATGTTATGATGCTTCATTGTTATATGCCATCACTAAGAAATTTATAACTTTCATGTAATAAAATATATGATAATTTTAAAATGTTTAATTTTGTTTTTCTGAAATATAAAAGTCATGAGTATGTGCTTTAATTTTAAATAACCTGTATGGTTTCTTATATTATTAATTTAATAGTGGCCTATAGAACGAAAAATACAATCAGAGGACAAAACAGAAATGGGTCAATCATTAGGAAAAATATCTTATCCAGAAATGGTAAAATCCCACGGCTACCAGTTAAGAGAGATTCTACCATTCTGAAGATAAGTTCATATTGCAAAACGAAACGTGTAGAAAATAGTCAATAAAAAAACCAAAATGCAAATTTGTACTCACAAAAATCAAATAAATAATATTTCTCCTTATGGAAATGAAATAACAGAACATCACTTTTTTTTTTTTTTTTTGAGAAAATGAATGATCAGATTAAAAGTTACATTTTTAAAGAGAATTTACAACTTCCCCCCCCTATAACTATTTTTCAAACATTTTTCACAATACATATCTGCTAGAAAATGTATTAAAAAATCATAAAATTTCTTAATAATATTTATTTTATGCAAAATTATTACAGCATATAATTTTATCACCATGAAATAAAATAAAGTTCTCATAATGGTATTACATTAGCTATTATTTTACTGATGTGCTACATATTATGAAAAATATGCTGGAACCACATCTTAGAAACTAAAAGAACTGTTTTAAGCATGGCAATTCTTAAATAAATGACAAAAAAAGAGAAAGAAATACAATATCTCCAACAAATGTGAGTTGTAAGATGGTTTCTTAGGCTATTTGAGTACAGCAAAGCACACAAGAGCTATATACCAAAGGAGTATGTCTTCATGGAGGCCTTTCTATGAGAAACTGGCTTGCATTCATGTTGCTTATAAAGAAAACCACAAAAACCAACCATGCAACTAGCCTATTTGCCTGGGATCAAACCTATATGGAACTCCCAGCAGGGTTTAACTACTGAGGTATTGGTGAAGTGAACATAGTAAGAAATTTATAGCTGGGATATATAATTAGGAAACAATACAAGTTGCAGCATCAACTTGTCAATCCCTTTCTTAAATATATTTGAATTTAATATATTGTTTTGTTTTTTTCTGACACTAGTTGTTACGCTATTTTCTTCTTTCACGTTCGTATGGATTTGGAGTGAATAATGACGACAGCACTTGATGGAATATCGAAACACACTTTATTTACCAATATTAATCAGGACAGTTCCAAAATACTTTTACAGTCGTCGAAAATCTACTATAGACACGCTGGAATAATCATCAACGCAGCTTTCACACTGTCAGGTAATAACGGTGGTGACAGCTTCACTGCAATGCACCAAAGCACAGCTCCCGACTGTCCTCGGTCGCTCTCGGAACTGCACCTACTCTCGAGACTTTCCATGCTAGAACTCGCAATGCACTCGATGACACTGACTTACTAACTCGAGACTCGATACTACTCTCCGCATACCAGCAGGGTTTATATAGTTTTTGGCTTGTGTTCGAGAACATTCTGGGCTAAACTGGTAAGAATTCGTCCCAGAAGGTTCTCCATCCATCTGTAGCATATCGCCAATTTTTTCGCCAAATGTGACAGCCTTGCCATTTTATGGCAACCCTAAACCTGTTTTGCAAGGAAGCTAACTTACTGCACCTGGACATTTCGTAACAATATGAAAAGCCTTCTAAAGATGACAATAAAATTGTTGAGGAATTTCTTTTAACAGCTGAGACGAGGAAATTGTTTGTTTTATTATTGTCTTATTATTATTAAGAGTATAACATTGCTCATATTAAGAAATGCTATAAACATGAACAGTTTGTGAACAAACGATTGCTGGCAATCCATTGTTGGTGATTTAATATTATTTTTAAATTTTAGTTAAAATCCTATTATGTGTACATCAGTAATATTTTTTATATATTTCTATTAAATTAATTAAACTGCATTGAGATTTTTGGCCCTGAAAAAGCCACTCATGAATATGACCATACTAAATGGCACCCACTATTCTATGCAGCAGTAAAACTACATATAATACCTTGTTTGTCTTCTTTCACTTTGATGGCCTCTTGTTCTTGTTTATATAACTCATCTAGAACAGCCTAATAAAAATAATACAGAAATTATAGTATTTCAATAAACAATGTTTTCAAAACAAATAATAATTTTTTTAACTCAGAAATCACAGCAAAACTTTTTACGATTATAATCCACAGTTCCAGATGATTCTGGTTTTCTATAGATGTTACTGCTCTTTAGAACAATGATACTAATGATGTTCTAAACTTTTTACTATGAGAAATATTGATTATTTTCAAAGATGATCATCTTAAAGAGGTATCACCAAATCTTAGAGCAATTACATCTTATTTCATATGATACAATAAATTAATGAAAACAATTAATTAAACATATCATACATATGCAATATTTTTGCTAGCAATTTTTCAGTTATTAAACTGATACAAATGCACAAATCATGATATAACATTTTATGCACTAAAATTTAAATGAAATATATAATGATCCTCTAATTTATGATTATTTTTTAAAAATCACTGAGATAAAATATTTTAAAAGTAACTCGTACTTTTAATTCAAATATCTCATTTTTACATAACATAGTTTTATTCATTCAGATATCAAATTCAGAACTTCAGACACCCATGTTGCCTTTTCCTCATACCAAATATAATTAAGCTTGCTATTAGCTTATTTGTTTTTAATTTAGTTAAATAATGCATAAAAGGCTATCTAATATAAAATGCGCACACATACTAGAAGTTTTCTTAGAAATAAAAAAATATAAGAAAAAATGCATACTTATAACAAAAAGTTTTATTAGAAGTTTAATTAATGGAAATCGTTCTTTCCATTCATTTGACTTGGATTGCACGTTTTACGTGCTCAATTATCCAGAACTTTCTCATATCCAGAATTCTGCACTTTACGAGCTCCCTGAATAGCCCAGCTTTTACTATAATTTTATAGTCTTTGATGCTCTCATTTTTAGTACTTGATAATTTTCAGAGAATCTTTCAGAGAAGATTTTTAGTATGATTTAGTACTTTATGAGCTCCCTGAATAGCCCAGCTTTTACTATAATTTTATAGTCTTTGATGCTTTCATTTTTAGTACTTGATCATTTTCAGAGATTTTTAGTATAACTTAAATTTTAATAACTGTCCATTAATTGGGCAGCAGTTAGCACAAAAAACAAATGATGGCACAAATTGTAGTCTGAAAGAGAGATGCAACACTAATAATACATTCAAGTTGCATCATTACTCAAAAATATCAGCATAAATGAGCATTTAAGAAAAGTCAACAATCATTTGGTAACTGCCAAGTAAAATCAATCAAAGTCCGTTAAAAAAAAAAAAGGCCTAAATCTTACACGAAAAGCATATTTGGATAAAAAATGATGAGCCACGATCTTGACAACTTTTGAAATCTAAAGTTAATATCTATTCAGCGTCTTTCTACACATTTTGACTGCTGCTTCATTAATGTAACAGTGCCTAAATTTTAAAATGTCATAATGCAGTTACTCAAAGTTACATAAAATCCCCATCTGTTACCTACTAATAATCAACAATCAATGCTAATGCTCAAACTTGTTCCAAGGTAAAAGATAATGAATTAAAGATGAAATCTGGTATCTACTTAAATAGGAATACTGACTTCATTGATTGATAAATTATCATCATTTCAATGACTTATATATATCAATTAAAAGAAGCTGTCAGGTAGACCTGCAGGGGGGGGAAGATCTCAGAGTAACTGCTAGTGTAATTTTATTGAAAAATGTTATTAGTGTAAATTTTATAGGGCAATTTTTTTTTTTTAAATATCACTATTTAGCCTATAGTCCTCCTGAGAAATTTACTTTTTCTCTTTGCAATATAATTAATACCTTTTATCATAACTGCTTAAAATTTTAAAAACTATTTTATTTTCAAAAAATTAAAGGTAATGGAGTGTACATATCAAATAAACAAAAATATCAACTTTTCAAACAAACAAAATATCAAAATTTCAAATTCAACAAAAATATCAAAATTTGTTATAATTTTCAGAACCAATCAAAATACCTTGTATTCGTCTTTTTTTTCTTTACCTAGTTTTATGAACTCCTTCCTCATTTCCTGGCCTTTCAAAAATTTATCACGTATCTTTCTTGCAGCAATGAGAGCTTCTTGCCCCAGTTCCCTAAACAAGAGTTCTGTTAAAACATCAGATTTTATATACAGAATCATAATGAAACTAGAGATAAACATTCATATAATGATATATATGCCAACTATTAAACGAAAATCAGAAATTCATACAGGGAAAATTAATTTTTTATTTATTTATGTGTAGGCATAATAGCATTAAAAATTACAGAATAAATGAAATACAAATTAGCTTGTGCTCTCTGGCAAAGCTAGTATGATCTATTTGTTATTATTTTCTTTAAACCAATATGGTGTGAAATACATTTATGCAATCATGAAGAAAATCATGAAAACACATAGTCCAGCAAGCATGCTTTTCTTGTTCAGACTGAACCTTTGGTGAGGAGCTATGCACACAGATGGATCTGAATTCCTACTGTTTGATGAAAAGGGGTAAAATCTATGAAATTTAAAAATCAAGCACCCCTCTTTTTTACAAATTGCCATAAGAACAATAGGAGAATGAGTAAGATATAAGCAATGATTATATAAATTAGACCAAATATTTCAACATAACAGGAAAAAAATGGCAATGATAATTACATAGTTCATTCAATCTATTTAAGAACTTCTAGCAAAGTGTTATAGTAAATGCTGCATTAGTTTCCAATAAATAATTTTATTCAACAAGCTAGAATTTAACATTTTATGTTATTTTATTAGAAACATTTTATGTTATTTTATTGAAATATTTATTCAAGAATTTATGAATTAAATAATTTTAATTGTCTTAAAAAAAGAGACTAGTATTTATGATCATCTTAGAGAGGGTTCACTGTACTAAAAATAAATATCAGAGGCTGTTCGCACATTTTTTACATGAATTTGTCTTTATATAAATATTTTTGTTTTATATGTTCTATTTGATACGTCTCATTCTTCACTATACATCTATACCATAATTTCCAAGTAAATAAAGCCTTTTTTTAGTATCAAAACAGGTATTTGATCACAGCTTTCCCAAGTCCAAGGAGGATTGTCGGTTGACATTTGGAAAATTCACTTTTTTAAAGTCCAAAACTGCAAAATTCCCTGAATCAGAGATTTAGTAGGGATACTAGTGAAGGATATGGCTTTGATACATATTTCTTGTTAAATTTTTTTCCAGCAAATTTACACTGGATTTTGTGCGGCGCCTTCCTCTGTCTTAATGCAGTTTTAATGATAGATGGCACAGTGCGTAAAGGAAAGGCATTTCATATTTGAAAACTGGGTAGAAATATGTTTCTGATAATGTTTGGAGCTGACCTTAACAGTTCCCTGCCCTCTTTTTAATTTTTATTTGTTATTATATCAAAAACCAGGAACAATCATAAATCCCTTTAAGAAACTTTTATATTCTTTGAACAACGTTCTAAGAATTTTTCCTTTTCTTTGATGATAATACATGGATCTCCTATTTTTCTGTGCAGTCATTTAAATATATTCAATATTCATCTATTGTGACAAGTTTTTTCCATTTTTATCCGAATAATTGTTTCTTACAGAGATTTCTGCAGTGTGTTCTGCTTTCGGCGATATGTTGTGGGGAAAGACGATGCACATTACATTTTTTTCACATTTTTAAGATTCAAATCAGCATTAATCACTTTAATTTCAGTTGACACTGAGCATTTTAATGATTATGCAACTGTCCTTTGACTTGGCAGACAGTCTTTTAACATTAAAGTTCTTACCATTGCAACATTTGAAACATTCCGTTTTTTTCTTGGATATGTAATTTGAACAACTTTCCTCCTTGAAGCCAAATTTTGGTGTTTCTTTGCTTTCATATGCATAATATTTATCAATGCTTTACATACATAAAAATCGTGGTTTTCAAAGCATTTTTTAATAACTAAAAAAATTTTCAAGCAGGTGGTTTTTTTTTAATAGTAATGCAAAGTCATCTGAAAAATGTGCAAACAGCCTCTGTATATTTTTCAGCAATTTTAATTAAATATGCAAAAAAAAAAAAAAAAAAAAAAATGGTGCATGCAGAAACTTTTAAAATTAATCAGTTTCTCTTAGAATCTTAGAATATTTTCTTCAAATACATGCTTTCCAGAATATTTTCTTCAAATACATCCTTTCCCTAAAGCAGATTAATCCTTACATTCATTTTTCAATTATTGTTTAATTGAATGAGACAGAAAACAATAAGAGTTGTTTGCCTGTAGAAAGGGATTTTTTTGTGGAGGACTTGCTAATGAAAACCAGTTCAGATTTACACCTGGCAATATTTACATAAATCTATATAACTGGCTGATCAAGGAATCCAGTTAATATCCTAACGTTCCATATAATCTTTCACTAGATTACCCTTACATGGATGAGCATTGCTCTTCCCAAAATGAGCCTACTGCATTCCTGAAAATATGAACATACGGTTCCAAGACATGTTTGTACCTTATTCAGTTCTGTGCATAAGACAGCTAATTTTGTAGGATGTAGGGAACATCAACTTTGGACCAAGCATCACAGGGACACTATTGTCCTCACAGATGAGTCTGAATTTTGCCTTACTAATGATTCTGAATATACTTTTATTAAGAGAGAAACCAGATACCTATTACCTAGCATCTGAAAAGGGGCCAGTATGTAGATAAAGTTTGATGGTATGGGTAGGTAGCATGATGGACAAATGCACAGACTTTCATGTCTTTGTTTGAAGCTCTGCGACTGCTACAAAGTATATAGGTGAGATCTTGATGATACTTTACATTAATACTTAATGAAGTATTAATGTAAAGTATCATCAATGAAGAAAACTTGTGAAAAATACCTAAAGACATCCATATTTTGCTGTAGATATCTGAGAGGTTGTGCAGATTTTTGGTCAATACATTTTAATTTATTCAGTCCTCTACTGTATAATGTGTGCAGTTGTATATCACTACTACTACTTGTTTTTGAGACCAGATTCCCCACTTTCAGTCTAAAAAAAAAAAAAAAAAAAAAAAAAAAAAAAAAAGTTCTAAATAAACAATTGCTGATAATTACCAACTCTTTTCACAAAGGGAAAAAATCTTCATATCTGTTTTTATTTCTTGCAATAACTAAAATAAGGCACAGTATCATAATATAATAAAAAATAAGGTTACATCAGCTTTAAGATTTTTAGATACATATTGGTGCAATCTAAGGATGAATTTTGATTAATTTTATTTTTTTCAACAAATTTTATTTTTGCAACAAAATTTTCAACAGAAATTTTACTTTTATCTAGATATACACTGAGGTTTCTAAATGACAAAAGAATGGATATTTAATAGATAACATATGTTAATTTCATCTTTTTATTCTCATTAGTTTAGTTTATTTAATTATGGCAAAGCACCATTAGGGCTATCTGTCTAAGGGGAGGGATGCTTTCATGGAGGAATTTTTAAGGGAAACTGGCTCATATCTATGCTACACAAGCATAGATATGAGTATATATAATATAGTATATAGGCATGAAAATGCCCAAGCAGCCACCCTGTTCACTGGGATTTGAACCCCGAACCAAACTATCAATGTTCAGCGACTCTACAATTTGGCCACTTGTGGGCCCTCTTTGTTCTCAGTGTTTGCTTAAATTTCCCTCCATGGGCCCAAAATATTATATTCAATATGCTGAAACAGAACATTTTTATCTGATATTTTAAAAGTGCATAAAAGATATTAGAATGCTGTGAAACTTAATTAAATGGAATGTCTGGTATGTCAGCTTTATTGTTATGAGTTTATATCCCATTTTATTCCAAGATTGTAAAACAAGAAATGTTTATCGTGTATTTTTTAGAATTTAAAAAGGTTCACACAGTGAAAGGGACTATATAAATGTGGCAACAGACTATAACAGATGTTGATACTTGAATTCTTAATTTTGCTATTTCATTACTAAACAGAAATAATTAAACATATAAATATAATCGTTGTTATTAATACTGCACTTGATATTAGTGTTTATAAAGTTAAAAGCAATTTTTCTGCCACCTAATATCACATAACCACTCTGCCATATAATCAATGGATCAGACTGCAATCGATAGTATGGGGTGAGAGGCAAATTATATTTCATATTCAAAGCAATAAAATTCTTAATTGTAAATATTAGGATCTTTTCTTAATATTTAAAAAAATAACTTGAATAACATGCAAGAATTTTAATATTTCAATAAAAAGTAAATTTTATAGGAATTATTCTTGAAAACTACGCTTAAATGCAAAATGCTTTCAAACACACACAGAAATTCAGCATTTTAAGGTCACAGTCCCACAGGAAACTTTATTCTCCCTATGCCAGAAGCAAAGAGGCTAAATAGGAAATTGCCACATCTGAGGGTAGTGGTATACTCACTTGCAATTGTTGAAACAGTCAGCAGGACTGTCGTATTCATCACTTGAGTCGCAGCAATCTACAGAAAAAGACTTAAAGTTAGTATAATAGAAATACATGTTAGAAATTTATCAGGGAAGTTCAGTGTTAGAAATTCTTAAATATTTCTATGCAGTTGACAACGGAAAATCACACAAAAACATACTTCACGCAATGGCCAATAATAATTTTGATAATGCTGAATAAAAGGAATGGATATCTAAGCAAATGCTTAGTTTATCTATAAACTCTTCAAGTAGCACAAGATTTAGACAAGGTGGATTCCAGTGATGTGGAAGATTTAGACAAAGTGGATTCCAATGATGTGGGATTTAGATTCACATTTTAGGCACTGAATGCTAGTGATGGCTTTTCACTTTTGCAGATGCAATATTATTTACACCTCATGAAGCATAATG
Source organism: Stegodyphus dumicola (assembly GCF_044657685.1). NCBI lineage: Eukaryota > Metazoa > Arthropoda > Arachnida > Araneae > Eresidae > Stegodyphus > Stegodyphus dumicola. The sequence goes on along the minus strand of NC_140771.1, from coordinate 33,351,628 downwards.
AATTATCTCTTAGGTGATCAAATATTAAATATGAGACATGAAATTATTCATGCCATTTTTTATGAACGGAATCATATTTGCTTTCAATTTTAAATCCGATTTTCAATATTTCAATAATATGACATTACTTTCTCTCTCATAATGGACTGAAGAATTTTGAAAGTGCCTAGTGCATCTTCAAACAATGCATCTGAATACGTTAAGTGACACTACAACAGAAACTATACCAGATAAAAACAGAAATTTTAGCTTAACTAAAGTACATCTAACAACTTCCAGTCATGAATGTATTAAAATTAAATTTATATCTCATGAGGGCTGATGAACATATCTAGATACTGTAGAATTCAAAAACTTTTTTGACCAAATGGGACCACAGCTCATACATATTATTGAAGAATATAAATGGGTAGTTCCCTTTTTCTTTTCTTCTACTTCTAATATGCAATTATTGTAATGCAAGTGAGGTAATTTTATTCTTTGTTTATCTTGCTTGACTGCAATTATAACTGTATTTTTAAAAGAATATATTATCATTTATAATGAATTAGAAAAACACTTCTTCCTCAAGAATAAAAATCAGGGTTGATCTTTGGATTATGGTAACTTGGCGATTTTTTGGCGAAAATTTGGCCACGAAGTAAAGACATGTTTCTTTTCTTTTTATTTACTCAACACTTTTTCCAACAATCTACTAGCCGAATTACACTTATGCTAGGAATTTTATGTAACAAAACTGCTTAATCATGACAAATATTAACTGCAAAATTGGGAAAAAGTGCACAATCGCAAACTCCTTGCGCGTTTTTCAAGGACATACACATAAACCATTAGCAAACACATAAACCAATAGCACATACACATAAACCATTTACACGTCGACTTATTTTTACTTAAAAAAACATCCCAGAATTGCACAAAAATGGCATTGCACACACTCTTCACTTTATCCATCTACACTGCTATTTTCTCATAAATTACAAAAATTTGCACGAAAATGCAGGAAAATTTTCTTTATCTTTAAACTCGGTAAAAAGCACATACAGTCAAAAGTCGTTAATTCGGACACCCATAATCCGGAATGATCTATAATCCGGACCTCAAACCTACAAACATTCTGTGCATGCGTCATGTTGACGCATGCGCGTAAGACCTTTACGGCTGCGTATATCTGGGTGCGCGTGCGCAAAAAAATGTTTACAAATGCGCGTTTAATGTATAACGGACGGTATAAGCTAAGCTAAAATTATCTAATTCAGTTAATGTTGCAGATTGCGCTGTTCCTTAATCTTCAAATTGGATTCGGCTTTTATTTTTTGCAGACTGTTAGAGCAATTTTATAAAAGTAAGCTTGAACTTTTGATTATGTCAAATAGAATTTCTGATATATATTTACTAAGGATCTTAAAAGCGAAAGTGTCTTTCGAAGTCCATTAAACAAAAAGTGGAATTCATACAAAAAATGGATAAAGGCATATCCTTTGTTTATCTAAACTTTAACGTTTGTTTATGTAAACTTTGTTTATCTTAACGCCGCGGCGGGCGCGTAATGAATTGGAAGTTGATCTGTCAGCACTATACTTATCTTCAAGGCAGATGTTTTTATTTTATTTGGCTTATAATTCCTTACTACATGTAGTATTTCATCTCGATGTACTCCATCTTTGATATGATTTAAATCAAATTCCTCGTCATTATAATTCGCTTCCGATAGCGAAGAAAGTGACACAGGTTATTGAAAACGAAAAAATTTAGATTGACAAATTAGTCGGTATTCTCGACACAGCAATTATAGGACTTGAACAGCGGAACTCTGTAACTGAACAAGAAATTATGTCTGTTTATAGAATTAAAGAAAATGTATTATCACATAAAAAACGAAACAACTTACATTAAAAGAAATGTTTAATAAAGTAAACAAATAAATATTAAGCTTTTTTTTTTTTTTTTTTTTTTGTAAATTTTGATACCCTTTAGATTATAACTGTTCTTTATTTCATAAATTACGGTTTCATATTTTTAATTTTATAATTTCTGCATGCCATCTTACCAGATTTAAACCGATGATCTATAATCCGGAATCGCCGAAGTCCCGACGAGTCCGGATTAACGACTTTTGACTGTATATGAAATTACCTGATCACGAAAAAGTATATACCCTTTCCAAGGATGAACATTCCCACGTATAAAATAAATAAAATATCCAAAAGCTTTTACCTCTAAATTATCTATTATAGTATTATAAACGTCACCAACGAATTTATACACAAACATTAAAAATAATTACAAATACTTAGTATCAAATATTTAAATAATTTCCATGCACGTTTACTTCAACTGAAACGTACACCACATTGCTACAAACATAAAATTCACAAAATAACTATCATTTAATTAAAATATAACTAAGCCATGTACATGTCGACTTATTTTTACTTAAAAAAATATCCCGGAATTGTACAAAAATGGCATTGCGCACACTCTTCACTATACCCATGTACACTGCATTTTTCTCATAAATTAGAAAAATTTCACGAAAATGCATGAAAATACTCAACGTATACTACTCAAACGTATTCCAAAATGCTACAAACATATAACTCACAAAATCACGATCATTAAATTAAAATATAATTAAATTAAAAAACACTACTTAAAATATAAATAAGCACATAAATTAAATTAATAAAAATTAGATTACAATCCTAATTACTTTAAACTAAATCATTGCGAATAACAATTTTCCAATAATATGATATTAATTTATTTACTCCTTACATTTAGAACAATGCATAAAAATAATATCCTCAAATGATTAAAAATACTAATTTACCTAATCTTCTTCAGAATCTTCATTACATGGCACGCACACTTCCCTACAGAAAGAGTTCCACTCGGCTGGAGTACTACTGCTAATTTCTAAATCCGAAATCCAGTAGTCAACTGGCAGTCTATTCACCAAGTAATAAGAAATTAATAAAATTTCACCCATACTCAAACTACTTTCAGCAAACCATGTACCCTTCCTTACACTCTGTTCCACAAAATGTCCATTTTCACCAGATTTCTTGCACCGCCATTCAAACTTATCTGTAATATCCTTCCTTTCACACAATCTCAACTTATTTATTATTATCAGATAAATGCATTAAAAATTTAAAATTCACTTTACATAGCGCCATGCAATCTGAAAATTAATCAACACTATTTCACACAACACATAATGAAGTTTAATACAAAATAATTTTTCCAAATTTACCCCCTTTTCCGATTAAAGAACTGTAATTCGTCCATTAATGTCACATGACATATCTCATGATCTCTCATTTCCCTCACACAAAATAATGCGTAATCGGAACTGAGTACTTCTCACATTATTACCAAAGTCTTAGGTAGTAACCTTTATCGCCTCCAAAATGTCGCCAAACTACCTGTTACCATATTCCACAGATCAGCCAAAATCAGATATAGAAAGCTATCCAAATGTATATCAAAAAGCAAATAGAAAGAAATAGAACTGTGAATGCATACTGTGAGGAAAGCAAAAATTCCTCACATGGAGAATGAATAGATACACCACCAATAGGAATTTTAGTTTATTTTCAGAAAAAAAAGATTTATTAGAACTACATAAATCATTTTGTTTTGACTAAGAATTTTAAAGTATTAAAGATTTATGAAAGATCTCTGGCTTCATTAATTACTAACACTTTCCTATTTTGCAGCACATGGAAACCATTAAGTGAAAAGAGTGTTTTAAAAATGTGATTCAAATTTGTTTGTCAAAGAGGACAAAAGCTTGATTTAAATGCAAAGAAATAAGCTAACAGTATTCTTCTATAGCAATACATAACTGATATTATCTACCTGGATAATAAGTTTTTCCTTCTAGAGTGCATATTCATTCAAATGATGGACCAGTAATATATTCTGATATTAAAAATCGGTAAAAATACATTTACGGGTACCCTTTGGCGAAAATTGGCGGTACATGGATACTGAATATTTAAAAGTTTGTACAATTCTATGATTGTTGTTTTGTCTTTGTGTAGCCGTGATTTAAAACAAAATAAGTCAAAGAATTGCACAAACTTGGAATCCATGTACACAATGATATATTTACACTTTAAAAAAAATCAGGGAATTGCACAAACTTGGCATTGTGCACTCCCTTGATTTTGTCCATGTACATATCGATATATTTCACTTAAAAAGTCAAAGCAGCACCCAATTCTAGGTCAAAGTATATTTACAGAACATTCAACTACTCAGGTTACCATAAATGAAACAATAACTTGGCGATAAATGAAACAACAACTTCGCGATAATACAAGGGGCACCCTTCAGTCTAGTCTAACTTTAAAATCTTATATCTGACTTTTCTAAGGTCTCCTCTTTCTAAGTGGACCTGGAAACAGGAATCTTTTGAGAACTACAAAACCAATCATCATAGATAAAGCTTTTCAGATGTAGAAATTTCCTGCTTATCCTATATGGTGCTCTAGTTTCTTAGTTTAACAAAGCTGCTACATTTGACAATTTTTTACATTCCTTTATTATCCTGAAATCATTTTAAGCCTGTTTAATGGATCAAACACCAGATTTATGTATAGATCATGAACTGACCAAGATTTGCACTCAGCTATCATATTTTGCCAAACCTACACATTGATCACTTCAGGAAGAGAAATTGAATTTATTATACAGTCAAAAGTCTTTAAACCTTTCAAGACAATGGTCCCATATACGCATTCCTTAAGAACGTCTCTTACAGCCGGGCGTCCCATTCATGCATTGCTAGAGATTGCATTCAGCGGACAGGTGATTTGTATAAGCATTTTAAGCTGGAACGTATTTCTGAAGGCCACTAGATGGCATCCTATGTCCATTACTTTTGAAATGAATGCAGTTTTAGGTTCTTGACCTTGAGTTTGATATATTCTTACAAAGACTTTGGTATTTTACTCATCAGCTCTTGCGAGGCTGGGAGGGGGGGGGAAGGGAAAGCGTAAACGGAGGTGAGCTCTTTAAATTGCTACGTGCTAATGAAAACATTTGCATGTCTGATTTATATCCAATTCCTTTTTTTACTCTATTTCTTTCCTTTACTATGTACGGTCTTTTAGGGTTAGTATGTGGAGTATTATTACGTTTTGCATTGCTTTCAGATATATTTCAGTTTCTTCTCTTTTTATTTCGGAAAGCCTCACCTCCAGTCTATTATGGTGGGAAGGCGCTATTTATCAGAGGAAGAATACCCTCGTATGGTCAATGAAAGTGTGAAAAATGAAAAAGTGCGCCGTCGCAAAAAGGTTAATCCGGATTCGTCGGGACTTCGGCAATTCCAGATTATCGGTTTTTTCCGGATTATAGATCATCAATTTAAATCTGGTAAGATGGCATGCAGAAATTATAAAATTAAAAATATGAAACCATAATTTATGAAATAAAGAGCAATGATGATCTAAAGAGTATGAAAATTTACAAAAAAAAAGCTTAATATTTATTTGTTTACTTTATTAAACATTTCTTTCAATGCGCTCATGCGTAAAGCATACATTACGCATAGTCGAAATTAGAAAATTGCAACCAGAAAACTATTTGATGTGTATTCATGATATTTATAATGACGAGGAATTTGATTTAAATCATATCAAATACGGAGTACATAGAGATGAAATACTACATTTAGTAAGGAATTATAAGCCGAATAAAATAAAAACATCTGCCCTGAAGATAAGGATAGTGCTGACAGATCAACTTCCAGTTCATTGCGCACCGAGATGTTTCCCCACCCTCGCAGAGCAGCATGAAATTGATAAACAGATTTCGGAATGGTTATAGAAACAAAGGATATGCCTTTATCCATTTTTTTGCAGCAATTCCACTTTTTGTTTGATGGACATCGAAACATGCTTTCGCTTTTAGATCCTTTGGCCGCTCCAGAATCGGAAATTCTTTTTGACATAATCGAAAGTTCAAGTTTACTTTTATAAAATTGCTCTAACAGTCTGCAAAAAATAATAAGCCAGATCCAATTATAAGATTAAGGAACAACACAACGGAATCTGCAACATTAACTGAAATAGATAATTTTAGCTTAGCTTATACCGTCCATTATACATTAAACATGCATGCGTAAACACATTATGCATTTACGCATGCGCAGAAAGTTTGTAGCTTTGAGGTCCGGATTATAGATCCTTCCGGATTAAAGACTTTTGACTGTATTAAATAAAAAATTACCACATATTCCATCATTGACACGAGATGAAGGCAAGCTGATAGGTATGTGTCCGTGGTTTAAGCAATTGAAAATACCATTTGCACAAGCAGATGTTCCTAAAAATAGAAAAATTTTAAAATTAAAAATATACAAGGTTAGATGCAATGAGAAAAATACTGAAAATTCATAATTACAAACCTGGCTCATCAGATCCATCCTCACAGTCACAGAAGTCATCATTGACATAATGGAATGGAAATGAACTAGATCCATCTAAACATCGAAAGTGATGAGCAGGATTATAGAATACCTTTCCTGCATAAAGTTTACACACACTGTTTAGTTTCAATCTTCTTCTAATATTAAAGGATACAAATCTAATTTAAATGGCAATGCTGTTTTGCAATTTATACTGCTTATCAGTATTACTGATTCAAAGGTTTATAGTACTGACATTTTAAAATTCTAATATTAATAACTACATGAAGGTTTTATTGATTTCAAATGAACAGGCCGGCACATATCTGAGCACAAAGCTTTCAAAAGAGCTCCAACAATAATATAAATCTACATCTCCATAATGTTATGATATCCATTTCTTAACTTCTACAGGTAACCAGCACATGTGTAAATTAATTACTACATAATGATTGCACAATACCTGCACCTGGAGTGTAACATTATAAATAATGGTGTGGACCCATTTCTGGAGATCAATAGCAGTTTTCCTTAGAAATTATTGATACAAATCTTGTATATTTGTTCATTAAAGATATTTTTAGTTATTCTTCTAACAAAAGAGAAACTATTTTGCTTCATGATTCTGGAGATGAAAACTATTTTTCCACTTACTCCTCCGGTAGACCTTACCGATTCAATGGCATTGCAATTGTGGAATTATTCAGAACTTAATATTCACTTTCATACCGTTATAGCCACTCTTTTACTACTTTTATGGTATGAAATTGTCTATTATTAACTTGATACAAGGCATCTCCTTTGAGATATATTTGGATATGTTCCTGATATCACAGAAACCAGCGTTCAGCACGGGCACTGATTCCCAAACAGTTTGCTGCATTGCCCAACTTTCAGTATTAACTAGCCGAAATCCCAGACAGGCAATTTTGCTAGAATAGTTCAACTGTAATTTGTTTTATGTTTTTAGACACAGTTGTTTTCAATATTCTGACATTCTTTTTGTATAACTTCCTTTTATCTTAATCTTGGCAATTATTCTGATTGGATGAAGTTTTTATCATTTTTAGATGAAACTACAGATCTGCTGTCTTGGTAATGAATACATCAGATTATTCTGAATAATGTATCTTCTTTAGAACTCTGATATATCTCATTCATCACTTATTATTCCCTGTATTTGAAGTCAGAACCTACACCACCAAAAAAATTTTAAATTTTCACTTTGCTATTGTTATTAAAATTCAAACATCATTCAGGGTTCCCAACTATAACTGCGTGTGGTGGCTTGAAATTTGGAATGCTATATTCATCAAGCATTTCAGTTTTATTATCCAGTTCTGTAGCTATGTTTGAATTGGGAGAAACAGATAAAATATTACCATTTAAAATTTTGTTTTGTTTATCTTTTTATAATAACAGTTTTCTATTTGATGCACACATTACAAAATAATATGTCTTAATATATTATAAATAACCTATTATATATGTCCATGTTACATTAAATCAAGTATTAGATGAATAGCATGACTCATCAAGGGCAAGGGTTCTCAAACTTTAAAAATTGTGTACCGCATAAATAAGAATAAAAAAATATCATCATAAACTAGTAACTAGAATATGGCCAGTGTGGCTACTGCGATAGGCACCAGTTTAAAGAGGGAAAAAATATATATGTAGCTGAATAATAAAGATTAAAATACAGGTAAGATGTTAAAAGGGACACCATCTTACATGCCTTTAAATCTTTTAATACCACAAAAATAATGCAATGTACCATTAGTGGTACAAGTACCATAGTTCGAAAAACGTTGATCTAAAGTATTCAAACATTTTTCTGTTTCATAATTAAATATTTCAAGTAATACAGAATATTTCCTAGAATTAAGGTTTAAAATGGGCAATTATTCAGTAACATATTTTAAAATATAAAATCCCATTTTATACCAATTTTATACCAAGTGGCTATTAACCATTTGCTTCTATTCTGCAAGCTCTGATCTATGGGGATCCTAAAGGCCAAAGTTGCCATTTTTATAGATTATTATTATATTATCACCATTTTAGTGATTTCACACCAATGTTTGCAACAATAATGAGTGATATTACATTGCAGAAAACAGGGATATTTCAGAGACAACACATTTTACATAATTATTCTCTTTCTAAAAATGCTCCGATTACAGATATAAAAATACAGTAAAGCTATTTTAATTCTACAAATCAGAGTGCAAAGGATTATCAAAACTATCTACTTTAAAGATAACTAACCGTACTAATCTAAAAATGCTTTCTCTTTTGAGTTTTTAAAAACATAATTAAATTATTGATATTTTAAAATTATGTATTTTTTGAATAATAGATTAATTTCCAATGAATCAGCAAAATCTTTTCAAAACATGAATGAAAACTAAAGGTTATTTTACAGTATTTAATTATAGCAAAAAACTTGGCTATCAAGTAAACTTGCAAGGGAAAAAAAATGCTTGCACTAAAAAGCTATATCTTATATGTTATCTATGGATACATAATAGCTTAGATAAATCTTTTAACTATGTGAATATTTTATCTTCATTCTGCAAGAGCTAGTTGTAAATCCAGTTACCTTCATATCATCTCAAGTTAACAGGTATTTATTAATAACAGAAAAATATATCTACATATTACTGAAATATATATTTAGTTTGATAATGTATGCAGTACACAGAATGGTTAAACTACCTGTTATCATATTCCAAAGATTAGCCCACAGAATAAGTACAATACACAAACTGATTTCATATTAAAGTATAACTGAATTTGATCAACTGTATTTCTATTATATAGTCAAGTTTAACAAATATATCATAATGTGATGCTTTCATTCATTCATACCAAAGAAAGGTTCAATTTGAATTCTCATTTGGGGAGGGGGGGATTTAATTACACGAAATAAAATCAATTCATGCAAAGAACAAGAATAATTTAAATTAAACTTCCACCCTGTTATTAAATAAAAGTTTCGTCCTCATCTATTTTTATATTTTCCTTAAATTACACACAGTATAAAGTAGTTTAAGAGGGAAAAATAAAATATGGCATGCTTTCAGAAAAAGAGAGAGAAAAAAAGAAATAGAAATGTAAACAAAACATACTTGGTAATGATACACCTCGAGGCCGTAAGGCTCCCAGGGTACCATTGGAAAAAAGCAGACAGATCAGAAAATGAAGAAGACATAAAGGAATAAACGATGCCATAAATCATAAGCAATGTGACCCACCATTACAAAATAAATTTGTAAAAATTCTTCACATATCTAATCAATACACTTAGTCCATTTATAGTCAACCGCCCGCTTCTATCAAGTTCTTCTGCTACAAGACATTGGTGTTGCCAAACTTTCAGTGGTAAAATATTTGTTTCCTTATCGTAATATTTAGCAGAAAAATATTATTTTTTAAAGCGATAGCTGTGTTTTTTATTTCTTTTTTTTTTCCTAAAATATGACATATCTGGAATTATGCTATAAAATTAACTGAGTATACTCTTGATTAACTAAAGCATTTATTCAGCTTTCTGTAACTTTTAGACCAGTATTTTAAGTTAACTGTCCAAACGGTGTTAGAGACTTTCTTTGGTTAGACCAGGGGTCTCCAAACTACGGCCCAAGGGCCAAATCTGGCCCGCGAAATCTAATAATCCGGCCCGCCAGGGGTTTCTTTAAAATAATTTTTTAAAATTTAAAGTAACAAATAACATACACATTAAATATTTTATAATAACAGCCAATCTAGAAATGCGTTGCCTATCATGCGCATTGTATATAAAACATAATATGGACATTATACAATCATTTCTAAATTTACTATGAGGGAAATACGCTCTATATAAAATCTGATGTGGACACACATGGATTCCTCATTCAGTTCTCACTTCGTGACGAGGCAAAAATACATAAAAACTCAAAACATCTTCAAACAAAACAGGAGTTGAAAATGTAAACAAATAGCGACTTTAGTAGGCTTAGTAGCACTTAAACAACTTTTAAAATATTGATAATTCTACAACTATTGCATGCAGATTAAATAAAGTTATAAAAACCTTAACCCCCTGAGTCACTTCGAAAGCAAAAATCGCACAATCTACAAGCATATAAGACTAAAAAACTAAACTCCCCGTCTCCGGTAACAGATTGGGTAGATATACATAGAGTTCTGATGCAGCCGATTGCAAACAAAAAGGGAGGTGCGCAACTACATGTTATACATGTCCCATATACAAAATTTCAACGTTTTGAGGCCACTCGTTTTCGAGTTATGCGAGATACCTGCATACGTACGTACAGACATCACGAAAAAAATCTCTTCTGAATCCATTTTGAGAAAAAGATTCATTTATTCTGTCCGTACGAACAGATGTCACGCCAAAAAAAAGTTCAAATGGATTCGAGAGAGAGAGAGAGAGAGGTCAAAATGGATATTTTCGTTGACATATGATATCCGAAATTTTTCGCAATTACAATACTTCCCTTACTTTGTACAAGGAAGTAGAAAACTCTCATTGTACTCTTTACAAGAATAAAGGTTTCGTGTGTTATCTTTTCTAGTTTCATAGTAGCATTCTAAGTTGCTTCATAGAAATTTTCAGTAGTGATTTTATTTAAATCTTAATTTTTCTATATATGTTGTAATTTATTTTAATTTTCGAGATTTTTTTTTTTTTTTTTTTTTACAAAAAATTTGCTTATGGAACGAATGTTTGCAGCTGATCAAAATGTAAACAAAATGCGCTGATAAATCGATTGAAAAGCAAAGTACATACTAAACCGAAGAAATCTCTAATATTCTTGGACAAAATTATATTTTTGCAAATGTTCAAAAACAGCTTTAAGAAATTTATGTTAGGTGAAACTGCATGAAAGTCTAAAAAACAAGGATCTCTTTGTAAGATCATAGCGTATAGATCCAATCACAAAAATCTCACTGCCTCGTTTAAAAACTTGTATGCTGTTCATCATAGTTGCATCGCCATGGATGATGAACTAACTGGATCTTGGCCCTCGAAGCTTCGTTAAAGCCCCAATATGGCCCGCGGGCTGAAAAGTTTGGAGACCCCTGGGTTAGACCAACACCTCCTTACAGAAGGAAGTTAAATATAACAACTCTAGAGTCGGTGTTGATCCAAGACGCTGAAGCGAGAGGGAGCTCTGACGTCACAGGCAGTCGTCTGACGAACTTCGCTCCTTCCAACAAGCTCAAAGCCCCGTAGTACTGGCGTAGCCCGTAGTACTTCTGTTATCCAGTTATCTACCGTAGTACTTCTGTTATCCAGCAAGGCCAACTAGATATCTAGTATCAACTAGATTTTTTTGGCGGAAAACATTTTTTGCAACTAGATATTATAAAGAACTTTATCAAAACGGTTAAAGATCAGATATTTTTTCCAGAATTAAATGTTTGGTGGTCGTGTGTGCTTAATGCATGATATAATTAAAGAAAATAAGAGTAGACAATCTCCTATAACAAAAAAATATATTAAATACTAAATTACAATTTAAATTACATTGCAGAGATCAACACAGAGCTCGGAACACAGTTCATGCTACCTTCGCGTACCTTTGTGTGACGAGAAGTCTGAGTGAGTAAAGATGTCGCTTTGCTGCTCCGATTAAGAACTGGATTTTACACGTGGCGCCATCTCATGAATAGAAGTTGAAGTATCTGTCGGAACGCCACAGTGCTCCCCCCCAAGTACCATCGGTACGTTATAAGTACTTTGGGTTAAATTTAACCTTTCTTCCAGATCTGGTAGTTTTAGGTTGCTCTTTAACGGGATGTAAGCTTTCTTCCGGGAGTGATGTTGATGAGGAAGTTGTTGGATCTTGCATTAGAAATGCTGGTTTGAGACGATCGATTCCAATCACTGATTGTTTGCCATTGCAGATGATGGTGAAATGTTTCGGTGTTCGTTTGACAACTTTGAATGGACCATCGTATGAAGGTGTTAAAGTTGGCTTGATTGCATCGTTGCGCACGAATACGTGCGAAGATGTCTCAAGCGCAGGATGTACAAAATAGCTTGGCTGGTTATGCGAATATGCTGGGGTTGGCGAGATATTGCTCATGGTCTCACGTAAACGTTGAAGGAATGTTGGAGGGTCGATTACTGGAGTAGATTCCGGGTGAAAGAATTCACCTGGCAGACGGAGGGTTGCACCATATAACATTTCAGCACAAGTGCTACCAATGTCTTCTTTGAATGCTGTGCGAAGACCAAGCAAGACTAGGGGTAAGGCTTCTGTCCAGTGTGTGCTACTGTGGCACTTCATATTAAAGTATGTTAATAAAAATAATAATAATATAATATATAGTTTAGATAAGTTCTGGCAACAGTGAGTGTTGTCGTCATCAGGAGATCGTGCTTCGCGATACTGTCGTTCGAAAGAATTGCTATAGTTTGTAATTCCAATAAAAGCATCGTATTTTTGCTCTGCTGTTTGTTTTCTCTATTTTTAGAAATACCTTTTTAGGTTATGTATTTTTAAGAAATACTTTTTTAGGTTATGGGTCAAGCAAGCTCCCATATTGCGTCAAAATGTTTTGAATTGATGTTTTGTCGAAGAAACGGAACTCGTTAAGCCTAATCAAGTAAGTGTTTTGTTTTCGTTATAGCAATCGAAAGTTGTTTAGAAATCAAAGTATGGAATTATCTAAGGTCCAAGTAAAGCCTTTATCAGGTGAAAGCGATTGGCTTATATGGAAATACAGGATAAAATTTGTTTTAAATTATCATCCTGGTGCTTTAGAAATTGTAGAAGGAACTATAGTGAAACCAGAAGTTCTTCCTGTAGATGCTCCGATTGCTCAACAAGAGAAATATAATGAAGCTGTTAAGAAGTTTCAAAATGCAAACACTAGTGCTATGATGGTATTAACGAATTCCATGACGGAAGAAACTCTGCAAAAAGTTATGAGATTTCAGACTGCTAGAGAAGTGTGGTTGGAATTACATAAGTTATTTGAAGCATCATCAGAAAATCAATTGTATAATATATGCATGCAATTTTTTCAATTCAAGTGGAATGAAAAAGATAATATGGCGGCTCATCTTTCCAAATTAAAAAACTTATGGAATGAGTTGAATTCAGGACTTGAAAAGAAAAATGAAAATAAGTTACCTGACATGCTACTCAATTGCAAGATTTTAGATGTCTTACCAGAACAATACCATTTGTTTAAGTCAAGTTGGTTACTCTTGGGTGAAGACAAAAGAACAGTTGATGAGTTAACAGCACAGCTTTGCTCTCATGAAAGAGAATTTAAAAGTCATGAGAAAGGCAATACAAATGAACAAGTGGCATTAGTAATGTCAAAATCTGAAAAACAAAAGCAATATAAAAAAGATAAATTCAGAAGAAAACCAAGAAAAGAAGATATTTGCAATTATTGCAAAAAGAAAGGACGCTGGGTAAAAGATTGTAAACAGTGGATTGCTGATGGAAGACCACCCAAGAATAGGTTGACGAAAACCAATGAAGGAAATACAGGCAGTGTAATACTGATGTCCATTGACGAAGAGGCTGAAACTGATCAAACATCTTTTTGGATTGATAGTGGAGCTACAAGACATATCATGAATTGTTTCACATACTTTATTGACTTTATGAAGTTTGATAGTCCCTGTAGCATCAAGGCTGCTGGAAAAGAAACTTTAGTTGCTCTTGGTAAAGGTACAGTATGTGTCAAAACAACTATTGGTAGTAAAATCCAAAGAATTTACCTTAAAGATGTTTGGTATGTCCCTGAGATAAACAGAAATTTATTTTCTTTACTTGCTGCTCAAGATAGAAATCCGAATAGTAAATTTGTTTCAACAGTTACAGAATGCTGGTTAAAGGTTAATGGTCAAGTAGTGCTTTTTGGAACTCGCAAAGTATATGGTACTTTACACAAGGCAGCTATCGAACCTATTATGCCTGATAAAATTATAGAAGTGCATGCTGCTGAAGCAGACAATTCCTTGTTAGAGTTATATCATCAGAGATGGGGACATCAAGATAAACGTCACATTAAGAACATACTTGAGAAAGAATTAGGAATTAAAATCCCATTTGAAAGAAAATTGTGTGAACCATGCATTTTTGGCAAAGCACACCGTTTACCATTTGGCATAAGAAAGCCAGCCAGCAAGACTGGTGAATTAATTTCAGCTGATGTCTGTGGACCTTTTGATGAATCTTTCCAGAAGAAAAGATACTTAGTTGTGTTTAAAGATAGCTACACAAAGTTTCGTTATGAGTATTTTATCAAGGAAAAATCTGCTGTTGTAAATATGTTACAACACATGCTTGCACACGCTAAAATTTTAGGACATCTAGTCAAAGAATTTCTCAGCGATAATGGAGGCGAGTTTGACAATGACAAAGTGCGTGCTATTTTTCATTCTGAAGGTATAACTCAAAGACTAACAGCACCTTATTCTCCTGAACAAAATGGCTCTAGTGAAAGAGACATACGTACAATAATCGAAATGGCAAGAACATTTAAGTACTCAAATTCTGAAGCTCATTTTCCTGCAGCAATGTGGGCTGAACTAGTCAACACTGCCATATATGTACTAAACAGAACTGGCAAATCATCAGTAGAAGGCATGAGTCCTTATGAGCTATGGTTTAAAAAGAAACCTCGAATTAAGCATCTTCGTATAGTAGGATCTGTGTGCTATGCCCATATTCCTAAACAAAGAAGAAGGAAAATGGATAATAAGGCTACAAAAGCTTATTTAATTGGTTATGATGGAGACGAAAGATACCGATTATGGATCAAAGAAACCAATAGTGTGATCTGTTCACGGGATGTTATATTTAACGAAAAGCTCACAGATTGTGAAGAAAGGGTGCAGTTACCTATTCAAGATCAAGATAGCCTAATTTCTGGCTCTGAACATCAACAAAATTCAGAAAAAGATAAGTCAGAAAAGTTTCTTTGTGAAGAAGATAATTCAGAAAAAGAGTACAACAAAGAAATATCTGGAAATATATCAGAAGAACATTCTGAAAGAGAAGAATGTGAAGATATTAATTTGCAAAATAATGCACAGTCAAGATTCCTAAGAGATAGAGCTGACTTGAGAAAGCCAAAGCGTTTTGAAGATTATATAATGATAAGTGAAGCTTTTATTATTGATTCTGAAGAACCTGAATCTTATGAAGAAGCGATCAACTGTAAGCAAAGTGTTAATTGGAAAGAAGCTATGGATTCAGAGATGAAATCATTGATAGAGAATGAAACATGGAGTTTAGAAAAATTACCAAAAGATGCTAAAGCTATACCATGCAAGTGGGTTTATAAGATCAAAAGGAATCCTGATGGATCTATTGATAAATTCAAGGCTAGACTTGTTGCCAAAGGATGTACTCAACGTTTTGGAGTTGATTATGATCAAACGTTTAGTCCAGTAACAAAGTTAGGAACTATTCGTTCAGTTTTGAGCATCGCAGCCAATGAGAAAATGCATCTTTCTCAGTTTGATGTCGGTTCAGCATTTTTATATGGAAAACTTGAAGAATCTATATACATGCAGCAACCAGAAGGATATAGTGACGGTTCGAAGAAAGTCTGTAAGTTGAAACGCAGTTTGTATGGACTTAAACAATCATCACGCTGCTGGAATAAATATTTTGGAGATTTTGTGTCACAGCTGGGCTTCAAGACAAGTGAAGCTGATCCATGCTTATATATAAGAAACAATAACGGCAAGAAGCTGATCGTATGTTTATATGTAGATGATGGTTTAGTAGCATCAACAGATCTACAAGAATCTGAAAAATTTCTCAGAGAATTGAAGTCGAGATTCAGAATCACAACTAAACCAGCAGTATACTTTCTTGGACTTGAAATTAAACATCTTGAAGATGGAAGTATTAAAATTAGTCAGCAAGCTTATGCAAGAAAAATTCTTCAAAAATTTGGGATGGAAGATTGCAAGACAGTGTCAACTCCTATCCTGAAGGAAGGTCTAACTGAAAAGAAAAAGGAAGATAAATCAAACAGAGAAATTTTTCCTTATAGAGAAGCTGTAGGAGCTTTAATGTATCTTATGTTAGGCACAAGACCAGATTTAGCTTACTGTGTTGGCATTCTATCACGTTACCTAGAAAATCCTTCGAAAGATGATTGGAAAAAAGTGAAACGTGTATTCAGATACATAGCAGGTTCTCTAACTAAAGGTGTTACATACAAGAATAAATACAAACCAGGAATTCTAGAATGCTATAGTGATGCAGATTTTGGAGGCTGTTGTTGTGTAATTTGAAGAAAAGGGCTAGAGGGCGCTGTTGCTCGCTTAGTTGTAAGAGAATAAAGTTTGTTCATGTTGAAGGCGGCGGCCTAAGAATACGCTCTGTATATAGTAATTAAAATATTGTTTAAAATGTAAAAGTGTTAAAATTTAGTAAACCCACTGAACCACCATCATCTGACGTTGGAGATGCACAAAATTATTATATGGTGCATCGGCGTAAGGAATTAAGGCTTTGTGAAGATTTTAGGTGTTCGATCCAAGTGTTTCGATTTCAATGGATATTTCATATTCAAGTGACAATGGAATTCCAAATAAAGGTAGGGAAATCTTAAATTAATTATTTAGTGATTATTTGTAGTACATTAGTAAGTATTTATTATTGCTGTCGTGGGTGTATTTAAATTAAATAAAATGGAAGAGAAGTTAGATAGATTGAAACGTAAACGTTCCACATTGAGATCGTCTGTTACTAGGTTAATTAAAGTGATTGAAGATAAATTAAAAATTGAAGGGGAGGAAAATTTGATTAAAGAATTACGAGAATTGTTTGAATTATTAACCGAAAAGAAAAATAATTTAAGAACGCTTGATGATGAAATACAAGAGTTAATTGATGTTAACTTAATTGAAGAAGATTGTAGTATAAGCGAAGAATACAATGACAAATGTATAATTGCTTGTAGTCAAATTAAGCAGTTTCTAGGTGCGATTACCGCAGTACCGCCAGCGAGGAATCCCCAAAGTTCTGATTTAAACCAGTCTAGTGGTAATGGAATTTTGCATGTAAGTTACAGTTCTAGTGGGAATAGTACGCTGAAATTACCAAAATTAATGATTGATAAATTTTGGGGAGACCCCAAACAATGGAATGAATTTTGGAATAGTTTCGAAAATTCGATACATAAAAACGAAACGCTTTCAAAAATACAAAAATTTGTATACTTAAAAACATTCTTAACGGGACAAGCTTCGAATGTTGTGTCAGGCTTTGAGTTAACAGAAAGTAATTATGATAGTTGTGTAGCATTACTAAAGGACAGATATGGTCGAAAAGACCTGATCATTAATTCATTCATGAATAAAATTCTCAATTTAGAAGCCGTTAAAAATTCTGCTAACGTAAAGGCTTTACGTAAATTATATGACGAATTAGAAGTTTCGATTCGTAATTTGGAAACTTTAGAAGTAACTTCTGGCTCATATGGACATTTATTAATTCCAATATTATTAAAATTAATTCCGGACGATTTAGTTTTGGAATTTAATCGGCAAAGAGGATCGAAAGATAAAGTTGAAGTTTCGGAATTAACACAATTTATTAAAACGGAAATAGAATGCAGGGAAGTTTCAAATCTAGTATTAAGCGAAAGGAAAAATCCTGTGCCTCCGCGAGTCGATCAATCAAAATATGAAACTAGAAAATATGTAAAAAATATACCCACGGCTGCATTTCATACTGCAGTTAACCGAAAATGCATCTTTTGTGATAATTTGCACGAGTCATTTAAATGCGAAGTGAATGTTTCTGATAAATTAAAGAAACTAAGATCCGAAAACCGCTGCTTTTCTTGTTTTAAAAAATTCCATACTTCAAAAAGGTACAGAAATAAAACTAAATGTAATAAATGTGGCGGTATGTATCACAATGAATCGATTTGTACTAATAAATCCCTTGTAAACAAAAAGTCGGAACAAGGTTATTCCAAAAATGAAACTGAATCTCTGACTTTGAATTCTGAGGAAAGAAATAAAGTTCAAAACTTAAAATTGATTGCTTCTGTTCCTCAATGTGATAATAATAATGACTGTAATGCTAGGGAAATATTATTACAAACTTGTACAGTTTATGCTTGTTCTAAGTATAAATTAAAATTAACTAGATTAATTCTTGATCAAGGCAGTCACAGATCCTTTATAACGAAAAAATTGGCCGACCATTTAAAACTTACTCCAATCCGTTATGAAAGACTTTCTGTTTATTCATTTGGTGCGACGAAGGCAATGAATCATTCCTATCCGGTCGTTGAAATCGAAATTCAGAATTGGAAACAAAATAATAAAATAAAAATTGAATGTTTGATCTCGGATGTTATTTCCTCGGCGTCCATCAGTGTGCCTAGTAAACAAATTGCAGACTTCATGGAGCATATGGGGTTGCAGATCGCCGATTGCGCAAGAAAAAATAACATAGATGTTGAGATATTAATTGGAGGGGATGAATTCTGGAATGTAGTTTATTCTGAAAGAATTAAAATATCTGAAGGGTTGTACGCAGTCAGTTCTGTGTTTGGTTGGGTTGCCGCAGGAATCGAGAAAAATAAAACAAACAAAAATTGTTCTGAAAATTTAGCGGTAATGACAAACACTGTTGTGTTGAAAGATTTAAAAGGTTTTTGGGAATTAGAACATATGGGAATTAATGATTCTGATGATTATTCTGATATTGACTGCGAAATAGTAGACCAGTTTGAAAGAAATTTGCAGTTTAAAAACGGAAGATATGAAGCAAATTTAATCTGGAAATACAGTCCGAATAATCTAGGAAATAATTTTGAGGTAGCTAAGAAACGATTCGCAAACCTTCACAATAAACTAAGTAAAACTCCGGAGATTTTTCGGGAATATAAAAATATAATTGAGAACCAGATATTAGAAGGAATTGTGGAGGAATGTCCAAATAATGATACAAATTTGGGATATTTTATGCCGCACCGAGCAGTGATACGACCTAGTGAAACTACTAAGGTAAGAATTGTGTACGATGCTAGCTCAAGGACAGAGGACAGGAATTCGTTAAATGACTGCCTTGAATCGGGACCTAATCTAAATCCAAATATACTAGACATTATGTTAAATTTTCGTAAGTTTAAGATAGCGTTTTGTGGAGACGTTGAAAAAGCCTTTTTGATGATAGGAATTGCTGAAGGTGATAGAAAATTTCTAAAATTTCTTTGGTTTAGTGAAAATAATGACTCCTTTAAGATTATGCAAATGTGTCGCGTAGCTTTCGGTTTGACTATATCTCCTTTCATTTTGGCCGCCACTATAAAATATCACATTCGAAAATATAAAGATAAAATGCCGGACAGTTTCCAAATGTTAAATTCTTCTGTCTATGTCGATGACCTATATTTTGGAGCAGGAACGGTTGAAGATGCATATCGGTTATCTGTAGATGCGGTTAATATATTTAAGGATGCTGGGATGAATTTCAGAAAATTAAGAACTAATTCTAAAGCATTAAACGATTTATGGGTCTCAGATGGGATTAAAGAATCAGACAACAAATTAACTAGTGAATCGAATTTCTTAGGCATGATTTGGAATTCCATTGAAGACGATATAAAGTTTAAAAAATTTAATTGACTTTTCTACTGGAAACGATTTTGCTACAAAAAGGAAACTTTTGCAAAGCATCGCCCAAATATACGATCCATTTGGATTTATTGCACCCTTTGTTATTCGGGCAAAAATTATTATGCAAGAAATCTGGTGTTCCGGTTCTGACTGGGATGAGGTCCTTCCTGCAGAGATTAAGGACAAATTCAACATTTGGCGGGAGGAACTTAATGATTTAACTGAAATATCAATACAGAGAAATTTCTTTGATGACGATCCTATGAATATAAGCCTTCACCTATTTTCGGACGCTAGTCCTAAAGCATATGGGGCCATCGCATATTTCAGATATTGTACGAGTGATTCTAAAATTAAAACTTCCTTTATCATGTCGAAATGCAGAGTTGCACCTTTAAGAGCAATCACTCTTCCTCGTTTAGAGTTAATGGCAGCATTCGTGGCTGCTCGAATGTATAAATATTTGAAAAAATTGTTTGGTGATTTAATTGAGGATGTTTATTTTTGGAGTGATTCCGAAATCGCCATTACTTGGATTAAAGGTTCGCCAAATAATTGGAAACCATTTATCGCCAATCGTGTTACAGAAATACAGAGTATATGCAACAAAAAATTGTGGAACCACTGCGAAGGAAAACAAAATCCTTCCGATTTACTAACTTGAGGAATTAGTGCTCAGTCACTAATTAAGAATGATCTGTGGTGGCATGGGCCACACTGGTTTTTTCCTACTGAAAACTTTCCAAAACAAAAGAAATTAAAACCAAATTCAGAATTGTTGGAGTTAAGAAAAAGTATTATTTTGACTGCACCTGTAATTAACAATGAATCCCCAATTTTGCATATAGAAAAATTCAGTTCTTTAGGAAAATTACTTCGAATTACTGCCTATGTATTTAAATTTATTGGGAGGCTTCGGAAAAGGTCTACAGGGAATGGACCTTTAAGTGCTTTTGAGATTAAAGCAGCTGAACATTATTGGGTAAAAATTACGCAACGAGAATCGTATCAAGCGGAAATAATTAAGTTATCAAATAAAAAATCAATTCTCGATTCTTCCATCTACTCCCTTAATCCAAGGCTTGATGAGGAGGGAATTCTTCAGTTGAAAGGTCGCATTCAATTTGCAGACTGTCACGAGAATTTAAAACATCCTATTCTATTACCCTCAAAATGCAAGTTTACCGAGTTGATCATCATGGACTCGCATGAAAGGGTATTCCATGCTGGAGTTAATTCGACACTAATTCAGATCAGAGACAAATATTGGATCATTAAGGGAAGACAGCGTGTTAAGACTATCATCAGCAAATGTGTGATATGCAAACGATATAGTGCTCGTCCTGGGGTACAGGATATCGCTCCACTTCCTCCAGACAGAATCCAAGAGGCGCCTTCATTTGCTGCGACCGGGTTGGACTTCGCCGGTCCATTTTTTACGAAAGACAGGCAAGGTAAAGTTTACATGCCGTTGTTAACGTGTGCGGTCACTCGTGCCTTACATATAGAGATAGTAACTGATCTCAGCACTGAAAGTTTTTTTTTTGCTAGCTTTCCGAAGATTTTTAGCTCGCCGAGGACTGTGTACCACCGTGTACTCCGATAATGCCAAGACTTTTAAAAGAGCTGATAAAGAATTAAAACATATTTTTAAAACTTTGAGTGATTCATCTGTGAAAGAATTATTTTCTGCTAGAGGCATAAATTGGAAATTTATTATTGAGAGGGGTCCATGGTGGGGAGGGTTTTGGGAGCGTATGGTACGAACCATAAAATCCAGCTTGCGAAAAATTATTGGTCGATCATCCCTTACTGTGAAAGAGCTTGAAACAGTGCTCATTGAAATCGAGGCAATGATTAATTGTAGACCAATTACCTACGTGTTTACCGATCCCAATGAACTTTCTCCACTAACACCCTCTCATTTTCTGGTTGGTAGACGATTGCTATCTCTGCCTGCTAATAAAATAACATCAAATAATTTGACTGGGTCAAGAAATTCAATTATTAAACGATATAAATACCATCAAGATATTTTAAATCATTTTTGGAAGCGTTGGAGATCAGAGTATCTTTTTAATCTGAGATCTGCCAATATTTGTCCTCCACACTCTAACGCATCTCAGTTTAAAATCAACGATATTGTCTTGATTCATGACGACAAACATCCCAGAAATCTTTGGACAATAGGTAAAATTTTGGAATTAATGCCAGGCAGAGATGGTAAAATAAGATCTTGCATAATTAAAACACCTACTGGTACCTTAAAAAGGCCTATACAATTGTTATATAATATGGAACTTAACTAATGTTTGTATTTTGTATTTTTAGGTTTGATTCTCCTGACCTTGCTGATAGGTATCATTTAATGTTTTGTAAAATTTTATGTGCTTATAATTATGTATGCATGTGTTATATTTAACCATTTCTCCCGGATTTATTGTCGAAATATTAATTGAATATTCTAGAATATACTATTGAAAGATGAACTCTCCGAGTTCAGGTGGGGAGTGTTGTGTAATTTGAAGAAAAGGGCTAGAGGGCGCTGTTGCTCGCTTAGTTGTAAGAGAATAAAGTTTGTTCATGTTGAAGGCGGCGGCCTAAGAATACGCTCTGTATACAGTAATTAAAATATTGTTTAAAATGTAAAAGTGTTAAAATTTAGTAAACCCACTGAACCACCATCATCTGACGTTGGAGATGCACAAAATTATTATAGCTGTCAAGAAACAGGAAAATCAACGAGTGGAGTAGTGATATTATATAGTGGTGGAGCTATATCATGGATTAGCCAAAGGCAAACAGTTGTTGCAACTTCGACGACTGAAGCAGAAGTAATTGCAGCTAGTGAATGTTCTAGAGAAGTAATTTGGTTAAAGCGACTATTTAGTGATGTAACCAAGTTACGTGAAACTCCAGTAATTCAAGTAGACAACGCCGCTGCAGTGAGACTGTCACAAAACCCGGAGTTTCATCGACGCACAAAACACATTGATATCAAGCACTTTTTCATACGAGAGAAAGTTCTAGAAAAGGAAATCATTGTGCAGCAGGTACCTACAGAGGCGCAAGTTGCTGACATAATGACTAAACCTTTATTTAAACCGAGACTGTTAATTCTTTGTGACAAGATGGGACTTTTGTGACTCTTTTCTTTTAATTTATTATTATTATTTTTTTACAAGGGGAAGTATTAAAGTATGTTAATAAAAATAATAATAATATAATATATAGTTTAGATAAGTTCTGGCAACAGTGAGTGTTGTCGTCATCAGGAGATCGTGCTTCGCGATACTGTCGTTCGAAAGAATTGCTATAGTTTGTAATTCCAATAAAAGCATCGTATTTTTGCTCTGCTGTTTGTTTTCTCTATTTTTAGAAATACCTTTTTAGGTTATGTATTTTTAAGAAATACTTTTTTACTTCAGACCTTGTTTGAGAGATCGGTGAAAGCGTTCCACCATCCCATTTCCAGATGGATGGTATGGTGTTGTACGAATATGGCGAATGCCAAGAAGGGAGGTGAGGGATGCGAACAAGTGACATTGAAATTGTCGGCCTTGGTCAGTAGTGATGGTGGTAGGCATGCCAAATATTGAAAGCCACTGGGAGATGAATGCTCGAGCTACAGTTTCAGCGGATATATTTTCAATAGGAATGGCTTCAGGCCATCTTGTGTACCGATCAATACAAGTGAGGAGGTAAGTGTAACCATTTGAAGGAGGCAATGGGCCAACCAAGTCCAAGTGTACATGATCAAAGCGTCTTGCTGGAAGGTTAAATTGTTGAATGGGACTGTGAGTGTGACGGGATACTTTACACCGTTGACATCTAATACATGAACGAGTCCATTCTGTGATGTCTTGATTCATCGCTGGCCAGACAAATCTGTCTGCGATCAGCTTTTTGGTGGCACGGATTCCAGGATGTGCCAAATTGTGCAAGGCATTAAACACTTCAAGTCTAAAATTGACAGGAATATAGGGACGTATTCTATTGTTCTCTATGTCACAGTAAATTTTAAGCGTTGGATCAATGTGCAGCGGTTGTAACTGAAGGGAGGTTTATGGATTTGAGATTAGGTTCTTGAGTTCCTCATCATGCAATTGAGCTTTTGCAATTTCAGAGAAATCTGGGGTAGTGAGGTTGATATTGTTTACCCGAGACAAGGCATCAGCGACACAATTATCAGTACCAGAGACATATCTGATATCTGTACTAAACTGGGCGATGAAATCCAGATGTCGAAGCTGACGAGAACATGAGTCAGAGTTTTTCCTAAAAGCGAAGGTTAATGGTCGATGATCGGTGAAAATGATGAAGTCGTGTCCTTCCAAGTTGTGCCTGAAGTATTTAACAGCACAGTACACAGCAAGTAGCTCTCTGTCATATGTGCTGTATTTCCTTTCTGCAGTAGTGAGTTTTCTGGAAAAGAATGCCATTGGGGAAAGTCCTTTAGTGGTATGGGCTTGAAGCACTGCTCCTATGGCCGTGTCAGATGCATCTACCATTATAGAGAGCTGATCACTAGGTGAGTGATAAGAAAGTGTGGCTGCATTTGCCAGATCGTGTTTGCATTGCACGAATGCTGCAGATGCAGATTCAGTCCAAGGGACAGCTCGTTGATCGTTTTTTTTTTGCTATTCTTCAGAAACTCATGTAGGCAGGCTTGTGCTTTTGCGGCATTTGGCAGAAAGCGTCGGTAGAAATTTAACATTGCTAGAAAACGCTTCAGTTCAGAGATGGTTTTGGGCTGAGGTAGGTCGTTAATTGCTTTGACTCTTTCCGGTAAAGGTTTGACTCCATTCTGGGTGATAAGGCATCCAAGAAAGGAAACTGAGGGTTGACCAAGTACACATTTGGATGGATTTAGTTTTAATCCATGATCTTTAAGGCGATTGAAAATCTGACGCAGATGTTGAAAATGTTTTTCCGCATCTGTAGATGCAACCAGGATATCATCAAAATATGGGATGCAGAAATCGAGGCCAGACAGTACTTGGTGTATGAAACGCTGAAATGTTTGGTCAGCATTGCGAAGGCCAAATGGCATATATAAGTACTCAAAGAGGCCAAATGGTGTAGTCACTGCGGTCTTAGGCACATCTTCAGCATGCACTGGGATCTGATGATATGCTCTGGCAAGATCGAGGGTAGAAAATATGTTTGTTCCATGAAAAAGATGGGTACAGTCTTGGATATGTGGGACTGGATATCTGTCAGGGACTGTGATGGCATTAAGTCGACGATAATCTCCACAAGGCCGCCAGTCACCATTAGACTTTTTAACCATGTGAAGTGGACTGGCCCATGGACTTTTAGATGGGCGAATGGTTCCCTGTGCTAGCATGAATTCAAATTCTTTGCGAGCAGCTTTTAGCATCTCTGGAGAAAGACGACGAGGCTTGGAAAATACAGGTGGGCCATGTGTTTCAATGTGATGATACACTTCTGGCTGATGAGTATGCTGCCCTGATTTGGATGGGTTTAAAATGTCAGGGAATTCTGCTAATAACCGATGAAACCGTGTGCTGCCCGATAAAACACTTATGTTGGTAGGTGCGTTTGATACGTGAGAAGCTTGGCCCTGTGATGTCAGCTGAGTTGTAGCATCAATTAAGCAATTATTCTTGACATCCACTAGAAGGTGGAAATGTGTCAAGAAGTCGACACCAATAATTGCTTGAGTTACATCCGCAATAATAAAAGGCCAGTTGAAAGTCCGGCGCAAGTTTAAGTCAAGTGTCAATAGTTTGGTGCCGTAGGTTGCAATTTGGGTACCATTGGCTGCATACAGTACAAGTTTATTAAGTTGGTGAGCATTTGTTTTAGTTCTCGGGAGCACTGATATGTCAGCTCCAGTATCTACTAGAAAACATAACTGAGTTGAACGATCAGCCAGTACTATTCTGTCGATGTGGCAGACATTCTGTTGGCCAGCAGAAGACCGCCCATTTAGTTTCCCGCTTGTACAAAAGTGCATGGAGGGGGACACTTGCGAGCTTGAGAGCCGAAATTCATATGATAAAAACATATGCCACTTGTGGGTTCTTTGTACTGCGTTCGAGTATTATGACGAGATTGACTCCTGCTTCGGGCACGAAATTTATTACGTGGGCCCTGATTTGATCGATTGTATCTCCGTGAAGCATGAAGACTTGTAGAGAGTTCAGATACTTTTTTGGTCAATTCAGCCACTTGTTGTTCGAGGGATGAACTGGAAGGTGCAGCATTAGCAGCACTGACATAAGCTGGAGTAACAAGTTCATTAATTTTGTCAGCCATTCCTGCTAAACGGGTTAAATCTTCATTGGAAGCAGCAAGAATTATTTGTATGTTATTAGGGAGACGCGAAAGCCATAGTGACTTCAACAAGTCGTCACTAAAATGGCTTCCTGCCAGATCATGCATTCGTGACAGCAAGTATGAAGGTCGCTGATCTCCAAGTCCTTGTAGTAAAGTACGTATTTTTGAAGATTCACTTTCTGAATAGATTTCAATGAGTCGCTGTTTCAGTTTGGAGTATTTATCACAATCAGGTGGTTTGAGAATTAAGTCATGCACTGAATTCAGAATATCAGACTCAATTGCTGCAACTACATGGTTGAATTTTGTAGAATCCTCACTAATGCGAGCGATAGAAAATTGTGCTTCGATCTGAGCGAACCACAATGAAGGATTATTTTTCCAGAAAGGCGGTGGCTTCACCGCAACGCGTGTGATTTGTGGCTCTGGTGGAATATCGTCGGGCATACTGATAGATAATTTTCACTTTAAATAATAAACACTTAACAGCACAAATATTGTAACATGAAGATACACTATTGATATTTTACCATGATAACAATAAATATTTTAACCATGCAGAAAAAAATTTACGTAACGATACACACACAAATAAGACA
Source organism: Stegodyphus dumicola (assembly GCF_044657685.1). Classification (NCBI taxonomy): domain Eukaryota; kingdom Metazoa; phylum Arthropoda; class Arachnida; order Araneae; family Eresidae; genus Stegodyphus; species Stegodyphus dumicola. The sequence continues at coordinate 33,324,660 of NC_140771.1, read as the reverse complement.
GGGTCAGCAATTACACACACAAATAATATTTTACCGAAATGCATTTGAAAAGAAACCCTTATTTGAGAAAAAAAATGATGCGTTCATTTTGTATTGCGCACACACAAAATCACCACTTCACACTGCTAAGGCACTTTCGAAGGAAAAAGGAAATCACTCCTGTAGCACATGGGAAAACAATTCACTACTTTCGAACACTGAGGGAAGAATTTTGCCGTAGCACGTTGCACAAAAGTTACTGATGTGGCACATTTAGCGAAAATCACTGTTGTAGCACATTTGTCGTTGAATGATCGAAGAATTATTGCACGACTGGCGAAGTCAGCGGAACGGAACAGATCACATTGATGATTTGCTGAAGCTCCTTGCGATGATATGCACGACTTTGAAAAAACACAAGCAATATATATCAATACATCTAGAAATAATTGAAGGGGTACGTTGTAGCATACGTTTAATGTCCATATTCGTTGTTATTTTTAGTCAGTTCTTCAGAATGCCTTGGATGCACGTGGCTTAGGGTCGTTGAAAATCCAGTGTCAGTAGCGTGCTCAGTCAAAAGGTCACCACTTTTGGTGGTCGTGTGTGCTTAATGCATGATATAATTAAAGAAAATAAGAGTAGACAATCTCCTATAACAAAAAAATATATTAAATACTAAATTACAATTTAAATTACATTGCAGAGATCAACACAGAGCTCGGAACACAGTTCATGCTACCTTCGCGTACCGTTGTGTGACGAGAAGTCTGAGTGAGTAAAGATGTCGCTTTGCTGCTCCGATTAAGAACTGGATTTTACACGTGGCGCCATCTCATGAATAGAAGTTGAAGTATCTGTCGGAACGCCACAAATGTGCTATCTGAATTGGCTTGCTACTGAATTAATGCAGCTTATCTCGCATAGTTTGTGTTTTGGTTTTGAACTTAATTTCCCTTTTCGTTTAAATTACTCGTATTAGTCCAAAAGAACTATTAATCTCAAAACTCGTATAATGTTCCTCACTTTTATCCTACTAAACTAAGTGTTGAAGAACCTAGTGAACTACTAAGCGAATAATCGTTTAAGTCCAAGAACAGAAACGTAAACTCAAGAAGAGTTATTTACCCCTTATTGCTCAAAATAAAGATTCACAAATGGCCCTTTTCTGAGAGCCCTTTCTTTCTTTCTTTTCTTCTTTCTTTTTTCACAAAAGCTTTCACATGGGCTTAGACACGAAAATGTAACAAATAAGAACTAACTAATGCCGCCCAATCAGTATAGTGGTCAGGGAAGCTGACTGCGATGCCGAAAATCCTGGGTTCGAATCTCTCGGAGAAGGCATGGTTGTAACTGTCCGTCCCTTCATAGGAAAGGGGATGGTAGTCCACCTATTAGGTGCCTTCATAATAAAGAGACCACCACATTCGGCCTTGTGTAGATTAATGGATTGGGTTACATTTGTAATTGTTCCCAATCTGCCATTGAAAAAAAAAAAAAAAAAAAAAAGGACTAACTAAAGAGATTTAGCCGAAGCTAACACAAGTCACAAGTTCTACTAAACTAGTTGGCCTGTAACATTAAATTAGCTAACGAAGCTATCTAAAGGCACATAATACGGCCGAGTGTAGTAACAGTTAAAGAGATGTAGCCCAAAGGCAAACAGCCGTTATTCAGGAATCCTAACTCTCTCTCTCGTCATTATGTAATTTCTTTGAACATAAAACAGGGCGATAGTATTTGGTGGCAACAATTTAAAAAGTGATATGCCGTGTATAGTGAACCGCCGCAAAATGCCATTTCTAGGCTAATAGCCCTTCTCTGCTAATGCTTCTTTGGGCTAACAAGATAAAGAATTTAATTTAGGAAAAAGTGAAGGAATGAAGAAACAGAATCAAGAATCTAAGTTAGAGAAGACTGATAGAATGAATAATTAGTGAACTTTTATTTAAATACTCTGCACTACTCATTTGCATTTAATGCGATTCTAAAAATTCATTCTGGTAAGAAATTGCAATCTGAAGCCAGAAAGATAGGAAAGGTGCATAAACTTAAAACAGCTGTTATAAAATTAGGATATACCTTACTCGCGATTATGCGTTGTTTCACTTTTCATGAGTCTATTCCCATTTGGAACAACATAAGATACTGTATAAGGTATTTCTCCCGCCTTCTTGGCATGCCTTCGTCATGCACCCCACCCTTGGTCTGCACCCCACCACGAAGGGCTGGCGCGCATTCCAGAGGTCTGTGGTTCGATTCCTGGTGAAGGCGTTGCAAATTTTTCACTTCTTCCTGCTTCCAAAAAATCATAATGTCTCTACAAATGTTCTTTTATATTAAATCTGCCTGTTATTAACTAACAAACTAAACCACTCAAAAGTCATAGATGCAATTCTTAAGAATATTAGTTTTTGTTAAACTGATTGATTTAAATAAAAACGCATTTAATTCATGATATATGTAATTAAAAACATTAAATATTTTATGAAATTACATTACATATTTTCCCTTTCTAAATATATAAAAGATACAGAACTTTCTCATGTCTAAATACATATTCATTTAATATTCTATTAAATGTTTTCTTATTCCACATATGCCATCTCTGACGATAACTTCCACTGCTCAACTATATTAAACTTTCAATGATCCCTTTTGAGCGATCGTTAAAATCTGAACCCAATCAAATTTTTATTTTTTATTAATTATTATTATTTATTTTTTAAATTTATTTGTATACCTTTATATACTTATACGTGTAGAATTTTAGATATTATATGCCTAAGTATAAAATACGTCGCAGAATTAAGGATCCATATAATGCAGTTTTATTTTTCATATCAGCCTTTGTTTATGTGAGTATCGTTTGCTTCATTTTATTATTGCAAACAGAGTAAATTTCTTTCGTTTTTCTTCCTTTAGTTTTGAACTTTATGTGTGGCAACAAGATAATTGATTGACAGAATTGTGTTTGTGACAGCAATGTAGAATGGCTCGCTTATTTTTTATCAACGCTGATATCTTATTTATAATTAGTGTAATGAAATAAAAGTGAAGGAATACAGTCAATGTGTTACGTATTTATTGTTGTGAAACATATTAAGTAAAGAACAGCTTTCCTTCATTAGTAGACTCTCACTTGTTTTGGTAACATACACTAATTCTAGACTCGTAAGTAGACTTAAACAACTTATTGCTAGTTAAGCAACCAAAAACGTACTAAAAGTGTAAAAGACCCTCAAACAAGTTGAACAGAAGGCAGCTCTGGAGCTGACAGACTTAGGCAGCATTTATGGCTAGAAATTAAAAGCAAGGAATTCAAATTAAATCTTAGTTATACAAAGGCTACGCAGAGAAATTTAAATGCGCATGTTGGCTCTAACCTGCGCTGGCGTGACAGTATAATTTGCAAGAATAAAGCAACCCCTTAGCCAGGAATGTTATTGTAGAATATCAACTAGTAACGTTGACTTCAGCAGGCAGAACACACTCTGAGTAAAGCAATCTCAAACCCTCACTTAAATACAAGCTGTTGGAATTTATATTCTAGCATTAAAACAGAAAGAAAGAAGTGTCAGTAAAAATTCATAGCATAAAATAACCGTTAATTAACATACGTAAATACCTTACCGTTTATTTATTTATTCGATATCCCCTTAATTTTAAATATATATTTTAAAAGTTGTATGTTTGCAAGTGTATATATGTCGACATAATTATTTTACATGTTTATGCATGTGAATTTATGATTTAATTAATATTTTCTCTCAACTCTTCAACCACAAATTCGTTCCATGCGCCTACCATAGTTTCTACTCCCGTAATACTAGAGACCCTGACAGAAGTCTTCTTGTTCGTCATAAGTTGGATCATTCAAGCATTTTTTTCTCTTATGCTCAAAACTTGTTGATTTTACTAACCTTAGGATGCGCTAATACGTAAGTACCTCAAAGATAGACATTTAGCAGAAAATTTAGTGATTTTTGGATTGCATCTTACACACATCTTACACTCGCTTATAGAACTTAGTAAAGTTAACCAGCGTTCATTAATCAAAGTTTAAATGATGTTTTTATTAGGGAAACACGGCAAGAAATAACATTTAAAACTTCTGACAGATGAAATTGGAGAGTAGTGCCACTATCAACAAAAAATATCCGATTTAAAGACTATTGTTCGACATAAAATGAGTATAAAAGTGACCTAGATTATGTTTCAGGAATTTTTTAGAATACTGTTGATGATAGAATCAATAAACAAGATGAAGAATTTGAGTTAGAGAAAAAACTCTTAATTGCCAATTTTTTTTAAACTGTTTTAACTGTATTTGATCTTCTAGGTTTTTCTGTGTATTACCATTTTTAATGAAAACTGAGTTTTTATGTATTTTTGCCTTGTTGTGAAGTGAGAACTGGATTGATTGAATTAGAAATATATCTCTAAAGAAATTCGAGAAAATAAGTGCAGCAAAAAATGTTTATAATTTAACAGAACGTACAAGAAAATCACGCGGTGTCCACATCAGTTATGGTGCGGTGTATTTAACTATGGCAAAGCACACTAGGGCTATCTGCCTAAGGGGAGGGATGCCTTTTGTGGAGGACTTTCTAAGGGAAACTGGCTCGTATACATGGGGAAAACCACGAAAACACCCATGCAGCCAGCCCGTTCGCGGGATTCGAACCTCGGACCGAACTCCCCGTGTTCAGCGACTTTACCGCTCGGCCGCTAGTGAGCCGATGTCCACATCAGATGTTTTATTAAAAATGCCATAATATGATCACATTCCTCATTAAAAGCGTTTTTATGGGTTATTCAGTTATGGCAAAGCACACGAGGGTTATCTGCCTAAAGGGAGGGATGCCTTCGTGGAGGACTTTCTAAGGGAAACTGGCTCGTATACACAAAAGCGTTTTTATAACTGAAAGTACACTGTGAAAAAAAAGGGGGGACAGTGCTATATCTCCCGTTTTACTTGGGCTGATTAACGAAATTCAAATTGCGTTTTTCATGTCTCGAAATGACGACTTAGGATATGTATTAGATTTATATATAGCATTGTTCTAATATAAATATTTTGGCCAAAACTCGGTCTTTTTCTGAAATAAAATACCAATTGTTTTCTATATTTCGATTCTACGACTCAAATTACGCCAAACTAGCAAGTTTTGTAAAAATCCTACGAGTAGTTTTTAAAAAATTAGCTCTCAAAATTTTAGCGCCTCAATGTTAATTGAATTTGGTATATATTTATTAATCTCTCTTTTTTTATTAAACTTATTTCATTCCAAATAAAATTCAGCTATTTTTTATGATTTATTTTTAAAATTTGTATTTTTAAATAATTTTTATAAATTTTTCAAAAATTTTGGAGTTATAATCTATAAAATTTTTACCGTAATCTTAAAGTAGACGTATTTAAGCATACCTGCAAAAAATTACAGTTTTTTATTCAAAATTTCCGAAGATATATGTGAATTTATATATTGGCGCGTTTTAAAATTTGGCATATTTGTTGAAAGCGATAAAACGTCAAATGTGGCTTAGACACTTTGCTAAAATAATTTGGAAGTAGAAACGCAGTCACTTTTTTCTCGTCATAAGCAATATAAAATGTTAGGAATGAGGTGCCTTTCTTCCACTCCACCATAATGGAAGGAAAAGAAAAATTGGTTGCCACATCTTAAGAAATTCGCCAAGTGAATTATCCTTGGCGCAAACTGAAAAAATTGTGCCAAGATAAATTTTTGAATTTCTCCGTAAATTTTGCACCAAATTTTACAAAATTTAATATCTAGGCATAATTTGAGCCGTAGAATCGAAATACGGAAAAAAATTGGTATGGTATTTCAGAAAAAGTCCGATTTTGTGTCAAAATACCTATGTTAGAACAATGCTATATATAAATCTAATATATCATAATTCGCGCTTTCGAGACTACATAATGATTTTTTTTAAGGACATGGTGTATAATCATACATTAGGGAAAGAAAGAAGAAAGTGAAGTACAACGGTAATCTGGCGTGTTGAGAACTTCGGTATAGTGCCGAGTTACCAAATGTGTCAGGTTATGGAACTTGACACTGAGACGAAAACAGTTTTATAAACGTAAGTTTACTTACTGTAAGGCTGCAAAATTGTAAACGAAACCCTGCTTAGAATAACTTAACCAATACATTTAATGTTCCGAAACATATTAGAAGATAAATTATAGAATATGCACAATTTATTATTCTTAATAAACTAATGTTTTCGAATCTGCATTATCGTTTAGGTCAAATTCTTTTTCTTTTTAAATTCAAATTTGCGCACTGCTATCAAAACATCATTGAGGAGAATATGAAGATTCAATATTTCTTCATTGTTACGCTGTTATTTCTATAAATTTCATCAACATATTTAATGCTTCGGTTGCCTTACACTAAGCAGTATTAGATAAACATTCTTCATCTTCGTTCTCCAATTTCTTTTGACACCAGCGGGGTTTTTTACATTTAGCTAATCTTTGGCTTCCTTGACTATTCGCCAGTTTTTGTCTTCAGAAACTGAGATGTGATAACTGTTAGAAGGAACATGAATTGAGTTCAGCCGTTACAGCAGTTAATCGGATTATGGGTATGTTTTTTGTTGGGACCATCGGTACATTTTTAACTTAATTCAGTAGTAATGATACCAAGCCTGAAGTCAGTCGCTGTACTCTTTCGATTATTTCTGATTGTCACGCTCGTAGTTAGTCAGATAACGTCCATGTCATGTATGAGTTCGCCAGATTTGCGCCGAATCTTTGAATGTTGGATAATCGGTCTTTTACTCTGTTTGAAAATACTTCACAACTCACCAAAATTTCCCGACCCACCCTTTGAGAACTATTTCTCTAAAAGTGTTCTTATAATTGCATTTACAGAGTTTTATTAAAAGTTGAATTTCTGAGAAACTGAACAGATATAAGACATTCAACTCATTAAAAATGCACATTGAATTGAGAATATATGATTGCTTCTTTCGTGCTACCGTTGGGGAAGGAATTTAGATTCGCTTTTGATAGTAAGGCAGAGACAGAGATTGAATTTCTTTCCTACCGCACTACGAAATACTGTAGCTTCATCATGCACTGACAACAGCTGACAAAAGGAATAAACAGAAATCTGAGCACATCTGCCACCCCCGAGTCTCCGAATTTCATGCTCACTCCCCGTATCTCCGCAAAGCTGAAGACCCCTTATCTCTCCCTCTTTTACAAACGTCTAAACTGTGAATCTAGCTTCCAAAAATCTTCTAGGATTAAGAATGAAGGAATATTATAATCTCGATGTCGGAAGACCGCTGCTTCACTTAGATGTGCTAGAGTCTTATCGAAGATCGTCAGTGACGACGAACAGAAGTAAAGGAATAAAATAATAATAAATTAAATGATGAAAAAATATGATAAAATTAAATATTACGTAAAGCAATGAATAAAACATTTATCATAAGTTAATGATAAACAAATAAATAATAAATTAAAATAATGCACCATAAAATCAAATGCAACGATAAAATAAACGATAAAATTAAGAGAAAACTGCATCGCATTTAGGCAGCCTCATGTTCTGTGGGTACAAGAGAAAAAAGGCTGCTTTTTTTTTTTTTTTTTTTTTTTAAGCAATCACGAGCCCGATTTTCATTAAATTTTGAAAATTTATATTCTAGGCAAATTTAGTTCTTTGAAGTTAATATTGATAGCTAAAATTTGGTTTTCAATAAAAATTAATTATTAAAAAAAGATATTTCCTAAATACATACTTTTTATTTTAGTTTCTCTTAACTGTCTTATTGTTGATTCATAAAGTAACTGGAACTTAATAAAAATTTTAATCTCCATTTGATAACTCGTTATATTTTCTTTTATTAAAAATTACTACATATGTCCTTGTACTCTTTGTTTCTACATAAAGAAGTTAATTAAATTTTCATCGCATTCCAGTCTATTACTTTAAAGTAAGGGCTGCCTAGACGGTATAGTGGTTAGGAGAGCTTATTGCGGTACCAAAGAGCCCGGGTTCGAACCTCGGAGAGGCATGGATGTTTGTAAATGTATGGTGTCTCTGCGACATGGGGGAATTCTAAATATGCGGCTAGTGAAAGTCCTCTCGAGAGGTTGTTGATAGGAGAAGAGGGATGGGAGATCATCGGATCCGTCCTCCCGGGGTGCTTTTCATTAAAACTGGGGGTGGAACTGACCGAATTCGTACTGTCACCTGTATGATGCTCAAGGCTCTTGCCAAAGACAAGACGCAATCTTGCTCTTCTTGCCACGATGAAGTTCGTGGGCTTATTCTGATGTTACTTTCAGACAACTGAGACAACACACTTTAAAATAAGCACTTAGCGGCCTCCCTTATCTACGATCGTAGCGTGTATTATCATCTCTGCACAGAGTGAATTAAGAGGTTTTAACAAAGTAGAAGAGTTTTTCCTTCAGTAATCGTTACCATGGTTACGAAACATGGTTTGGGAGAAAAATGACCATGACTTGCCTATTCTAAGGGCTGCGCAGATTTTAATGGTGACGAATTGTGCTGGTGATATCAGAGAGAGATAACATGTTTGCTGAAAAATAGCTTTTTATTCAATATATTACATCAAAGATTCACAGCATAAAATATGCTACAAAATAATTTCTTAATAGGAAATCAATAGCATTTATAGAGATAAAATATATTAATTTTCATCATACAGTTAATACATTATCAGGAAAAAATATGTACCTATATAATAAACACTCTAACACAAATGGTTGCATACATACAAAATCAAACGCATTCTAATTAATAGACTGAAAATGATTTAAATATAAATCTTAGCAAACAGAATATTGACTAATGTTTCTGAAATATTAAATTTTAGAATAAACTGTAGTATACTGAAAAATATTTAATATTATTGAAGTACACTTTACAAAATATGATTCCAAATACAGGGAAGATAAGTATTGTGATTAATTTATGTACTGCAAATAATCGATTTTCGAAATACATAGTGAAAAAAAAAATTGTCTTTTAAAGTAACAATTTTGCGAATTTTAATTCAGTGAAGTAAGTAAAAATACAAGATTATGCTGTCAACAGACACTGAACGTTTTTTGTTGAGTTCTACAAATATGAAGATTCTTTAAAAAACTGAGAAAAATTAAAATATTTGGTGTGAAATTTAAATATTTTGTTGTTGTTTTCTGTCTTTGTTAAAATAATTACAAAATTATATCTCATCAAGTGCAGATGGTTTTGTTTAGAAGAATGGTAGGAAAAATTCTTTACTAACACATAATAACTCAATTTAATCAGTAAAAAACTTTGACGGAATATGAAATAAAGTTATAAAATAGATGATTAAAAAAGGTAAAAAGGAAAATTAGCAAATGGTTAAATCCATATAACATGAGCTATAGGTATGTTGCTTAGTTTTAAAACAGATATCAATAAAAAAAATGTAGAATTATTTAACTTACTTTAAATCTAAAAAAATTTGGATCAAAACCATAATCTTTATTGAAGTTGATTACTGAATATTTATATAAGGTGATTAATATTTTAAAATTATATCGTAAAAATTTTATTTGCAGATATGCTTCGTGACATCAAAAACATGTTTGTGATTTAATTATTAAAAAATACCTTTGGGTACATTTCCATTCAAACTTTATCTGCATCCATTCATTGTTTCTTCATGAGATTCACAATGTCTATTATGATGCACGGCATAAATTAAAAACATAAGTTTTATCTCTGCATAAACAAAACAACTGAAATGCATTATGCGCAGAATAATCCAAACTGCGCACGATTGATACGAAATAGAATTCACAAAATTTTATTTGACATCCCGCTGCATATTTTGCTGCTTTCCGTTTCTGCCTGACGCTTATGTTACACGATTTAGGAACTTTCTACTTTTATTGAGAACATGTATTTGATACGATAAGCTAAAAAAAACCTAAACCAAGTTCAAATATGGCTAAATTTGACTTCATTTTAGATTATTATTACGTATGTAATCTCTATTATTGCTATATATTTCACTCGTGGATTCTGAGTTACTGTTTACTGTAAATGTAACAAACAAGACCGGGAAATTCAATTGCAGCAAAAACTTTGAAAGAAATTTTGAAAGATTATTACAGTAAAATTTAATGTAGCTAATTATTTGATTTTCATGTGCGCTGTTACAAATTACTACTTAGAGTGCACACACATAGATAATTTTGGCAAGATCATATGTCCATCTTTAATGCACACGTCCAGCGTTGCTTTATACAGCTGCATCCATTCATTTCTCCTTAAACCTGAAAGATATAAATTCTTTTTAGTTGAATTATTTTTTATTGCTTAAAAATCAGATCTGCACAACAGAACAAATGATAATTACATAAAAAATAATAATACAAATAATACAGAAAATTCGCAGAAAAGTTCTAGAGGAATATTGTATATTTCAGTTTCTTTTATACTGATAAAAAGCAAGGTGTCCTTCTCTAAAAGTTAACACATTAAAAGTTTAAACAGATGTGATATTTTTAGTTTGCATTAGAAATCATTTCTGATGAAATCAAAAGCTGTTGCCAATACACATTGGAAAATACTTTTCATTTGTTTTCCAAAATATTGCAACGAGTTCCGTAATAGTATAACATATCAAAACACTATATACGGTTTTTGACGTTTAGTACTTTAAAGCGATTTGTTAACGATTTACATCATTAACTTAATTATTGAGAAATTACTCTAAATCCATATATATATATCTTACACTAGAGAATTCTTTTCTAATACTTTTACGTGTAATTTCTTTTTGCCTCAAAAGTATATTTTAATACTAAGAATCAAATTCTTTAACAATATTCGGATTGCGATCGTTTGCATCTTTTTATATTTTCGTTCATAATTTTATTTAAGTGATTTAAGCGATTAAGCATATGATTTTATTACCTGATAATAACGGTTACTCACCGAATGCTATGAATAGGCTAAGATATGATACAGCAATGTACAGGACCGGCACCAATACCGGTTCAGTTCGTGTGACCGCACCGAGAGGCAGAATTTAGGAGCGATAAAATTTTTAGAAGTTAGAGAAATACTACCTTGCAAGGAAATTTAGGGATAGAAAAAGGTTTAGAATTTAGAGGAGAAATTAGGCAGCTGAACTTAGAAATTAAAAACAACAAAATTTTCATAATTTGGATAGGCACCAGATAGCGGGATCAAGGACACGCAGAGACTGCATTAGGCAGCAAAATACTAAACACCTATGACACTCTGATCATCATTTGACCTGGAGTCTGTTTTGGGCTGAATGAAATGCACGTTATATTTCCTCTTGTGTAATATAAATATGGGCCTGTTTGGCTTAGGACGTACTCCAGGAGGTATCCTTCCTTAAAGAAAGAAAAACCGTATTGGGTTTCACCTTACTTATATAATCCAGTCTAGTACTGGGTAACTACTTTTACTTAAAATGGGAAAGAAATACTTCAGGATTGTTCGGCTCATACAGTTCAAAACCTTTAATGTTTAATAGGAAACTACAGTTCAGTATTCTTGATTATAAAAAATTTCACCTGAATACCTGACAGACTTTAAATTTCACTATGCACTAGACTTTTTTAAAGTTTAAATGCGTTTTACGAGCTAAAAACATGGTGTGCAAGATTCTCCAGAAATTAAACTGAAAACTTAATTATTATTATTGTTAAATTTCTACTAGTAGTCGGACAGCAGTTGGAAAGCATTACTCATGAATGTTCGAACCAATCGGCCATTTAGGTCCCTTATCAGCCAGAATCTTTCCCAGAATGCATCACGGGGGGGGGAGATATTGCACCAGCGAGAAGGGGGAAGACATGCATATACGAGTATAATCAAGCCCCAGTAAATTTTATTTTTATATAGCAACTACATCTACTGCTTAATTAATCACGTTAAAATATTTTGGACTGATGTTGCATTGAGTACTGGCAAACATTTGCTGAAATATAAATGCGCTAAGTACTTACTTTAAATTTATGTTGTTTTGAAAGCATATAATCACATTTTTATAGTATGAGACCTAGAAAAAGGAATCTATGTTCTTTTCTGTTGTAATCAAAGGAGGCTGTCTAAGAAATAAAACCTATCATTTATGAAAACTATGACAAAAAGCTGTATGTGCCAGTGTTTGTGAAAAGTGGTTTAAAAAATTCAAAAGGGCTGGAATGGATTAAATGGCAAATTACAGCCAGGAAAACCGAAAACTTTGAAAGGGATTGTATGGCATGTATTTTTTGATAAAAGCTGAGTCCAAGTACTGGAGAACTTGGAAATGAATAGTCATGGGACTTTTTACTGTTCATTAAATGCGTATGTTTAAGGAGTTGATGAATTGTGTGAAGCACTAAATAAAATTTCTTGTGTACAAGATTCTTAAAATTGGAAACTGCTTTAAGGTTTCCTTCGTGACAAAAAGATTCACAAAGAGTATGACATTTTGCCACGACAATGACATTACCTCTTGGAAAAAAAAAAAAAAAAAAAAGAGAATAAAATTGTCTTCTAAAAATAAAACTTTGACTGAAGTTTATTTGCGTATCATGTTAAACCACTTCGAAGACATTGTCGCGAGCAAACGGAGAACCTATTCGTCAAGCGGAAGCCCCATTACTGGATTTTTACAACGATGAAAATTCTCTGTCAGGAGGGCATGCTGACGGAGGAAGTTTAGCAGGAGTGGAAGGGGAAGGAAGGATCGATCTTCGTGCTCCGTGACGCGTGTCGTGACTGGTCGAATGGAGGGGAAACGGGAGAAGGACGAGCACAGGTGCCAAAGATCCGAGGAGAACAGTCGTGCTTCCTGTTAAGAGATCGCAGAGATTCTTACTTGATGAGTGGGAAACATCTCCAGCGATCTACCGCGAAGAAGTATTTGTGAGATGTTCGTTGTTTTCTATTAGAACAGCTTAGCTCAGAAGCTTAAAAGGACAAGTTCGAGAACTCTTAGCCAATGATAGTTTCTTACAAAATGGACGGTTAGAATATTTTTTGGAAATTCGTCGTACATTTAACATAACGAAAAGAATTGCTTTTCTTTATAATTAAGTTTACAAATACACATTTCAGAATATATGAATATGCTTAAAACCACATGTCGTGTTATGTTTCAAAAGAAATCGTGCAATCTAGAATGAAATGTAAACATCAGTAGATGGAAGATTTTTATTATCTTGAGAACGTAGACAAATATTTGAAATTTCAATGCAGAGTTTAGTGTCAATTCCTCGGTTAGTATTCCTGACATATCATCCGAAATAAATTTCTTAACATATTTGGCATAGCTCCTGCGGTGTAATTTCGCTAATAGCGGCTGTTTTTCCGAAACTTAAATAACCACTATAGGCGGTTATTGGTGGCATATTCACTTGATAGATACCCCACAAGAAAGTGTCTAACAATGTTTTGTCTCAAAGTATAATAAAAAGCCTAAGACTTGTACTGATCATGTAAAGCCCTTGCTTTCAAATGGTAATCAGTGATAGTGGATTATAAAAAAAAATATTTAAATTTTCAGTAAATTATGACATTCCTCAGTTTTTGTACGTCTCGCTGTCTTTTTTTTAGCGAATTTATGCATCAATTTTTTTAAGCACTTTTTAAAAAATAAATTTTAGTAATTTAAATGTAAACATTTTCTTCGAAATTATTCAGTATAACATGTTTAATGCGGTTTGATGTTCAAGGAAATATCTTCAGTCTCTTTCTAGCTTTTCCCACTGCAGAGCAGATTTATTCTTTTCAAAATTAAGGCTTGAAGAAATTAATTGCCAGTGAATTTGATTAATTTGCATGCTCCAAGGAAAATATATACAAAATTAAAACATTGTTAATGTGCCTATTTTATGGGCACGTTTATGTGCCCATTTTTACATTAACAAAATTCATTAACAAATACATTAACAAATACATTAATTTAAAAATTTTAAATTAACAATACTCTTAATAAATCCATTCCAGTTAAAAAGCGCACTGTTTTCTGTTGCTCCTTTTTTGACAACATTAAAGCCAGAATGATTCAGAAAACGCTTAAAGCTGTCGCTGAAGGGGGTTTGTTGTCACGTTAAAAAACATCACTGGCGAGTCCGCCGATATTCCCACTTATGGATCGATCACGAGTTATCTATTACATTATTAGTCTATTTACCAAGAAAGAAAAAAAGAAGATTCGATGTATTTTCACCAAGGTAATTTCACTTTGATAAATTTTCCCTGAATTGGCAATTTTATATAAAATAATTGTTATAATTTTGCCCATAGGTTCCCCCCCTCCAAAAACGATAAATTTCACAAATACATAAATTCGAAAACTAATTCAAGTAATAAAATGAGCAGAACTTAGAACACATTTTTTTAAAGCAACTCCCTTAGTGAAACTGCAGCTTCTAAGCTTTTGCAAACTAAGCTTCTATGATTTAAAATAGTAAACCTTAAATAATTATTTTCCTTTTTTTTTTTTTTTTTTTTTCTAATTTCAAGAATATAATTTAAAATGTTAAATATTTGTAAGGTAATATAATTTAAAATGGTAAAATTATATGATTTAAAGTATTAAATATATGTGAAGCGAATTTGAAACACTAGGGAAAACTTTGAAATATCAAACAAGAAGAATCCCGAGCAACTGCTTTGCTTTTATTTCGCCATGAAATCTCTGATACTATCATGTACCCTCTCCTCATTATGTTTTCAGTCACCCTTTCTCGATGACACGGATTTCACATTATTATTATATATTTCTCTCAAGCAGCAGTAGATTGTCGCTATTGTAGAAGTCGCTTGTGAGAGAAAAAAGATAGCTCACGTTCAGGAAGCATACTGGAAGTCCTGAATGCAGTGCATCGAATGAGATAACAGTAAAGGAAATGTCATTAAACAATTTTGAAACCTAACAAACTTGTTGTAATCTTAATCAAACCGAAGCGCTATGCGCAGATTGAAAGGATTATGTTAATTTTATTAACAGTTAAATTTTGAGTTAAACTTCCTTTCCTACCGATTCTTACTTCAACTTACCACTTCCGGCCAGAATGTAGTTTTAGAATCACGTTTGAATGTTAATGAGGAACTCTCGAATACGAGCCAAGTGTGTTACCGTTACACTACGAAAGCAAACAGGAAGGAGGTAATTAGTTTAATTAATTAAAGTAATTAGCTTTTGAACTGAAATGCTTAATATGCTGGGAAGAAAAGAAAAAGCTACAGTAATTCTTTTTAGTTAATGTTTACCGGATCAACGTTCTCTTTTTCAGTGTGTGTGTGTATGTGATTATGGCAAAGCCTCGAGGGCTATCTGCCTAAGGGGAGGGATGCCTTCGTGGAGGACTTTCTAAGGGGAACTGGCTCGTATACACGTTACGAGTTATGAGGAAAACCACGAAAACACCCATGCAGCCAGCCCGTTCGCGGGATTCGAACCTCGGACCGAACTACCAGTGTTCAGCGACTTTACCGCTCGGCCGCTGGTGGGCTCGTTCTCTTTTTAAAAAACTGTCAAAAAGAATTTAATGCAGTGTGATTTATTGTACACTCTAAGTCTGCAATGATTCATTACTGTTGGTACTATTGAACAGCGTTAACTATGAACGAATAAAAATTGAATGATTTTGCAAATAAATTTTTGTCGTAAAAAAATTTCCAGTGATTAAATTATGGAAAGTTTCAGCTATTAGATTGAACGACAGTTTTATTCTATAATTCATATCAATATACGGGAAATGAGGTCATTTTAAGTAAGCCATCGTCACTTGTAGTATCAGGGAATGCCAGGATCATTATATATTTTAGTGTCTCGATAGGATCTCCTGCGTTTGAAGAAATTATCAGGTGAGCGAGGGAGCGTGATGCCATAATATGTATCATAGCTGGAAAATTGCAGAACATTGTGCATCTCCTTTCGGAATAGCTAGCGGACTTCCATTGCTGTAAAATATGCTTAATAATATCAAGAATGTAATGCTACCCCATGGTTTAAAGTAATCACTTCTGCAGTTAATGTGAAAAGCATTTACGTAGGCCATATGCCGGTATATACATAATATAATTTTTAAAATTAAGCTACTAGTTGTTAAAGAAACCTATCATTGCAAAATTTCTGTTTCAGAAATAAAATTACTGATTGTTGCAGGCATGTCATATTTAATGGACTAAGAGTTTCATGCACCTTGCAAGCTGCAGTGAAGGAGCCTGAGAGCTACAGTTTGGCAATGCCTTATTATATACCCTCATACTAAGAAATTCATGCCTTTCCTGTGATAATAGACATTGTAATTAAAAATTTTTTTTTTTTAATTTTGCTCTTCTGAAATATGAAATCCTGACTACGTGCTTAAATAATCTGTATGATAATTGATATTGTTTATTAACTTAGAGCTGATAGATCAAAAATGTGACCAATGGACTTTTGCATACTGCAATTTCTGCAAATAGCATCACAAAGCACGAACACGTAAGTTCTAAAAATATATATTCAATTATCTGAAAAAAACTGTTGTAGAGACATTAGGACTTTTTGGAAGCAGGAAAGATGAAAAATGAGCAACGCCGTCTTCGGGAATCGAACCACGGACTTCTGGAATAAGCGCCCAGTGTGCAGACCACTACACCACGAAAGCACGCTAGGAAGGCGGGAGAAATACCTTATATACTCCCGCTTTTAAAGGACGATTGCGGTTTTTAGAGGACTCATTCGCCAAATCCTGGGTGTGGAGAATCATCATCCGCCACTCTTTTAGTTTGGAGCCATTGTAGAGATATTAAGTATTTTTTGGAAGCAGGAGTCATGAAAAATGAGCAACGCCTTCGCCGGGAGTTGAACCACGGACTTCTGGAATGCGCGTCTAGCGTGCCGACCACTACACCACGAAGGCACTCCAAGAAGGCGACAGAAATACCTTATAATCCAGTTCTGATTAGGATTTATTACACTATGGGAAAACATACTAGGGCTATTTACCTAATCAGAGGAAGAGCTTCGTGGAAGACTTTAAAAGCAAAATTGGTCTCGTATTCATGCGAAACACCACAAGACTTAACATATATACGAAACTGTGCGAAAGTGTCTATGCAACTAGCTCTTTTGCCGAGATTTGGACCCGGATCCAGTTACCAGTGTACCTAATGGTCGTATCTACTTAGCCGAAAGCAAATTCCAAATCTATTATTTGCAAAAGGTTCCTTACCTGCCGAAAGAAAGGAAGCGTCAGTGAGATGACCAGGCACCTTCCATCCTCCACACAGAGAAGGCATAGCTAAGCCTTTCGTGCGCCAAGAAGTTGCAAGGAGAGACTTTGGATGTTTGCGACGACTGCTGAACGTCCCCCTCTTCTTCACCGTAGTTCAGAACCTAAATAAGTGCAAACGTTATTTTTTTCTTTATAAATCTAAAAGCTATAAAATAATTGCTCAGTAATAAAATTAGAGACGCCACAAGTTCGAGAAAGATATTTTTCCATTATTGCAATTTCATCACAAAATAAGATGAAATTAGTTTAAGTCACTCTGTAGAGAAAGATGTCAAGAAATTTTTAAGTGGGGACTACGCAAGAAAAGGGATTTTTTTAGCATAATTAAGAATGTGGGAGTTCACGAATGTGACACATGAGTTGAAGAATGATGAATTTGGGTTGATTGTACATATTGTGCACAATTTGTTCCTATTTTTTTTTACGCATGTATTCATAGGTTTTCTTTCCATTTTAATAAAAGAATTTTAATATTGGCTCAGTGTGCTTCCACGTTTGATGCCGTTTACGTTCCCGGTAAGAAGGCCTAATAATTCCTAATAATTCTTATTAAAGCCTTAATGACAGGGGATTTTGTACAATCTTGTATTTGTCAATTATATTCGGCTTTCGAAGCAGGAACTATTTATACTCAACAATGGCCTCCAACGAATCGAACTATCTATCTTCGATTGGCTAACTGGATGTGCTAACTACTGAATTACTTAATGGGTACTTATGTCCTGTAAGCTAAGAAATAATAATATCGACATCTACAACATAAGGAGCTGACTATCAAGTTAGTTAAAGGCCAAGTTAATCTTTATGTAATTAATTAGTTTTTCTTTTCTACGTTTTCGATCGAATTTTTAATTAACTTCTCTTTCACGTATATATTTCACACGGGTTCGAATTCCGCAAAACAGACTGGCTGCATGGGCGATTCCGCTGTTTTCCCTGCTGGCCAAATTCCTTCAGAAAATCTCCACGAAGATAGCCTTCACTTGGAAGACAGCCCTGGTGTGCTTTTTCTTAGTTAAAATTAACTTACTAACAAATCTTTACACATTTTTTTAAATGAATGACTGGAATAAAATTCGATGCAAGGGACTGAAAAAGGAAAGGTTAATTCGTAAATAAAATTTCAAGAATTTCAATAATAATAATAATAATAATATGTTCAAATATCTTCTAAACGTAAAGATTCTAGAGTGTAATTTAAATTATCTTTCCCTTCAGATGGTAAAAATCTTTCCTGACAACACTTTGCTTGCTTAGTTGATTATGGCAACGCACAAGGGGGTTGCTTTCCAGGAAAGCTAAGGTAAATTACCTTGTATTCATGTTGCACTATAAAAATATGAAACTATGAAAATGCATTCAAATAAATTTACTTCCCATGAAGCGTTTCGTAAGCCGAAATGTAGTAAAGCAAAGAAGAATTAATTTATAGAGAAAAGAATTTTTAGTTCTCCTGAGTTTCCAGAAAAAGGCATCAGATCATACTAAATAATACTAAAAGAAACATAATATAGTCCATAAAGTCTTTGTAAATCGATATATCATATACACACTGCAGTTTCGTTTTCCAAAATTTGGATAATAATAAGAATATTGGAAGATTTAAAGACGGTACAGTGACGATGTATTAAGCCGAGTGATTAGAGATTCGGTAGAGGAATATACGTGGATTTACTATAAATACTATCCTTAAGATTAAATGCCCACAATTTCTGTACCAGGTTGCCTTCATGTCGTGGTTTGTCTGTGCTTCGACTGACATTTTTCCCTTAACTGTATCCTTCTGTTCCAAAATCTGCAGTTCCTATGTTTCCCTGTCTCAACAAGGAGAATGAAATTTGCGCATGTTTTTTTCTGATTCATTAACGTCTTATCGTTGTTTTTTCGAATTTAATGTCTGCAGTTTTTATGCTCGACTGTTTTAAAGTTAGAAGTCGAAATTTATTGGTTTTCTTTTTGATTATTAATATCTTGTCGTCAATTACGTCATCGTATTCGTCAGATTCAATGTCTGCCTGCCTTGATATATTCTGTAAAACTCTTCGCTTATGCTAATTCTCATTGTTTATTATTAACTGTTCCAACATGTTGAAATCATTCTAATTCCAACTGCTAAAGAATAAGCTGTCGAGCAGCTATTTCTATTTCAGAACTCTTCTGTCACACATGTATAGATCTCAGATTGTTAAATAATGGGCAAGACTCCTGCAGAAAAATTTGTTAAATAATGGGCAAGACTCCTGCAGAAAGATTGTAGAATTCGCATGAAATGAGACTTGAAAGGAGTTTTAAAAGCATCTGCTTTTAACTTAGATTAACGGGTTTCCTCGGTGTATAAAACGCGAAAAATAAATTATAAACTCCTTGAGAAACGAAGCTTGATTTTCCATTTGTCAGCTGTATCTACTAACCATTTCACCACAAGAGCAACCATAAGACGAAAGTCATTATTCATTACAAAGCATTGCCACAAACTTTTACAAATGAACGGGAATAGTTAATATTCTTCAATGTCAAGTTTTTGTCTTGAAGGCTAGTCAAAGAAAATTAGTAGTTGAAAGAAATCTAATATTTGTCTTAAAATTTCAGTGATTTAGTAATTGCTATAATTTCACAAGAAACTCTTTTATAAAATAGAATTTATTATTTTTCTGAAACCTAATTGTTTTCACACTGCGCCTTTGTTCAATCATAAAAAGTATTATAATCGAGTAAATCGGACCAGTAGAAAGTAAGCGACATTTAAAACTTGCATTCATGTCTGGGAGTTTGTAACTACTTAGCGACTTAATGAACATTACATTTTCACGCTCCAATTATAGGATTAGAATTTCAGAGTAAAAGGCATATTCTTATTATCGGCATTTAAGAATAACAACTAAAAATAGATTCATATCCAATTCCACTAGTGATTGTTCATGGGCACCTCCACTAAAATATTTGAGGTAAGAAGAATCATTACGAATATAAGCTTACAATATCTTTATTAGCTTCAAAACCTTACTTCAAAAAGGTACATCACTCAGATCCCAATCTCATATTATCAAAGCTCTTTCAATAATCTTCGAATACAATCATTCCATCAAAAATATGGAAAGTTGGTTATTGGGATTTACAGTGCATTGCCAGTGCATTCTCTCTGTGACGGAAAATCCCTACGGGCCGGCTAAAGGTTTAGATTTTCAGAATTTTGCTTGTTGATGAATGGAGTCTGTTTTATTTTTTATTTGGAAATTTAAAAACTCAAAAATTAATATGAATTTGTTGTTGACTTTAAATCCCCTATTATTTAAAAATTGAAGTTTAATTAGAGTTTACGCTTTCGGCAGTACATAAACTTCAATGATACAGAGAAAATTAGCGCGACCTCTGCGTAAACATAACGCTAAAATTACAGAAGCATGAATACTCCTTCTGTACACAGAATACTGAAAGTTTCAACTTCCAGATTTTAATCAGAATACGTGCAAAGAATAACTTTGTCTACTTGTCTCTGAAACTTTCTTCACATTTGGCCCTGTTGGCAATACTATAGGCACTTCTGGCACTTTCTGCAATTGACAAGTGGTTCACCAGCAATATAAAGGATAAAACAATTGATATTAATAGATATCCGCAGTTCGAGCCCCATAACTTGGCATGGTTGAGGTTTCATTTCTGTAACATAAGTGTTAGATAGTTTTCGTTAATCCTCAAAAAAGCTTATTTTCCTCCTAACGGATATTCTTAGCGAGTTTTCTTATGATTAATCAATCAACGAAATCTTTTGACATAAAGTGCTTGGTTCAACTAAATAAAATGTTCTCAAAGACCGCCACAAAACATTCTGCTCAGGCAAAAGTTTCTAAGAAATGTGACGAGATAAATTAGACAGTTATATAGGTATTATTAGATAGACTGGCATGTTCGATAATACTAGTCAAATAAAAGTTAAGAACTATTGCTTAAAATAAAAGAAATATTTCAACTCAAGCTTTAAGCCAAGTCTCACCTGATAAAGAAAATCGATGTATCGTGTGGCCAACCTTAGAGTTTGTATCTTACTTAACTTGTCAGACGGTAGGGTAGGGATGATGCGACGGAGGGCTGTGAAGGCATCATTCAGGCTCTGGGTGCGCTGGCGTTCACGTACGTTGGCTAGTACACGCTGGTTCTGGAGTTCTTCCACGCTGTGACAAGCACGGCGTCGCCTCTGGATCCCGTGATTCGACCTGCACAGAACATTAGAATATCTGTTACTTCATTTTGATAAATGAGGTTTGTTTCACTCTATAAAATACATATGCTCTCAAATAAATGTAGTGTGTTATGTCCGTGCGTCACCGTATGCATATACATTGGTGATGAACTAGCTTGTAAAATCAAGTCTTCGTATAGATGTTATATTTGAGATTCTTTTTGAGTTACCACTGTGTACTTTTGTCAAGTGACTTACGAAAGCTATTATCCGTAAGATAAAGCTCAGTATTCTTGTCACTGGTTAAGGAATATATGGATGTAAAATGTTACTAAGTTACTAAGGTCAGTTATTTTTATAGTTTTTGCTCTTCCACAACGAATATTTGCTTCAGATAAGAACGGATATTGATAATTTATTGACTCTGAAAAGAGGTTTTCTAAGAAAATTTCATGCAAAACACATATTTAAAAACAACGTTAGTGTCGTAAATGATATTTATGAAAATGAGATATTTCTAGCTTTTACGTAAGCTTTTCTTATCTGACAGGATATATTGGATGTTGAGTCGCAATCAAAGGCCGAAACAGATTTAAGAAACTAAAGGCAAGAGCAATCATTATTTTAAATTTTACAGGCATACGTATGTTATGTAATAAGAGACTGTTCAGATAAACCCAGGGACCGCCGATAAACCCAAGGAGGGACAGTAGAAATTAAGAGGAACAATATTTGCCATGGAATATGCTACAACAAACTTAAAACTGAGTTTAAAATTCAGTCGGGGAAAATCACGAAATTAAAGCAAGATCTGACGCATGAAGAAGGCAAGGTGGCTGAGGTTCAATCGCTGATTTCGTCTGCAAATTGGCTCACAATATCTAATCAAGAAACGCATAAGCTGGGACAGGATAGGTTCCAGGTGACGAAAGTTTTTTTTTTTTTTTTTTTTTTGCTTATTACGTGCTCCGCCCTTAGGCACTACACGGAAAGAGAGAGATGCCCCGTGGAGGTCTTTTAAGGGAAACTGACTCGTATCCACGTTACACGACGAAAGGTATTGAAGGTAAAATTATTAATTATTTATTTTATTCTAAAAGACATGGCTGACTCCCCGATCCAAGAATACTCTGATGTGCATTTGATTTACGACTTAGCAGGTGGCAGGGAACGCTTATCACAGTCAGTTTAGTAAAACCAATATTAGAGAAGGCATTGTTCGTACCGTACCACTTGAATATGTATTGTCGACAAAGGGAATAAGACCATTCATTCAACAAGGTGTGATGCAGGGCGACAGCACAATATATGCACACATAAAATAAAAGATTGTGTACTGCAACATATGTATATTTCCCGTCAAAAAGAACATGAACAGTGGCAGCTGAACTGGCTGCCCTGCGTACGGTGGTATAGAAGATTTTGCATGCTGAAAACATGCACCAATTCCAAGTACAGAAGGCACAACGGAACAACTCTTAACCGAAGACGATTATCCGACTGATAGAATTTCGATAGAATTCGTGTGTTGAATGTCTAACCCCTCCAGTAATAATCTAATATTTCTTTTCTCCATTTTATTTTTTGATAAGGCCAGCTTTACATACGAAGGCATTGTAGTTATGCTCAGTGCGCATACGTTGTTAAAAGGAAACTCCCCACACAGGTGTCCATTGGAAAGCTCAACATATGTTCGATGTCAACATCTGGGAGGTATCCTTGCTGATTATCTGTTCGAGGCTGTCCTTTCTGCCCCGCGCCTCAATGCTGAAATATGCAGTCATTTCTTGAAACACGACCTCCTGGATTTATTGCAATTTGTACCGACTACATTTCTTAGGAGCCCAGATGGTTTATAAATGACAGTTCCTAGCCCATTTTACCAGTGTGCGATCTGTAACCACCTCCACGTTACATATTCCGGGATGTAGACTGAATGCGTCGGAACCGTTGCTTAGCGTGCACCCTCTTCAGGTCTCAAATCCTTAGAATTTTTTCCTCGGGAACATCTTAAATCAATCGTCTCTCTGCAGGATCTTACAGCGCAAATCATCATCGATGTAGCGAGCGGACATCAACAGTACAACCGCTATTTTCGAGTTCGTTCGACAATGTTGTTGAGGATTGAGCAGTGATTCGGCGGCCATCACTTCGAAAAACACTTCTAATAATTTCTCACTGTCCGCTTCCAAGCATTGTATTCTGCATCACGGGCTGCACTGTAAATATTTGGTAAAGTAGTTATGCAAATGTTCTTGGTAACTACTTAACGTGAGTCCCTCCATAAGTATTTCCGCAATTTTCACCAACTAAACGTGAGTTGCATTAGCAAGTTCTAAGATTATTATTGTTCCTCTTGATGCCTAATACACACTCCTGAGTTTGCTGCCGCACTAGTAAAATGCCCTGTAAATATTACTTCAAACTGTGATATTTAGCCCTGTAAATGCTAAATATCACAGTTTGAAGTAATATTCCATTACTATTCATTTCTATATTATAAATACTTTTTTTTCAGGTTTTGAAAGTTACTTTTCTATCACAACGCCATGGCAATTATTTTTAAGTTTTGTTTCTACTCACTTCCCTCGCAAACATTCGCTCGAACAAGAGTTTATCTCTAAAGTAAAGCAAACTGAAGTCATGCGCAAACGAGTTAAAAACGAGTAGTTAACTGTAACTCATGTTGCAATAGTATCAAGAGATCTATGTCTTGCGAGCATAACTTGCTTAGCTGCCAAGCAAGTAGCTGGTGAGTAGTATTCTCGTCAAAATCTTTAGCTTCTATTCAGAGGTTAGTTGAATTTAAAATTTAGTTGCCTATGTAAAAGAATCCTTGTCTCTTTAAGGGCCATCCGGCCGTTTACTTTATAACTGTTAATAGTATACTTTAACTGCTAATAGTATAGCCAAGGAGCGAAATATTGTTTTGTACTGGATTTTATTTTCACACTGTAAGGTGTGGTTTAATGAACTTTGTGTTAATTTGGACGTTTAGTTTTTAGAAGTCTCATTTCTTATTAAGGGGGATAAATTATCAATAATATTCGAAAAGCTACATTAGCTGTTAGATTGTAGAACAAAATCTCGTTAAAAGCCTAGACTATTTACATTATTTTATATTGTCTAATTAATTTATAACGCTCAAACTAAGCTCACCACTCGGAGTGTTATAGTTGGCAGTACTGGCTAACGGATTCCCGTGCTGTTAGATTTATGAAATCCTATCCTATAAATGTTTGTGACGCTTAGGGTGTATACCCAAGGAAAATGTAAAATCTGTTGAGACGAAAATCTTTTCAAGAAGTTAGTAGCTGAGGAAATCAGGCAAGAAGATTCTTGGATTTCATCCTGTGGGAGAAGCCATGGTGAAATGATGGATGGGTATAGGAAAGAAGGATGGAGCAAGATGGAGGGGTTAAACATCTATGCCAAAATAAGATTGCAATTTTGTCAAATTTTAAGTCTTATTTTAGCAAATGCAAACTGATTACAAGGTAACTTTTATTAAATACAATAAACACTAGATTCTGTATCATTCTTTTAATCGTTAACTGTTACTAACCATCAGCTCCTCAGGTAAGCCCAATGGGCATAATGAATCCATCAAAAAATTGAGCATACAGCTAAATACGAAAATAAAAATATAATCGTAATTTACATTTTTCTCTCTTCTAACTTTTCTCTACATAGACTGGTCTATTTGGGTTACGACGGGGATCACAAAGTCTATCTACTTAAGAGAAGGCATGATTAAATGGAAAACGGTTTAATGAAAACTGGCTCGTCTTTGTTTTCATATGCAGGAACCTACAAAGAATCTCATTTAGTCGGACCATTTTCTGAGATTTGAGCCCGAGTTGACCTCCCTGTGTTTTTATTGTTTAGCCGCTATATGGCTGGTGATGATATTTAGAAATTATTGTTTTAATAAGAATGACATACACTATGAAGACGGTACATTTTATGACCAAAGTACAAAGTGAAGTAAATAGTGAAAGACAACGTGGAAGTAAAAAGAAAAGTTCTGTAAGCAATAACTGCAACTAATAGTTTAATACACGTATATAAATACATCATTATTAGTGCATCTATTTACATGCACTATTTAATATGCTGAGTTCTTCCTCTCCTGCTCCTTGAATGAAGTACGACATGTAAATATTTTTTCCCTGCAGAATTTCAAGCAGTAAACTTAGTAAAAAGGAAACGGAACAAATGTATGAAGAATTAGAAAAATTAGGGCAATAGTTTTATCGAGGGGAAAAAAAGAAGCTAAATTAGCAGGAGGATAGATGAGTAAGTAGGAAAAATTCTGAAAAGTGTCATGGCCTGGATTTTTACAAACACTTTCGGGTTCGAGTCCCGGAGAACGGGGTCTGTCGCTTCATAGGAAGTAACGGCGGACGCTCTTTGGGTGCCTCCATAATAAAATGGCCACTGCTTCTGAGCTTAGTAGCCTAAAATGGCTAGTGTGCACCATAAAAAAGTATATAAATGAATTAAAAATTGTATATTTTAAAACCAATCAAATTCTAGAAACGCATTCAACACTGTTCATTTAAATCAAAGGTTTTATGCGTTATGCTGATCATACACAGATTTCCTTCACTAAGAGCATGTTTTTTAAAATGGCTAATTTTGCATTAACTGCTTATCGGTATTGGCATATAAATAGTGGACAATAAATTTTGAGAAGCAATTTTCTTTCATAATCTAGGTGTCCAGCAAAACCTAGAGTAATTAAAAATTCTGTCTTTTAATTTAAAGTTTCAAATAGGCATGTTTTGCAGTGTATTTTTGTAGAAATTCTAAAGGAATATAGTATAAAAGTTATTAAATATAAAAATAATTTTACAGTTTTATTTTAATATTTGAAATAATAGAACAAAATCCCAAATTTAATGATTTTTTCGATATTCGCAAAAAAATGTAATATAGGGGAAGTCTTAGAAAATCCGGTAAAATTCACATCGAGATAAAGTTACTACCATAGCCATATTATGTATTTTTGTTATTGCCTTTAAAAAAAAGGTTAAAATACTTTATGTTAACAAATTAAAGTATGCAGAAGGAATTTTACATTTAAAATTATCATGTAAGTTTGATGTCACGAAATGCTATGTCTTTATAAAAGTGTATTTTGTAATCTGAATGGAGAGTTAACGTACCCTTCAGATTCATGTATTTAGCGATTCATTCAGATTCAACTTATTCTAATTATATGCTATTATATAAATTACGCAGTGCCTGGAATAACAAATAGCTGACTTTTTAAACAGATGTGTGTACTGTATTTTTAAGAGTCAGCTACGGAACTTGATATGATGCTTCTTAAACAAGGGCTGATTTTTTTCAAAACTATGCTTATTCATAAAACAGTTTATTACGAACTCAACAATTAATTTATGACTTTCTTAATTGTTTTGAAATCAAATCTATTTATTTTTAAATTGAATTTATGTACTTTATATTAAATTTTATTTTCGACTGAGCTACTATTTTAAAATTTAATTCTTTTAATTTTAATCAAAACAAAATTATATTAGACCAAGATTATTTACTTATTTAAAATTTTGAAAATGTTTTGCTTCAACTCTTTCGTTAATAAAAATTGTACTAATTAATTAAAAATATTATGCTGTAAGGTATTTCTCCTAACTTCCTAGCGTGCCATCGTGGTGGTCAGCACACTGAGCCGGTATTTCAGAGGTCCGTGGTTCGATTCCCGGCGAAGGCGTTGCTAATTTTTCATCTCTTCTGCTTTCAGAAATCCTAATGTCTTTACAATGTTTTAAAAATAATTAAGGCTTTACAAATGGAGGATATCATTTGAAACGACAGAATAAATGTGGAGTATTTTTATTTATTTATTACCTAATCCGCCGTTAGGCACTACATGGCAAAGAGATACATGGCAGAGGAATGCTCGGTGAAGGAGTTTTTATGGGAAACGGTTGTATCCACGTTACAGATGGGGAAATCCATGAAAGAGCCCATGCAGCTAACCGGTTCGCTGGGACTCGAACCCCGGACCGAGCTACCAGTATTCAGTATAAACATTTTCTTCGTTTAATATTATTTAAGTGTAAAACAATTATAGATCAAATATAGGAACTATTCTGAGATTGCGATTTCTCCAAACATTCGCCGTTTAATTTCTGAGAAGCAACTTCCATGCTGCTATAAATCTTAAATATTATCTAAATGCTTGTTGTAAGTTCATAAGTATCGCTTTTATTTTTATAATATATTTATGATGATTTTATGTTTCTGTAGTAAGAAATAAAATAAAATTTGATTCGAATTTTCGTTTAAAACGAGTAAATTCTTTTTTAAACTCAAGAAACAAGTAATTTGCAACCTTGAGGAATAATTTTTTTGCGAAATTATCTTAAGTGAATAAAATAACCCTTTCAGTTATTCTATTAAATATTATCCATATTTAGCACTGATTTAGTCTTTTGAAGCGCATTTAATACTCATATAAACGTTTTAAAAAATAACCGTTTTTCTGTTGAAGGAAATGAAGAACTGAATTTCTAATCAAATATAGGATTATGTTTGATTTTATGATTGATATTATTATGACATATATCAAATATGTTGTTGTTTTAAATGCTTGAACAACTGCAATTTAATGCATTCATCGTGAATGGATGCCCTTATCTTATCGTTAAGAAAATCAGAGTTCTACAGAGACGACTGCTTTTATACCCAATTCCCCTCTCAGTTTTCATGGAGAATATCCCGAGGAGTTGATGCGAGAGTTTCCCGTCCCTCATTCTCTACCATCAAGGCTCTCGAGATAACTTTTGGTCATCAGTAGTCTAACTTCCCCCATGCCACATAGACATTATACACTTACAAATATCCGAGCTTTCTCAGGAATTAAAATTCGATATTAGACTATACCAGATTACATTAGATATTTTGGGTTAGAGCAAAGCTTTCTAGTGCCATTAGCCTTGCCTTAGATTTAAAAAAATACAACAATAAGAAATTATTGTTTTATAAAGATTGCAACACAAACCTTCCATGAAATTCTGATCCATGCATGTCTGATCTTAATTAGAAACTGTTATCAGATGTCATAAAGTCCATCTGTATCACTGATATTTTTTATGTAGGCAAAGAACTTTAAGACACAATAACACGCCGAATAAATACTAATTCAGAAGTCAAACAACAAAAATCAGCGTTATATTTACAAAATTTTCACAGGACTAGTTTCGATGGTTTTACCGAACCACCATCTTCAGCTGCAAAACCGCAAATGAACAAGATAGGAAGTAATGATTAGATAAGATAAGAAAGCCTGGACAAGAATAAGCAAGTGGCGCCATCTGTTGGTAAAACCAGAACTAAAACATAATTTCTTTAAAGGCCGAAGGCAAATTTGGATTGGAATTAGGATCGTTAACTAGAACAGAAAGATTTTTATGAATGTGAAATGCCTCTAGAAAATCCAGTTCTCCAATGGAAGATGTTTTTTGAATAATTTTGGCAGCAGAAAAACTGAAAGTGTGGTTTTCGGACCAACAATGTTGAGCAACAGAAGACTTTTGTGTTTCCTTTTTTCTAACATATGCTTCATGTTCCTTGACGCGAAATTTTAAGGCTCTCTTAGTTTGGCCAATGTAAATTAAACCACACTGGCAAGGAATCCTGTAAATACCCCAGGAATTCATATCCGGAATGGGGTCCTTGAGTATGGAACTCGGAATTTTATTGATGGGAGAATAAACAACCCGAAAGTTAAATTTCTGCAAAATATGTGCAACTTTATAGCTAACTGATGGAAAGAAGGGAATGACAACAGAATTTTTATAATCTCCTAAAACAAGATTGTGCCTTTTAGTGTGTTGAGATGAGAATTTTTTAACTGCTTGATTAATAATGTTGGGTGGAAAGCCCCTGTCAATAGCTATTGCTTTTAAATACTTTAGTTCTTCATCAAGGGCTAGTTTGGAGGAGCAAACTTGAAGAGCACGGAAAACATAGGAATAAAATGAAGCTAACTTTTGTTTAGTCGGATGACATGATTTAAAGTGTGGTGGAAGGCAAACCGATGAAGGTTTACGGTAAACCGTAGTACTGAAGTTGGATGTGTTACGTGTGACCAGAATGTCGAGAAATGGAAGAGAATTGCAAGTCTCAAGTTCAAAAGTGAACTGACTAGCAGGATCAATAGAATTCATTGTTGAAAGAACTCTATTTAAATCATCTTTATTACCTTCAAACAGGGTAAAAGTATCGTCTACGTAGCGGAACCATGCCGGGAAGTTTAAAGTTTCAAACAATTTTGATTCATAATAATGCATGTAGATATCAGCCAGGATGGGACTGAGGGGGCTTCCCATGGCTAATCCCTCAGTTTGCTTGTAATATTTATTTTGGAAAACAAAATGTGTTTGTTTCAAACAGAGTTGAGTGAGAGAAATTAGCTCATCAATTTCGATGCAAGAGAAATGAAATTCGCGAAGTCTGGTTTCTAGACATCTTAATGCACCCTCCACTGGGACATTGGTGAATAATGATTTTACATCAAAAGAAACCATGAGTAAATTACGAGGAGAAATGTTTTTAACCTTTTTTACAAACTCTATTGAATTTTTTATGGTGTAAAGGTTATTGTCTAATAGAGTGGAAAATGGCTTCAGTTAGCCATGGGAAGCCCCCTCAGTCCCATCCTGGCTGATATCTACATGCATTATTATGAGTCAAAATTGTTTGAAACTTTAAACTTCCCGGCATGGTTTCGCTACGTAGACGATACTTTTACTCTGTTTGAAGGTAATAAAGATGATTTAAATAAAGTTCCTTCAACAATGAATTCTATTGATCCTGCTAGTCAGTTCACTTTTGAACTTGAGACTTGCAATTCTCTTCCATTTCTCGACATTCTGGTCACACGTAACACATCCAACTTCAGTACTACGGTTTACCGTAAACCTTCATCGGTTTGCCTTCCACCACACTTTAAATCATGTCATCCGACTAAACAAAAGTTAGCTTCATTTTATTCCTATGTTTTCCGTGCTCTTCAAGTTTGCTCCTCCAAACTAGCCCTTGATGAAGAACTAAAGTATTTAAAAGCAATAGCTATTGACAGGGGCTTTCCACCCAACATTATTAATCAAGCAGTTAAAAAATTCTCATCTCAACACACTAAAAGGCACAATCTTGTTTTAGGAGATTATAAAAATTCTGTTGTCATTCCCTTCTTTCCATCAGTTAGCTATAAAGTTGCACATATTTTGCAGAAATTTAACTTTCGGGTTGTTTATTCTCCCATCAATAAAATTCCGAGTTCCATACTCAAGGACCCCATTCCGGATATGAATTCCTGGGGTATTTACAGGATTCCTTGCCAATGTGGTTTAATTTACATTGGCCAAACTAAGAGAGCCTTAAAATTTCGCGTCAAGGAACATGAGGCATATGTTAGAAAAAAGGAAACACAAAAGTCTTCTGTTGCTCAACATTGTTGGTCCGAAAACCACACTTTCAGTTTTTCTGCTGCCAAAATTATTCAAAAAACATCTTCCATTGGAGAACCGGATTTTCTAGAGGCATTTCACATTCATAAAAATCTTTCTGTTCTAGTTAACGATCCTAATTCCAATCCAAATTTGCCTTCGGCCTTTAAAGAAATTATGTTTTAGTTCTGGTTTTACCAACAGATGGCGCCACTTGCTTATTCTTGTCCAGGCTTTCTTATCTTATCTAATCATTACTTCCTATCTTGTTCATTTGCGGTTTTGCAGCTGAAGATGGTGGTTCGGTAAAACCATCGAAACTAGTCCTGTGAAAATTTTGTAAATATAACGCTGATTTTTGTTGTTTGACTTCTGAATTAGCAAAGAACTTTATTTCTATTCTTAATAAATGCATTTGAAGAAAAAGACAAGAGTCTTCCTTTGAATAATTGCTTAGAATATCAGATCTTATTTCCTATGATCGCGCTTCGGAAAACATCAATTTATGACAGTCAAGTTATTCAAAAGGATTCAAAAGGATAATTTCCTAAAAATATGTATAACACGGAACTTTCTCACTTTCATAATTACTTTTAAATATTGTATATCGCATATCCATGCGATAAGTAGTAATTGGCAGACAGATTTCAGATGCAGTAGAATTTCATTTATCCGAACTAATCCGCAACAAGAATTTTGGGTAGCATTTTTTGGTTGTTTGTTTGTTTCGAGACAGAGAGACTCGTTGTAATTAATTTAGACAATTAAAGAAAGGAACATGAAGGAAAAGTATGTATTGCATTTACACCTGAAGGAGTCATTTCGGATAACATTTGTTTTCCGAATAACCCATGGCGGCTGCCTTCGGCTATTAAAGAAAAAAAATAAGTGCGTATAAAAATGTGGAGATAAAATATAAATTATATTCCAGTTTTACTTTCTGTATTACAATACAGAAAGTAAACAAAGAAATGAGCTATTTTAGATACAAAGAAATGAGCTATTTCGGATATAAAGAAAAAAGAATATAAAGAAATGAGCTATTTTAGATACAAAGAAATGAGCTATTTCGGATATAAAGAAAAAAGAATATAAAGAAATGAGCTATTTTGGATACAAAGAAGAAATAATACGAAGAAATGAGCTATTTGAGATTCAGTTTTGGTTTCGGATGATCCGTGGAAAGGATATGTTGTTGTTGTGACTTATATCACGTCGCCCAGATGGTCTCTCAGTAACATCAGATTAAACCCACGAAATTCTTCGTGGTAAAGAATGCAAGAGTGAGCTTCGACACTATACAGGTGACAGTGCTCAGTTTCGCCCCCAATTTTCATGGAGAGCTCCCCGGGGATGGATGGGTCTAAGAGTCTCCCACGCCTCTTCCCATACCAAAAACCTCTCGAGAACCCTTTCGGCTGGATACATATTTAGATGAGAGTCCCATGCCGCACAGACACTATACCCAATATTTACAAACATTTACAAACATCCATGCCTTCTCTCGGATTCGAACCTGGGGCCTGCGGTAAGGCAGTCAGCGTCGCTAACCACTATCCCGGTTGGGCGGCATGGTAAGGATACTTTCTGTCTTATAATAATGAAGTGCTCAAAACAACATAGAGCAAATGTCTGTATGTATTACATAGCATTTTACAATTTTATTGCATAAGACAATGGATGGTATTTTGAATTTTCATGAAGTTTTTTTATCGGCATTTGAATTGTAGGAGGTTTTATACTATGTTGTGATCAGATAGGCTAAAGTGGTTTTCATTAAAAATGCAGATGACTCATTTCTTGCTTTAATTTTTCGACAATTTTTTAGATTATTTTCAACAAATTTTGCGTAAAGCAATTTCTACTCTAGAACTTTTCAATTGCACTTAAATCATATAAGAAACCATTTGCATCGGCAATAAAAAAAAATATTTCAAATTTTTCTTAAAGCAATTATTATTTTAAATTTTCTGAATACACCACCTATTATTGAAGCTAGAAAAACAGCATGGTGAAATATTTATGGATTAAGTTTACGACTATTTAAAAAGAAAATGAATCACCATATATAAACATGAAATTAAAAATAACTAATAAAATGCTATAAATAAGTAATGCTATAAAATAAATGCTATAAATTTTCAGCACTCGAATTTTTTCCTGAAATATTCTACATCAGTAGTTTCCAGACTGTTCGTCGTGACCCATTAGCGAGTCGCGAAGAGCATAGAAGTTCTCTTTTTCTCATTACATAATTTTATACATTTACTTGTAAAAATAAATTAATTTATAATTTTCAATCAATTGTTAATATTAGCCCCTGTTTCTTTATCATTACATCATTATTACATTATTTTCTTCCCCAATTTTTTCTCAGAGCAGCTACATGCATGCAAGTTGCGATTTTTTCTCAAACGCGCGTATATGATCTACGAGGCTAAAACATATGAAAAATATGGATTTTTATCAATAATTTGCCACTGAAAAATTCTTCACAAAATGGAAAAGGATTCCTTTGTGATATTCCCCCAAAATGATACATAATTTGCAAGAAACTAACAGTTCCGTTTTTAGTGTATTAAAGGCGGAAAAATACTTCTATTCAAAAAAAAAAAAAAAAAACTTACAATTTGAAAATTTTAGACTGCAATTTAACATCCTAGAGAAGAATTTACGTTAAAAAGTTAAGAAAAAATTTTTAATGGAAAAAAAAAAAAAATCTGAAAGCTTTTAGATTTATTATTACGCCCAAAGGGGATCTTTTTTTACCGCTTTATGTGTTATCTTTATTTATTAAATATCATGCTCTTCACACTTAAACAATGAAATTCAATTGAACAGCAGTATCACAAAAAATTCAAAAGATCGTATCTTTAGAATTTCCGATACACAGTCTCGCCACACTGGAGATAATTTTTTTCTTCCTTTAGAGTGTTGCCATTGCTCGCTTTAAAATCGTTCAATTTCTTAATCAAAAACTCATAAATGCTGTATAAAATATGAAACAGATAATAAAACAAATTCCAAATATGGACTTCCAAATGCCCATATTCGTGTGGAGATGTACGTTATTCAAAATTGGATGGTTCTAGGTACCGTTGTTTTATCACAATGCTAGAAACATACATACATTTATGCAGATTCTTCATATTTAATTTTTTAAATATAATACAGGGAGATAATATTTGGTGGCAACAATTTAAAAGTGATTCGCCGTTTACAGTGAATCGACGCAAAATGACAGAACGAAATGAATAGCCCTTCTGGGCTAACGCCCTTTGAGCTAAAAATTTTAAAATGTCACCGCAAATATTTCTATCTCTTTTTTAATTAAAATAATATATACTGTTGCCAATTTAAGAGAGTAAATCTATACTTCTGAAAAAAAAAAAAAAAAGAAAAAAAAAGAAACTCAGTAGAAAAATAATTTTAATTTTAAAAGCTTCGTCTATTTCTACATTTCGTTGTTAAGCGTAACATGACATAAACCGATATAATATCAAAATATATTGCACTTTGAAAAAAAAATTAAAACAGGAATATAGAGGTTACTAATTTTTATGTTGTTAAAAGATTTCATCATAATCACTTATTCCGGACGGAGAAAATAGTTTAATACACAAGAAATAGAATTAAAAGTTTTAGATCGACAAAGTATACTTTATTTGTTGTTGAACTGCGCATAGGTTGCTAAAAACCTAGGTTAATGACTTTCAGTATGTAAAATTACTAAAAATAATATATACCGTTATTAAGCATTATTAAGAAGTGAGACAACTTTCTAAATAATTAACTTACCACTAGATTGAACAAAGCACTTTTACAAGAAGGAAAAGAAATGAAATTTCTTCTACATTTTTTATTAACAACAGCGTAAATTCATCTTGGATACAATTTTACAGCAAAATGAAAACAAGGAATACTTCAGAGAAGTTTCTGTTCAAAGTTCTGTTTAAGGAACTATAAATATTTCTCATTTATCTTTCTGGTTAAGCTTTTTGTCCACTGTATCACGTGAATCAAGTCTGGTTAAATAAAACTTAGTTCAAGAGATTTTAATAATTTGGTAAGTGGATATTTTTTGGTCATTATTCTCTGAATAGAATATATTCATTTAATTTAGTAAATAGCATGCCATTGACGTAATAAAAGCATAGTAAGGAATATGAGGACTCTCTTAGCCTCCTTTTTCTATATTTAAATATGGTTTATTCGAAAAACTTAACTGAAAATGTTTGAATGTCAAATAAAAAATATAATACGTCGCATTAAAATGAATGGATTGTACGATTATGGCCGAAAAACTTTTCAGTGTGAGGTTATGAAGCATAAAACGCGTACAAATTTTCCTTTCAAAAGGTATAATCTTTTTCAGCATTTTTATGCGTGAATCAGTATTTATTACTTAAAATTTAAGTTTATTTGCGCAAAAGAATTCTTCCTCTTCAAACTGAGGTCAGTTGCCATTTGCTTTGAAATCGGTGCAGAGATCGAAAAGTCAGATTAAATTTAAATTCTTTTCTCTACTATAAAGCATTTTCAAATTGCATTGCATTTTTAGAAAATTTTCAGGTTGTTTGTATACGATCGCAGTCATTTTCTTTCGAAAGGAAGTATGGGGCTAGGCGTCATCAGAATTTCTTCCCTGATGAGGCGGCCAGCTACATTCGATTTAGAAGAGGAATAAATCTCATTGCTCTAACAGAAAATATGAAAAGGCATATAGAGTTTACAAAAAAATTAATTCTCCAAACAGCGTTTAAATATTTATAATAATTTTACAATAAACTTGCATTATTGTATCTGAACAACTACAGATACGCATTTTCCAACAGCGATTCTTCACGATCCTGCTCAGTTAAACATGAGATAGGACTACCTTAAAACTTTATAATAAAAAATTGGAGGTTTCAGAGTGGTTACCAAATAGAACAAAAGATTGTATTGACAACGATAAACGCTTTTATTGTAAATAATTAAGAAAGTAAAGTTGAAGAATGGGACATGAATTGCAGAACTAAGGAGGTTTGGGGAATTATGAATCATGAGGATTGACTTACCTAGACCTGGAGGACTTTTTCCTTCTAGGATTAAAGTTCTGTTGATTAGCCATCGAGAAAGCTAATAGTTCTCCAGTCTGTTCATAAGGCAGGTAACACAAGGATCCGACGAAGGGGATGCCGATTGGACTGCCCACTTGGATTTCAGATCCAAGTTTCCGATTCAGAGTTTCAGAGATGTCTGATGAAGAGTCCGTAGCCATGGAATCCTCAGGAGACATGTGGGCCCCGATACTGTTTTCGTTGTCTGATTCTTGAGGCAACACTTTCATTGATATTTCCAGATTTATTCCAATACAAAGACACTTTTATAGCAAGTTTATAGAATGTACCACAAGCTTATAGAATGCTAAGTAGGGCTGTAGTGCTAGAAAGAATTCGAAGGAAGTCAACACCTAACTCACGCATGTTTGTTTTTCCACCTATATATATGTAAATTTCGTGTAATATTTTTCGTAAACTTTTTCACTACTAAATTAGTTCGAATTTTTCTGCTAGATCATGAAAAATACTGTTCAAATTTTCTTAATATATGTATAGAGAAAGCTTCATCATCTCTTATCTATAAAGCGTACTTTATATTTAAATTAATTTTTCACGTTTCAATAAAGAATTAACTTCTTAATTTCGCAGAATAAAAATAACATTTTTCCCTTCAACAGTATTTTAAAAGAAGCTGCAGTA
Source organism: Stegodyphus dumicola (assembly GCF_044657685.1). Lineage (NCBI taxonomy): Eukaryota > Metazoa > Arthropoda > Arachnida > Araneae > Eresidae > Stegodyphus > Stegodyphus dumicola. The sequence goes on along the minus strand of NC_140771.1, from coordinate 33,287,970 downwards.
TATTGCTGCTTATGAAGTTCACTCGTTTTCATAGATTTAAGAAACTTTAAATATCTATAACATTTTAGTGATTACTTAGTGTATGAAACTACGCTATGAGATTCTTGTATTCGAATACCTTATACAGCGTTGCTACTCAGTGAAGTATTAACAGCGTGAAAATTATTAACCAAGAAGAAGAGTACAAAGAAATATCTCTCTATCAACAGACATTCACTACTTTCAGTTATGGCTGAGTATGACATTTTATTGCGGTTGAAAGCGAAATACGGCGGGATTTTTCTCCTCTGGAATTGAGGGATACGGAAAGCCAATCACAGCGGCTGCTGTCCCGGGAGGGTTGTTTAACCAGCCAATAGCAAAAGAGAATTGAAGGCCCAAAACTGCACCTGCTTTTTGATTTTTTGTTCCCCTAAAAGTTTTTAATTGCCTTTTTAAGATTTCTGAAGAGAAAGGATGAAACGCTTTTTTTTTTATTCCTTCTAAGGAATTATTAAATTTTAGTTTTCTAAGAAATTATGAAACTTTTAATGATGATTTTTGAAAAGATATTCTAATCGAGCTTTTGTACCATCTCTGTCGCACTTTTGCGGATACACGATAGCGTTATATTTCATTATTAATTAACAGATGCTAAAGATAAGGCAGAGCTTCTCAGACTTCCCAGGCAGTGCGATTCCATTGAAGAATAATATGGACATCTTATTTCTATACAAAAATAAAAACAAAAGCTTGAAAATTATGATTATTAAATGCGCTTGTGTAGAATGCTTAAAAGTGCTCAAATAACCTTAGTTTAATGCCGATTTTGAATGAAACTTTTGTTTCCGAAAGAAAACCTTTTTGCTTCTGAAAAAGAGGAACTTGTCGATCGTCCTCTAAATCTATAGAGTTTTATTTAAAATTGACGAAAACTAAGATTGCATTTTTGCTTAATTTAAAATATTACACCGGCGTATTTCTCTTCCATTTGATATGGAATGTACTGAAGAAGATTTGTATTCTCTTAAACGTTTACTTGGCAAAGCTTATGCTTGCAAATATTTATATGAATCGAATCCTTCTTATCTTATGAAATAATGAGAGATTTATTTTGCTTTAAATGTTTTCTAATTAAGAAAAAATCGAAATCGAATTGCAGAAACTAAATTTAAGAATACATTGTTTAAAACAAAAAATAATACATGCTATACAAATGATATTTAATACAGGAAGTTTGTAATTAAGTCTCAAATTATTTTAAATGTATTTTTCATTAAACGCAGATTTCAAATTTTGCTATAATTAAAAATTTTAATATTAAGTAAAAGTTTTTTTTTTCTTATTTTTACATTAATACGAGGGATTCGTGAGATTAAAGAACCTTTTTGAATTCAGATTCAACAAAATTTAGGATTCGGTCTACATCTGTTTTTGAACATTAAATGGAAAATGTAAAGGCAGAAACTTATGGTAAATCAGTCAGAGCTCAGTTAAGCCAGTTGGGGGTGAGGAGAGGCTCTGGCTGTAAAATTGTAAAATTATTTATGGTGCCTGTAAGAAAGTATTTCAGTCCTGTATTCTTGAAACGTAAATACTGCTGAAGCGAAGTAAATAATTAAGTACACATAATTACTTAATATTAGTAATGTTTTAATAAAACTTTGATTTAATACTTCTAAATATTCTTATATAGTTTCATCTACATATAAAGACTAAAGTATATATAAAGATAAAATCAAATATATAAAAATTAAAATTATCCAAAAGATTAAAATTATCAAAAAAAAAAAAAAAAAAAAAAAAAACCCATTAAATTTTCTATGGAAAAGAAAAGTAAAATGCAAGTCTCATGCTTTCAAAATCAGCCAAAATTTATGGCGATGCTACTTAATGTAACAGTTAATTCAAAATTTAAAACTTGGCTTAGCAGTTGACTATACAATTTAACTTTCAATTTGCTCAGAACTTCTCACCGGTGTAACAATTAAATGTAACGCAAATCCGAAGAATTACAGTCTTATCAGAGCTGGCGAATCCTAGTAGTGGTCTCAAGAGGAAGAAACATGCTCTGCCTCTGGTGAGGAAACAGAAAAGCAGAAGCTATAGTAAAGGTCTAAATCATAATAGCTGGTTATTTAAAATAATAATAACTTTATAATTTATTTTCTCTTTAAAAAATTACATTCGCTCTTACTATTTAATAAAACAAAGCTCTCTTTCTGGAAAGGTAATTAGACAAAAAAGGAATACATAAACTGCTATTACCAAATAGTTTTCCACAAATTCTATAGGTCTGAAAGACCTTCTACAACTCAAAATTGAAATATTTTCATTTTCTTTTATATTTAATAGCTGAAGTAAAATTTTAGTCGAGCTGCTTTTTCTTGGATGCATGCAATGTGTACTAAAATATCTCTATAGTTCAGAATCAACACATCTTGCATTCGAACTAATATATATTAGCACACTTGTTTTCCCAAAAGTGCTAGGAAACGATCTGCGAAAGTGATTGGTTACAGTGCTAATAGACGAGATAAAATACAAATGGCGGCTTATACCATATTTATTAAAAAAGATGGTGTTTCTTGTAATTTTAACACTACAAGTAATTAAAGTTCTAATACTGTAACTATAATTTAACAGAACTGAATCCATGTCATTTAGTTTTTGACCGAGGCATGTAAAGATGATTATATCTATACACGATCGGCAATTAAAATTACTACACTAGATATAGGTACTAGTAGAAGTGGGCAGGTGACCAAAATTTCACCATTGGTCAAACGGATATAGACCTTCAGCACTAACTGTGCAGTATCTCCCTAATTTTGAGGTAAACCATTTGGGGAGGGGCAATCCGAGAGTCCTCGACCCCTCTTTCCACACCACCAATCTCTGGAGAGGACTTTAAACTAGCCCTGCATTTTGCATCTCGCCTTGCTGAACAGACACTATACACTTACTAACATCCATGCCTTCTTTGACATTCTGTACGACAGTCTCTGGGCCCTTCGGTACGACAGTCTGCGTCACTCATTACTGTATCGTCTGGGCGGCAAATTGCTACATCATGAAGGCAGCATGCATAAAATGTCAAATTTACGTGAAATATACTGCATGCTGGGATATACAAATGATTAGCACTCCTGCGCACGCGTAGAAGTGTTAATGGTGTTATAAAAATGAGTGAGTTCTTTTATTGCTTTATGGCTCATCGATAGTTGTCAAATAAAGGTTGTCGACGAGGCTGCCGAACGCGTAAGAAGCTCTTCATAGCTGCAACTTCGTAATATTTGAAACTGACTCGCATTTCATAGAAAAGGAACAGATTAAACACATCAATGGTAGTAATCTTCTGTAATGGATCACTTCCATAGGAGTACACAATTTTAGAAACCACAGGTGGTCGTTTTCGGGACATTACAGTACATAATTTCTTCTAAGAATAGTTTTGTTTTTATTTGATCACGACAAAGCATGCTGGGCCTACCTGCCTAAGCAGAGGCATGTCTTTGCGGAAGACTTTCTACAGGAAACTGTCTCGCTTCTGCATTACACATGAGGCAAACCACGAAACTCCGATGGAGCTATCCCATTTTCTTAGAGTCGAAGTCAGGCGAAACTACCAGGATTCAGCGACTTCCTCGCTCGGCTGCCGGTGAGCTCCTTCTGAAAGCAGAAACATCTAAGTAGATAGTAGATAGGAGAATGAGACTAAATTAAAAATAATGTTTTCTTTTTTCGATTCGTTATTTTTAAGTAAAATAGACTGATGAATATGTTATAAAATTAAGCTACAGCAAAATTTCAGAGAAAATAACAAATGCGAAACACAAAAATAGAACACCAAACTAAACGGAACAAGACTCAGCATGTGATTAAAGCAAAACGAAGACAAAAGCCATGGTTGTAACAGAAGGGCATATATTTATTGGCGAACTATCACTTTTCTTCGGGGCCAGGGGAAGTTTGAGTTAGCGGTTAATAAGTATGTACCAATTTCTTTTTACGTATATAATGTATTCGACAAAAATCGCCGAATGTGTTAAAATAATTATTGATGGAAAAAATTGACTTTATTTCAATTCTATCTTAAACAGTATACTTCTTTTTTCGATTTTTCCTAGTGATATCGTCTTCATTTTTTTTTTAAATTAAAAAACATTTTCATGCTTTACCTCTTACATTAATTATAAAATAAACTGCAGCTATTCGAAAAAAGAATATGGAAAATTTTTTTCAATATGCAATTTTTTCTGTCATTAAATATTTTAGATATTACTAGCGGGCAAACCCGCCAGCTGAGCAGGCTGCGCCCGCTTTATTCCTGTATGCATCCACAAGATACTGCATACGCTTTACACATGCGGAATATCACAAAAACACCTATGCAGCCAGCCCGTTTGCGGGATTCGAAAGTTGAACCGAAATACCAGGCAAAATTTTCTTCAATATGCAATTTTTTCTCCCATTTAAATATTTTAGATATTATATTAATCAACAAGAAACCAGAAACGGATAAACAGTTCTGAAAACATGCCTAAAAGGTAAATCTATTCTTCTAATTAAGTGTATCCTACAACAATTAGAAAACGATATTTTCCCACATCTCATTAAATGAAATTATAAATACGCGTTCTTGAATAGTGGATGCTTTTCCATAAAGTTACATTTGGGCAAATCTAAGTTATCTGGCAGGTATGAAAGAAGATCGCGCTAACAGTGGTCGAGCAGTAAAATGTAATTAAAGATTTCTTTATATCATATGAAAGCATTTAATTTCTCAGAATTCTCCCAATATATGTCAAATGAAAAATTTTGTAAGGAAATGGGAAAAATGATCAATTTTTATGTTAATTAATTTGAAGCTCTTAGTGCAGATCTCTGGTCTTTCGGATATTAGCAAACATAACAGATAAGATTCTTTCCTGAGAGTAGTTTTTCTCATTGAGAATATGTACAACTCAAACGACAGGGAGGCTCACGACCTGGCTTCAATGGCCTTACGGAATTGAATATTCCGTAAGGCCCCACCCCGCGCATCTTAACAATCTACCATGTTGCGACCCCACAGAGCAAGGGCAGACAAGGCAGTACCAGTACGGTCCCTGCCGAGCCTTACTCTGTCCCGAGAGCCTTCAGGCCTTCTGTGAAGACAGTTATTATACCTCCGTGGTTGAGACTGCCTAGGTACAGATCCTAACCAGTACTTCCCAGGCATTCGCCTGAGTCAACCCCCGGGGGGATGAGAATATGTACAGACAAGGGGATTTTTTGAGAGCAGGCAAGATGAAAAATGAGCAAACGCCTTCGCCGGGAATCGAACCACGGACTTTCGGAATACCGACTCAGCGTGCAGAACCACTACACCACGAAGGCACGCTAGGAAGGCGGGAGAAATATCTTATATACTTCCCCTTTTAAAGGGCGACTGGAGTTTTTAGGGGACCCAATCGCCAAATCCTGGGTGAGGAGAATCATCACCCAACACTCTTTTAGTTCGAGCGCCATTGTAGAGTCACTAGGTATTTTTTGGAAGCAGGAAAAATGAAAAATGAGCAACGCCTTCGCCGGGAATCGAACCACGGACCTCTGAAATACCGGCCTAACGCGCAGAACCACTACACCACGAAGGCACGCTAGGAAGGCGGGAGAAATACCTTATAAATATACATATACGGAAGGTAAACTCCATAACAGTGGTAATCGTATGATGAAATTCAAGAAAGTTCGAGAACCGCAACTAGGCTTTCTAAAATGCAGAAGTGCGTATTTATATCATTTTAGAAGTAGTCAAACATGTTTTAAGTGAGAAAAAAAGTCTGATTCTAAGTAATCAATCAATAACACTTTGCTGTACTTTTTCTTGAACATTGCGCAGTTTTAGTTTCCATATTTCATATATGTATTTTATTTGCATAAAAGCCATACCACTCACCTAGACCAGCACGAGAGCAGCACGTGGCTCACGAGCTGCTATATGGCCATCCCTAATATATATCATTAAAAAAAAGAGTCAAGGTCAAAAATAGGTCAAGGTCAATTTGGAAATAAGTGAAGGATCTGCATAGGATTCTTCACTTATTTTCCAAATTACATTAGCTCGTTACTTATTAAACAGCCTTAATACTACATATTAGTGTTACAATACTACATATTAGTATACTAATACTACAAATTAGTGCACTAATACTACAAATAAGTGCTATAAAAAATAGTCGCATTGACATAAACACATTTATCTGTTGAAGTAGAAGGTAATCATTTGAACCGAAAGTTATTAGAATTTTTTTAAAAATTATTATTGCGGTCGAAACTTCATTGAACGACAGTGGACTTTAACGGGCACTCTCCATTAACGGAAAGCTCCCGAATTCCAGACCTTCAAAGTGAGATGCCATTGCAATTCCATGGTTTGAGCCTCCCAAGTAACGTACAAAAGCCTCGCTCCCAATGACGGGAAGTCTACTGTATTTGAAAAATAATGTATTCTTGAGTTTGATTTATTGCCATATGTTTGTTCTCATATAAATTTAATGCAAATATTTCCATTAGTTTTTTATTTTTGGATTGTGCAATAGTATTTATCTATTTTGTATTGCTATATTTGTATATTTGTTTTCATTCACTTTTTTATTTATTTATGCATTAAGGTGTGAGGTTTCTTTATATTAATTACCACTTATTTTATGTTTCGGAACTTACTGTTACTTTTCTCTTCCTTTTCTCCGCTAGAATGCAAATTTAGTTCTCTCGTATTTAAGGTGAGATTTTTAAATTGTAAGACAGAGCGTGATCTGCCTCTGAAAGGCCACGTTACTAGGATTGCTAGATAAACTAGGATTTGCAGTCTTCGTCCTTGCATTACATTTTCCAATAGTTGATATCCACGCCGGTTAAATTTTGAGACAACTTCGAGTTAATTAATTTGTATGGCCATTGGCTGCTAATTAATTTGAATTTAAATTTCACATTTGAACTTACTGTAATTTTAAGTTATCTCGCCACAAGTGGTTGCCTGAGTTGTAAGCACAGTGTCTTCTGTTCTTATTTAGTTTTGAATAAAGGATCTTTTACACCCATCTCAAATTTCAGTTGTTGCTTTAGACTTAGCGATAATTCGTTACCAGTTTGTTTAAAATTTAGTTACAGTTTATGATTGCCAGGAAGATATCTAAACTTTACACAGTACATTTTAAGGTACTTTTGTGTTTATTTATTACATACGAGTATTTTGTATAATTTTTATATAACTGATAATTACCTGTTTTCTCGAACGTATTTAACTGTTTCTTTCAGTACATGCAATTCTGAGGGGAAAACCTTTTAAATAAATACAGCAGGTGTTCTCAATGCTATTCTCAATAAATCTTGGTTGTTTGATGGTCTTTGTATTCTGCGCACTTGGACGGGCATCCTACCTTACTCTCTCCGAAAAGCTGCTATTACATCATAATATAGGCAAGATCATTAACTAAGGATATTTGCAAAGGCTATTCATTTTCTTTTTCCTTTCTTTTATTGAAAAATATAATTTAAAGTCAAAATGAATAAAATTTCTATTTATCTAATTTTTGTAAAGAAAACCTCAGTATCTACACGTGCATATATAGATGCTGCAACCAACATATTGTTGCGAAATGCCCAGCTGCAGTTAGATAGCTTCCCCATAAAGCGGGGTTAGGGTTGTCAGAAAGTGGCAGGAAAAAGTAAGGTTACCAGATTTGGCGAAATCGCTTATTTGGAGACAAAATTGGCGATATACCATAGACGAAGTGAGAACATTCTAGAAAGCGTTCTTGGCGGTTTTCCTCGGAAATGTTCTCAAATGCATATATATATATATATATATATATATATATATAATTTATTTACTAAATAATATTGATTAATTGATTATATAATTTTTTATTTGTTTTACATTATTTTTCTTATATTTTGTAATTTTCTAATGTTTATTTCAACTACTTTGAATTTTATTTCATAATGACAATTTCCAATGTTTAATTTTTAAAAATAACATTGGACTCAAATGCATAAACACGAGGATGTCGGCCGACGGTTACTCGAACATTATCAAATTTTACTGCAGAAATTGCTTTTCACTCGAATTAGCTAAAATGCTTAATAGGAATGAATTCTTTGGATATTAGCATTGGTTCATAATCCCTTCTATTCACGGAAATATTTGGCCTGACTTCAATTGCCGGTTTGGCTTCGCCTTATTGCTCGAGTAAAGACGAAACACCTTCGTATTTATTTCTTAATTATTGTTCATTGAACGGGAGTTGGTTTGTTCCCCTTGAAAAGTCAACTAATTTCCGATCAATGACAATGATTACATGCGTTTAATTTAATTCTTGCCTTTGATTTCTTCCTTTTACAATTGAAATTTTGTTATTCATGATTTAATTCCAGTCCCCGTTAAAACATTTTTAACAATTTACATTCAAGTTACTTCAAAACATCTTTCAAAATAAAACTTACTAAGTATGGATTCACTCTTTTTAAGATAATTCTACTATAATTAAACTTAGGAGGTAATATAATCAATTAATCAATATTATTTAGTAAATCAATTAACTTACTTTGCAGCAATTGCGCAAGTAGTAGAATAACTTGTTAGAGCGATTGACCGAATCGGAAGCTGTACCTTAGTGCTTTGCCATGAAGCTGTCTTCACCGTGATAGCCTGAAGGCTGTGTTGCTGATTGTTTCAACGTGTTTATCGTAGTTTTTCGTCGACTGTAACGTGTCTGATGTAATACTGTCGAATAAATTGTGTTTTGATTCCCCATCAAATGTTATCGTCAATTACTCTAATACTGGAATAATCTATAGTCAAATACTGTAATACTGCATATCGTCAATTACTGTAATACTGGAACATTCTATAGTCAATTACTGTAATGCTGTATATCGTCAATTACTGTAATAACAATCTATCGTCAATTACTGTAATATCGTCAAATATTGTAATACTACTATCGTCAATTACTGTAATATCGTCAAATATTATAATACTACTATCGTCAATTACTGTAATACTGGAACTGTCCTATGTAATACTGCCGAATAAATTGTGTTTTGGCTCCCCATCAAATGTTATCGTCGATTACTCCAAATCCACGAACCCGTAGAACGTAGAACGTAATAATATGAATATGAAAGAACAGGAAAAGGTTTTCATAGCAATCGAAGTGTTGAAGTCAAGCTATGCTTTGTTTTTCTTTACGCCTTCGTAAAATGAATGATGCGCATCTCATCATTTATTTTAGAACTGAGAATTTTACAGCATTTTCAAATTCTGAGCGTAAGGTACTTATTAGTCGAGTTTAAATAATTTTAATATAATGCTCATAATTTATTTGTAGATTACTCAGGTTGTAAATTTTACTACCGTTAGACCGGAAAACCATTTTCATTTCCCTCTCATTCGCTATCCAAGACTATAAAAGGGCTGATAATCAACTTCCCTCCCACGTGTGTATTATTATGTGTTCAGTAGTGAAGCACTCATAATGAAAAAGTAATATACAACACAATTATACTTCTGCACGGCACAATTGTATGAATATAACTGTGGATTTGAATAAAAAATTGAGAAATTAGTAACAACGGTATATAGACATTAAAAACTTTTGCTAAAGATAGTTTGGAGTAACTATCTTTTTTTTCTCTTGTTGCTTTTCTAAAAGAAAAGATTTATGTGATTTTTTTGAAGAAAGCATAGTTTCTTTTTATATATTTCTTTGAAAAATTTTGTAATCTCTTGTGTGTTTCCTAATCTGTCATCTGCAGATCTCAATTTTAGTTTCTAATAATCATTGAATGAAAGTTTAACGACATATGCCAGGTTATCTGTCAGAGAAGTAGTAATAGGTAAATTAAGCTTTTCAATTATTGTATACCTAATTATAATTCAGCAGCTGTAAACGAAAGTTGAGAAATAAATGCTATGCTGTAACACATCAAGTGTCGAAAGACTACTCGACGAGTCTTGAATTGCAGAACCTGTGCCATTGGCTTTCGAAGCAGGATTACTACCCCCAAAAATTACTTTTATGAATTTATGCTAGGATAATCTACTGATAAGTACTCATGCCTCACTAAGCGATAAACGCTCACATCTAATGCCAATAAATGTAAAAACTGAGAAGAGATCTATTGTCCTACAAGCAGTCAGCTCTCATTAGTTGCAATGGCGATAACTTTCATCATGTTAACACTAGAGTCCATGCTGCCTTAATCACTTCGAAAAATATCTCATGTAGACAATATATGACTTCCTTGTAGGGCCTATTAAATTGTACACATTTTTTTGCTGCATTCCATTTAAATTTATTTCCTCGAATTTCATTAGAGATATATTCCGCATTCAATTAAGTTCTCTTTTCGCGGCAAGGCAAAGATGCATAAAAACTCAAAACATCTTCATTAAAAATTGCTAAATACAGAAAAACCTAAAACATCAAGTGCAGTTAAGAACAATTAAAAATGCGATTTTTATAATTAAAATTAGTGTTTGCACAGAAAACATACAATACGGCCAGCGGGAAGACAGATTTTTCGGTTCGCAAAACTGAAAGTTAGCGTTTGGTCCCACTGGGCAAAAAGACAGCGAAATTGGGGCATCGGCTCACTTAATTGAATATACCACTATAAAAGAGATTCAAATGTAAATAAATGGCGGCTTCGTTAGGCTTAGCTCCACTTTTAAATTGTGGATAATTCTACAGCTATTCCAAGCAGATTAAGTAAAGGCATAAAAACCTTCATCGGAATACAAAAGCAGCATTCAGTCACTTTTAAAGCAAAAAAATGCAGAATTTACAAACATATAAGTATAAAAAAAACCGAGTTCACAGATCCTGGTAATAAAGTGGGTGTGTATAGCATACATGTTTGGTGCGGCTGATTGCAACCAAAAAGGGAAGTGCGCAACTGTATGTTAAAGCAGTCCCATATGCAAGATTTCAACGTTCTACAGCTACTAGTTTTTGAGTTATGCGACGTACATACGTAAGTACTGACGTAGCCAAACAACAACAAAAAAATTCTGAATTCATTTTACAATCCGGTTTTGGAAAAAAGAGTTCTTTATTCTGTCCATATGTAAAGATATCACGCGAAAACATCTAGCAAATGGATTCAAGAGCGGTCAAAATGGATATTTTTGTTGAAATATGATACCCAGAATTTTTCACGATTACAATTCTTCCTTTACTTCGTATAAAGAAGTAAAAATAATAAGACTTTAGTCAGAAAGTATTAACAAAAAATGGTAATTTGAATATATCAAAGTACATGACGGTTATCTGCCTCAGGGAAGGAATCCTTTTTCGGAAGGCTAAAGGAAACTGACTCATGTTTACGATACACTTGAGAAAAACCACTAAAACACCCATACCACCAGCATATTCGCCGGATTTTTTATTCGAATCCGAACTACGGATTAAGAGGTCTCAACTACTCTGCTCCTGGTGGGTAAATAATATTTGGCCTAGTCTATTCTCCTTGCCTTGTGATTCATGATTACTATCTTTCTCATCGTTACTGAACATTTCTCTATCTTTCAAATTTTCGATAGTGTAAATGCTTACAATTCCGTGTTGATAATACTTATCTTTCATATGTTGTTTATCCACTTTCATTCTCTTGAGGTAAACGTAATCCATTTTCTCAATGTGCATAACAAAGTCTGAGCAGAACTTTTTCCAAATTCATGACCAGTCAGCCAGTCGAATAAAATTTTCTCTCTTCAGTAAAAAACTTCCTGTCTTTAATTCAGGCAAACATTTAAAGAAGATACTTGATCAAAAACCAAGCTTTAAAGAGTACTATAGAACAAAACATAAACAACAACAACAACAAAACAAAAAAAAAAAAAAAAAAAAACTGCAGGTTCAGATTTTAAATTACGTCCAAGGGGGGGGGCGTTTTTTTAACGTTTTGTGTGTTATCTTTATTTATTAAATATCATGTTCCTTACACTTAAACCATAAAATTCAGTTCAATAGCAATGCCGAAAAATAATTTTAAAATGAGCCTAATCTTTAGAATTTCTGATACACAGTTCGCGCGCTGGAGATAAAAAAGGTTATTTTTTCCCTCGTAGAGTGTTGCCATTGCTCGCTTTGAAATCCTTGAGTTTGTTAATAAAAAATTCGTTAAAGTTTTACAAAATATGAAATCGATCGTAAAACAAATTCCAAATTTCAAATTTGGGCTTCCACATGCCCATACTCGTAGGAGGATTACGTCATTCAAAATTCGATGGCTTTATGTATCGTTGTTTTATCATAATGCGAGAAATATACATAAATTTATGCAGATTTTTCATTATTTAATTTCTTCAAATAAAATGCAGGACTCTAACATTGGGTGGCAACAGTTTGAAAAGTGAAACGGGCATTTGTAGTGATTCAACGCAACATTGCAAAAACGAAAACAATAGTCCTTCAGGGACAAAGCCCTTTGAACTAAAAACTGTATCAGAATTTTAAATCCAAGTCATTTATTCAAAATATGGCTCATTCGCTGATGCTGATGGGACGCGATTTGCAGTTCCTTAAATTATTGTTGTTATTGTGATCTCACTTCCTAGACAGTAACATCAGATAATGTCCACGGTTTTTATTGTACCTAGGAATGCAGATTTACAATTGTCGTTGACGTTGTTGTTCATCCTTGGACACCTCGTAAGTGCCCAAGGAAGGCTATTCCGATTTCGGGATATTCGAATTTCCGCGCTTTTTTCATCATTGAAATCTTTTGAATCCCAACCTAAAAAACTGTAATACATTTTATTTCCAGGCTTTAGAGAGCTCATTTGACAGCCAACAGAAGCATTCATTAAAGCAAGAACGCAAAATGCAGTTGTTGCAATGTCAGTAGACATGCACCGCTAGCATCCTTTCCTTGCTGCCCTCAGCTTAAAACGAAGGCACAGAATTTAGCATTCAACATTCGGCGCAAACAGGCATCTCACATCGTTTTTAACTCATTCGTTCATTACTAAATCGTTTGAAAAGAAGTATTTCTTGCCGTGTCAAAGTTTGAGAACTCCTTACAAATGGGCCATGTAGAAGAGTTGATAACAAATATCTCAAAATCTATTTCAGAATCAGAGAAGCCGATCTAAGAATAAGATCAGTTTCAAACAGCAACAGTAGCTTTCTGAAAACAGAAATAATAATGCATAGAAAAATAATAAGAAAAAAAAAAGGGGGGAAGAAATGGAGTTAAAAGTTGAAACTGACAGAAAAACGATGACCGAGTTGTATGGGGTCGAAGTTCATCCTGACCCCCACTAGATGGCGACACCATATCCCATTAGGTGAGATCGTTCTTTTCGCGCAAGTTATAATTAGAAGTTCAACGGAAGCTCCGTGACTCAAGTTTCTCCCCCTTAGCGCACAGAAAGGAGGAAGACACCCCCGAGAGGGGTGAGGATGGGGCAAAATATGTCGCCGATAAATGTCACTCGGGTTTTCGAGCCCGTGGGAAGTGAGGTTATTAAAAAATAAAAAAGGATACAAGTCGGAAAGAGTGAAAGTGAACCGCTTGCAATTCCTCCCCCCTTACCAGGATGAGGTCCACTTACCTTTGCAAGAGATTTTTTCCCTCCCAATTCCGCTGTCTCATTTGGAGGTTTATTTAAAGCAACTTCCATCGTATCTTTGTGAGTCTTCTGAGTTGCAGGATTAGAAGTTTCCCCCCCTTTATATATATTCCGCTTATGGGATCATTTATTATTATTTTTTTTTTCAACTAAGCTTCATTTTTGCTTATGATTGGTCTTTACATTTTATGATTTCACCAAGTACCGTCTTTTAATTAAGGAAATTCTTATCAGTTTGGCTAAAGACAAACTCTACAAACTTCCCAGAATTAACAGCTGTTGGGAACAAATGCCTTTTGCCCCATCTTCTTGATATCCTGTGTCATTTATTATTGCTATTTTCATTAGCAATAATAAATGACAAGAGTAGATAACCCTCTCTCTGTTTTAGAGATACATCTTTACATGTTTCTTCTTTCATTAAGATAGTTACTGGCTCAGTACCGCAGAGACCATTATCAAGGGTACCTTAGCCAGAATTTTTCACGAGGATTGAGAATATTTTGAACAGCATCTCAATCAGAATTGACTATTAATTTGGATAGGGCTGCATAACAATGAAATGATACCTTAATAAGGTGGCCACCCCGGTCTTCGGATTTAATCTCGAATTATCGTTTTCTTGTAAGGGTTTATCGCTGTCATCCGCTCCATGATCCATAATTTCCATGATCTTCCTAATTTTATAACCTTTCATGTGGCACTTGTCAATCATGATGACATGACCATTGATCGTTTTACTGACGTCTGCCGTGTCAGCGAAGGTGGACACAATAAACATCTATGAAATAAATGAAGATGTAGTTGTTGAATTTGCCTCTATTTTGGTATATTGAAATTTGGTATTGGTTGCATAGTTTATTAGTTCTGAGTTTAAATGTCTTACCGAATTGTGAATAATCTTAGATAAGTTAAACAGCTTTAGTCGTGTTTATAACCAGTGGCTTACAAAGCCCACTGGTTTGTATTTTTTTTTTTTTTTTGAGAATTTAATCAAATATTAATAACGAGTGGGCACTCATTTTATTGGTTTCCGTCAAAGACTCAAATACATTCATTAAACTGATCGATAGAGTCATTAATGCTGATAACTAGTTTTATGTAAAATATACCGATCTATATAAAATCACTATAAAGGGAAATTTCGAAACAGATAAAAACAATTCAACTTGAAGTCTAGCACCTAGAACAATAATTTACTGTTATTCTATGATTATCAGATTTCTGGAAGTAAGCAACATGAAAAATCATCTTTTACCCTTGCAGGTGTTCGAAACACGGACTTTTCAATTGATACCTGGACGTGCTAACGACATATCTTTCCGCAACATCCACAGAGGAATGCGATCATTCCTTACAAGTCCTTCTTGCTATCCCAAAATTGAACCAATAATGAATGATGAAAGAATACTTTATTTATCTTAAGGGTAATCTTAAGGAATAGAAGGCTGATGAACTTATTAATTTTATGCGTTATATATGGTTATTTAATATTTATAAATTTATTTGCTAAATTAAGGGGCTTTAACATTCTGACACTGCGAGCATTTTGCAAGGTTGAAACCAAAACTGTGCCAAGAAGTTCCATTATCAAGAACTGTACTTTCTTATAATCCCATCGTCAGTTATCTGTGTGACTGACATAACTGTCAAGTCAGAAGTGAGGTTCATCACTAAACTGGATAAAATTAAATCACTCTGGCCATCATCAGGAATGTGTCAAAATCCAGTCTTAGAATTATCGAAGCTTCGTTGAGGTTCTGCATTGTCTGGATTTTGTATGAAAACAAAAACAAATCTTTTTTTGTGGTTTTTCTTCTAGTCTCCCTGCTCATTTTAAGCTGACCAACTAATTCCAGAAGATACAAAGATAACAATACAGTTTCCTTGATTATGGCTCAAACTCTATGGTTGTGTTCTTTTGTCGATACAAATATGCTGTCCTCTTACATCATGTATGATGTACGAGAGCATTACTTCAAAACATCTTTCAAAATATAACTTACTAGTATGGATTCACTCTTTTAAGATAATTCTACTTTAATTAAACTTAGGAGATAATATAATCAATTAATCAATATTATTTAGTAAATAAATTATATATATATACATATGCCTAGCATTTGTCAGGACACTTAGCCAATGAGAAAAGTTTCGTACCAAGAATTAATATATTTGGTTCTCTGGATCATTGAAACACTTGTGGATTGGCAATGGGTTCATACAAAGAATTAATGTTTTTAGAAAATGGCCAACTATTCCACTGTTCAAGTTCTAATACATTTGGACAGGGGGGTAGTTGTCTATATCAACAGGTTTTTACTAAGAATTAATATATTTGGACTTATGAATCATGGAATATTTGTACAATGCAACAGATTTGTACAAAGAATTAATATATTTGGAAAACGGCAAACTGTTCGGATGTCCAAGTGCTAATGCTGTTGGACAGGGACACAGTTTGCCTACAACATGTTTTTACCAAGAATTAATATATTTGGACCTATGGATCATGAAACATTTGTACAATGGTAAAGGGTTTGTACAAAGAATTAATACAGTTGGACAACGCCAACTGTTCCGATGTCCAGGTGCTAATATATTCGGATAGAGGGATAGTTGGCCTATATCAAGAAATCTTTTTTGCTAAGAATTAATATATTTGGGATTTTGAACAACGGGACATTTTGTCAGTGACAATATAATTATTTCATTAGAAAAATAAATTATTAAATCCATTTCTGAAGGTCTAAGTTAATAAATTAAAAAAAAAATGTTATGAATAAGAAGGGTATAAAACGAGTAAAAATTCTTCATATTAAGTTAAAACATAACGTAGCTTTCAAATGACATTATTTCTAAATGGAGCAAATGACATAAAGTTCTATTTGATTACACTGTTTAATTCTCGTTTGCGTCATACTTTAGCATTGACCAGACACGTTTGCTGAGCTTTGACCTTTGCAGTCTTCAATATTTGCATTTAAAATGTTTAGCGGGTCCAGCGTTATAGTTTCCAGTGATGATCCACTTCCAGTGATGATCCAGCGAATGTAGGTGGCAGAAAGGTCGGCCCATTAACCATGATCTAACAAATAGCGCAGTATGATTGCAAGTTGATTAACATCCATTATGCCAAGGGTAGAGTCAAAAAGACGTAGTACTTTGATTTTTTTAACTTCAGTTTTAAAAATGTTCATCTTTTTTTTACTAAAAATTTCGATGAATTCATCCCATTTTATCAAAAATGAATAATTTACATTTCCTTTCCCTTTTGAGCTATACTTTCATATATGAGAAGCCAAAAATGTATCATATTTCTCAAGAATCTCTAGTGTAGTTTTTAGTAGATGCAGTTTGATGAATCGAAACATTCATTATCATCAAGAAATGTCAAGTCTTTAAAATTTCACAGTTCCAATCATTCTTGAAACACTTTTTCCAGTATTTCCATGGAATGTTCGTGTCTTTTAACTCCTACTTTCGATCTCCGTAGTCTTCGGTGAAGTATATCTTAATGGAAGTACAATGTGTATTGCGTGTACAACAATAAATTAATTTCCTATTATATTTGTATGTCAACCATTACTTTTTTCCATCGTTAGCTTACGATACAAGATACGTAATGATATCTCACGATACTTATCTATTATTCTCAGCTTACGATACAAGATACGCACGATGAAAAATATGCTTGTTAACGAGCTTGTAATTCTTTTTCAATTTTTATAATGGTTGTTCTCAACGCATTTGCTAAACTTAATGTTTAAGAGAGGTTTATTTTTAATTATGAAATCTTGAACAACTGAAATAAAATACTTGACCAAATTTTTTGCAAACATTGTTGTTGTTCTGCTTCTTTTTTGTTTTCTTCTTTCATTTCTCTCGTGCTCTGATCTAGATTTCCTTCAACTCTTTTGCTTTGAGGCTGTTGATGTTTTTGCTGTTGCCATAATAAATCCTTTTATTATCCCAAATAACCAATTTGCCTAGAAGAGTTATTAATTTCGTTTTGCGTTAAACGGCATTTCACTTTTAAAATTGTTGTCACCAAATAGTAGAGCCCTGCGTTATATTTTAAAATATTAAATAAAGAAGAATCTAAACGAATGTATGTATTTTTCTCGCAATGTGAAAAAAACCGGTGCCTAGAAAATAAAAATTTTGAATAACGTAGTCCTCCACTCGAATATGGGCATTTGGAATTTGTTTTATCATTTATTTAATATTTTTAAAGTATTTATGAGCATTTATGAGTTTTTGATTAAGAAACTCAACGATTTCAAAGCGAACAATGGCAATACTGTGCAAAAAAAAAAAAAAAAAAAAAAAACCTTTTTATCTCCAGCATGAGAGACTGTGTATCGGAAATTCTTAAGATATACTCTTTTTAAATTACTTTACTATACTGCTGTTGAAGTCGATTTTATGGTTTAAGTACGAAGAACATGATATTTAATAAATAAAAGGTAACACAGAAAACGTTAAAAAATCGCCGCTTTGGGCGTAATATAAAATATGGAAGCTTTCAGATTTTTTTTTTCATCCGTTTCCGGTTTTCTTCTTTTTGTATTTCTTGTTCTATTATGCCCCGTGTAGAGTGATGAGTTTTAATTTTTAATTTACTTTTATTTATTTATTTATTTATTTATTTGTTTTGTTTTGTTAAGCAGGAGGGGTGAAAAATGGGCAATGCCCTCTCCGGGATTCGAACTTGGATCTCTCGAATGCGCTTCGAGTATGCTTCCAATTACACCACGTGCGGAAAAGAGGGAGAAAGTACCTTATATACTTCCCCTTGTAAAGAGCGACTGACGATTAGCGGACTCAACTGCCAAATCCTGACGATGACGGATTATTTTCCACCACTTTTTAGTTCGGGAACGAATTGTAGACATTAGTTTATTTTGAACCAGGAGACATGAAAAATGAACACGCCCTCGCCGGGACTCGAACCTGGACCTTTCGAAATACGTGCCGAGTGTGCTACCGTTAAACACGAAGGCTTGCAGGAAGGAAGGAGAAAATACCTTATAACTGAACCGTAGCCTTCTTTTTTTTAATTTCTTGTACGAAGTAAAAAGGAAGTATTGTAATCGCGAAAAGTTTCAGGCAGCATATTTCAACGAAAGTATCCATTTTGACCGCTTTCAAATGCTATTTAACGATGTATTTGCGTGATATCTGTACGTAAGGACAGAATAAAAGACTCTTTTCCTCCAAAAAAAAAAAAATATATAAAACTGCTTTAAAATGAATTCTGAAGAGAATTTTTTGTGGCGTCTTTACGAACGTATGTACGAACGTATCTCGCATAACTCAAAAACGAGTATCCTGAGAACGTTGAAATTTTGTATATAGGTCTGCTATAACATGTAGATGTGCACCTCGTATTTTGGTTCCAATCGGCCGCACCAAACGTATATAAATATATTTATATATCTATAGCCACTCTGTTACCCGGTTCAGTGATCTCAGTTTCTTTACTCTTATATGTTTGTAAATTGTACATTTTTTGCTTTAAAAATGATTGAATTATGTTGTTCTTATCTTCCAGTTAAGGTTTTTATGCCTTTAGTAAATCTGTGTGCAATATTTTTAGAATTATCAACAATTTTAAAATATTTTAAGTGCCGCTAAGCCTAATAATGTTTTTGATGGCGGCCATTGCTCCTTGTTTACATTTGAAACAGCAGGATAGCGGATTTGTTGCCAATCTAGAGAAACTTAGCTTCGCAACAACAAAGATAACGCCTTCATTTATTATTTAAATCATTCTTAATCCTTTCTGGAATTTTTTCGAGGAAATAAGCGTTTAAAATTTACTTTAATTTTTAATACATATATTTTGAGTTTTTATGTATTTTTGCCTTGTCGCGAAGTGAAAACTGAATTAATTGAATGAGAAATACTCAATCGTCTGTGAAAAACTGTTTCTTTTTTGTTTTGTTTGCTTAATTTCTTTTATACATCGTTCTAGCTTTATTATAGTATTTAAATAGAACATGTGGCAACGATTAGATAATTCTTCAAATGATATAAATTTTGTGCATTCTGAGTTATAATATGAACGAAATATAATACTGTTAAGTAAACCTAGCGCCAGAGTGTCGCTATGGTAAACAAAGTGAATTTTAAAGAATGCATTTATTCTATTGTGGTTTATGCGCTGTCGGCGAAGTAGGTTTAATTCAATATAATAAGTTTAAATGAAAGCAAGAAAAAATGCGTATAATTTAATATTCCGTACGAGGAAGTCATGTGGTGTACACATCAGATTTTTTTATTATTCATTTATTGATTGTAATATGTCTGGACACTTTTCTGAAAACCTCTTAAATAATGTACCTTGCTGGTTTTGAGTTTTTTCCCTGTTGTTCTTTTCGTTTTTGAGATTCTAAATTTTGTTGACGGTTCATGTTTATTATTTTGTGGAACTCCAATAATTCGTTTATATTCTCACCGTTCGTCAAGTCTTAGTTCCTAGATGAAATGAAAAAGTTTTTATTAGTTATAATAACAATTCCAAGTGCAAGGAAACGAACAATAAGCAATTAAAACATACATGTACAGAGAGCATATTTAGAGTTATTATGTATAGCTTTCTCATATGCTACACTTATGCAAATATGTAACAGTCAAATCGATTTATTAAATTTACAAATAATTTTGATGACATTTATTTAGAAACAACATATATATTCTGCATTGTTAAAGCTTTATCAAATTAATTTTTATTAAAAATTTGTTATTATTTATTTTTTGAAGCCTGGCTCCTCCGAATTGCGAGCCTTAACATTTGCTTGATTTGTCTATTGGTTAATCTGGCACTGATTATTGACAAAATTCTTACAAGAAATCCAAAAGTTCGATTATAACTAATACTAGAGAAAAATACAATCGGAAGATTTTTGGTAAAATTTTGCTCTCTCTACCTCATTTGTGTCTTATTTCCTGATTCTACTTGGAATCCTCACTTGATATGTATAAACAAATTTTAATGAGTTGGAACAATCATTTGCTTAAATGATCGATATTTGCATAATGTAAGCTTTAATCGAAATCGGAATGCAAAGCAAAACGAGAATATGTAGTTCTCATGAGAATAGAAGGACATTCATTCTAAATCGAAAACAATAATACTTGATGTTATGATGGCGGAGATGATGGAAAAGATAAAATAAACAGAAGAAATATCTTTCAAAACGTCCTCTTTAAGAAGTGAATAAAACAAAGAAGAGTGAGTGAGGCGGCTGACGCAAGGAAGTAAAAAAAAAAAAAAAAAAAAAGTGGGGAAGCCAACAGCTGGTGGAACGATGTAGAATGATAAATCGTGCAAACTTCGTAAATGTTCTTGAGGCCAACAAAAAGACCGAATTCGAATGGATAAAAAAACAAAGGGAAACATTCTTTTCAGGGTTGCTGCTGAACGCGGGATTTTCCAAGAGATTATGACTTTTATTGAAAAAGGCTTTGGACTTTTGTTTTGCAAGAGAGATCTGTGACTGATCGCTCTCGCAATCGATAATTTTATTCGAAATCTACGCCATATGGTTGCTTTTATTGACTAATGAGCGTGTTTTTTCCCCTATTTAATTTAACAGCCTCCTCAAATCCAATTTTTAAAATTAAAATAAAATAAATTTTATACTTGCTTTAGTTTTATAGAAAAATTCTATACATCTATAAGGTATTTCTCTCGCCTTCCTAGCATGCCTTCGTAGTGTAGTGGTCAGCACGCTAGCCGCGTATTCCAGAGGTCCATGGTTCGATTCCCGGCGAAGGCGTTGCTCATTTTTCATCTCTCCTTCTTCGAAACAATCTAATGTCTCTACACATCTTGAGGCAATTTCGGAGTCATTTCTCTTCAAGCAAAATCCTGGCGGCGAATTCATCCTGGGGGCAGGAAATACGTCATTCAAACAGGTAAAATTAAATTAAATGAAAAAATCGGATGTGGTCATCACATGACTTATTCGACCTATTAAATTGCACACATTTCTACCTGCACTTCATTTAAACTTATTTTCCCGATTTATTCTGACCTGAATAACCGATTTCTCAACGCAACTTAAAAATGCAAATTTTTTAAAATCAAATATCTCCCTCAATTTCTGTCGCAAGGAAGTGAAACTTCTTATAATTTTATTTTTTTCATAATGATTATAAAACCTTCCCAAATATAAGTATAGGAACGGGGGGACAGCATTAAAAATTAGATTTTATAATGAGTCGATTTTTTTTAAATTTGGTCTTGCCAAAACATGAATTTAAAACACTTCTGTAATTGGAAGTATATGTTTACGAACCAACGACTGCGAAAATAAAGGCAGGTAAGGACTTTAAGCGGATGAGGGGTGAGTGTATCTCTCTCTCTCTCTCTCTCTCTCTCTATATATATATATGTAATAATAAAATTCCATAGTCAAGAATACACTTAAAATTCTAACTGTATGTATTTTCATTTTTAATGGCGAAGGTCTCTTATTTGAAAGTACGTGGAATTAAATCCACAGCCCCGTAGTCAAGTTGTTTTTCCCGCCTTTTCTACACGTACAGTTATAGAATGTTCTGGAAATATTTAAAGCGAACTGGATTGGCTGACGTCATTTCTTGGAAGCTCCGCCTTTCCAGAGGCTATAAAAGGACTCGCAAAATAATATCGAAGGCCTTTTTCTTAAATGTCACGATGCAGTAAACTTCTTACAAAAAGTTATTAGTAATTCTTTTTATTTACTCCGGATATCTGATTTTTGTAACTGCTATTTCTCCTGAATAATAATAAATGGATCCTGTTTTCTAAACTTATCGTCTGATAATTTAAGCTACGACTACATTTATGATTCTTCACCAATCTTTTATTCTGGACATAAGCTGGTACATCACACACACACATATATTATATATATATAAACCTCTGGTACTGATGATTGCAATTAGATGTTAAAACAGTCCCATGTAAAAAATTTCAACGGTCTACGGCTAATCGTTTTTGAGCTATTCGAGTTACATGCATGCATACGTATGTACAGACTCACGAAAGAAACCCTTTTGAATCCATTTAAAATGTATTTTACTATCCGTTTTAGAGAATCTGTGCATACGAATGGATGACACGAGAAAAAAAAATTCAAATAGATTCGGGAATGGTGAAAATGGATATTTCCGTTGAAATACGATACCGGAAATTTTTCACAATTACAATACACCCTTTAATTTGTACACGGAAGTAAAAAGAATGAAGCAAAAATCATATCGTTATCCATGAAGGAAAAAAGAAATCAAAATGAACCGACATTAAAGAAACAACGCTTCTCAAAGTTTTGAAAAACTCTGTTGAAAATAAAGTCATTAATAGGTCATAATTAATAGTTGGTATATTGTGTAGAATGCGAAGGGCGGATTTTTTTTTAGCTCTGAACTTTAAATAAATTAATATTTTATTGACTGAGCAATAAGGGTTGTCGAATTTCAATAAAATATGCCTGCATTTCCAGTGCGCTGAATATATGCCATTTGAATAAATGTAAATTTGACAGCAGAAAATTTAATAATTAATTAATTGCTGCTATGATACATGGACTCTTCACTCAGTGTGCGATAAAAACTTCAAAAAAAGTTCTTTTTGAATGAAAACTTAATAACTGCAGGTCAGCCAATGTTATACGCACAAGATAAAGTTTACGAATAGGAGGGGGGCAAAAAAGATAAAGGAAACATTCAGGAAATGTATTTCATTGAACGTGGAAATAGTAAGAATGTATGAGAAAATCGTCGAAAACGTTAACGGTGCTGCTTACCTGGAATGGAACTCTAGCCTTTAACTTGTACAGTCATTAAGTTTTTTAAAGCAGACGACGTTATAAATGTACCGTGCACTCGCCAAATCCGAATACTGGACCTCTCGATCACTCGGTGAGAGTGCTTCCAGTTATACCACGAAGTTCTGTGGAAAGAGGAAAAAAACATATAATCGTTCTTTGAAAGGGCAACTGGGGATTAGGGGACCCCTCCCCCCCCCAAAAAAAACACCTTATAAACTTATCGGATGGTCGATACGTTGATAAACGGTTTATGGTCGATATGCTCGCTCTTACATTACCGAACCGCATGAGATTCATCCCCCTAATGTCTGACACAGTTAGGCCTTTTTCGTAGTTTAATGTTTTAACTAAAGCTTTAAAAAGATTAGTAGTAACAGTATTCATTAGATGGCAATGATGATAAGCTTTTGTTGCAGATAAGTCGATTTTGGTCACTAATATCCCTTCGTGACTGCTTCGAAGGCCAATTTTCTGGAGAAAATTTGGAGTTCCAAGTTTAGTGTGTAGCTATTTTAAGTCTTGAAATAAACCTTCCTTAGCCTTCTACTCTCGCTTTGATTAAAAAGAAATTTTTTTCAAAAACTGTAAATGACTACAATATTGAAATACGTTTTGTCAAGTTATGTTGAGAAAATACATCTCAAGCTTCAAGTTGTTTAATTTTATACTTATTTTAGTAAATTTCATTCGTATCTTTTTAATAAATAAAATCGTTTTCATGAAATGGATATTTCAAATCTTGCTTTAACTAAAAATTTTTAAGGAATTATTATTTTTATATGAAGGATTCGAGAGACTCCATATTCAAAAGATCCGAGGGAAATTTAATAAAAAACTTTCTAAGATTTGTTCTAAAATTTCGGGATAAGTACAAATGTTTTGATTTTTTAATCCATTTCGTTATGCCGTTTTAGGCTTACTTATAGCAATTTAATCTTCAATGGCAGTTCGGAAACGTGCCTAACAACGATTGAGTTGATAAAAACCTCTGAAAAATTGTAATTCGAAATAAATAAGTAGCCCGGGCGCGAATTTATCTTGCCAATGGAGAAAATATTAATAGTAAAGCTTTTGTGATTATGAGAACACCAAGTTCACCCCCGAGGACCTTGGTTAACCGGAGCTCGTATAATAAATGTGTAAGCTGACTCATCTACTGCAAGAAATTTTTTTCGAAAAAGTATCAAGATTGCGTCTGGTGCAGATGACATTCAAGAGGTTTCTAATTACTAATTATTGATAAGGATCACTTATCATTATAGAAGATTTCGCACAAACAAACGGAAGACTCAGTATTTGAATCCCGCGTAAGCCACACTGAACTTTCGTGTTTATAACTTCGAAACACTGAATAGTCTTTTTAGTGTAACCAAACTGAAATGTGGTGAACGGTAATTCGTCACCAACTGGATTTGGTCGAATCAATTTTGTCCCTTTCTAAAGTCAACCATAAAGTGAAAGAGAATGGAGTTTTTTTTTTTTTGTGGTGTAAGTGATTAGCATGTCAAATTAGCACCTAGAAGATCCATGATTTGAATTCTGGAGAGAGCACAGTTTGATTTTACATGTTTTCTGGATATCTGAGTGCATTGTAAATATGTAACTATTGAGCAAAACTATATTTTTTTTATTTGATGCTTACGCGTTCACATACAATAAATTCTCTATAAGACGACTTTTTTATGATTTCAGACAATTTTGGGCTTCTGGTGAGATGATACTCATTAGCATGATGATGAGTACTCAATACCATGATGATGAGTACTCAATACCATGATGATGAGTACTTAATACCATGATGATGAGTACTTAATACCATGATGATGAGTACTCAATACCGATATTTATTTGTGCTATTACTTTCAAAGGTTTTTAAGAAAGAGGTCACCATGAAAAGGGTCAGAGTATTTGTATTTGGTATTTCTTTTCAAAAGAGTACTAGGTAAGTTCCAGTTGGACAAGATTAAAGTATCTTCTAGCGGATGAGAGAGAAGGAAGAGCACGACGTTTATATCAGTTACTAGACATTTAGTTTATTTGAGATGCTATCTTGCTTTGTTTTTTGGCTAGTACAATGCAAACTTAATAAAATACTTTTATTCAGGCTGATTTATACCGTAGTGTATTATTTCAATTTGTAATTGAATATTGTTAATTGCTACTGATGTATGTGTTTTCCTTTTTGATATAAGGAAAGGAAATAATTTTTGGAATCTTCAGACTGAAAAGAAACAAGATTTTTTTAGCTGAAAAGTGTGTGAAGAAATCATTTCTAATGAAAGGGTCGATTTCAAATCCCTGCTTTTACATGTATAATGTTCAATCTTTTATCAGATTGCAAGATGACGGCTATAATATGGCAAACCTCCATCCAAGCTCGGTTGATGAGCATCGTGCGACACTCGCATCTGTCATCGCACAAGGCACCCACTGACGTCACAGAGATCCCGGATCTTCTAAAGGCGTCTGCTCCCGTCAATCAGTGCTGGCACTTTTAGCTCGTCCATCAAACGGAGAGACAGAAAAAGAGTTATACTTGCAGTGAAACTTTTTTAATAACTAAATTTCATGACCTGCAGATCAAGAAAACATAAAAAAAAAAAGAGAGACTAGATATCAAAAAAAGAATAATCCAAACGGTGGTTTTCATATTAGTTTCAAAATGTGTTGAAATGTTTTTGATCATCGATGGGGATGAAATGTTGGAACCCCCTTCAGAATTGATTACGATGAAGAGGGAAAAAATATCTGAAGGAATTTTGCAACGTTATGGGGAATTAAATAATCATAGATCCGCAATTTTTCGGCGTATTTGTTTACTGTTTTGTAGAGATTATTATGAAGCTTTTATCTCAAAATGAATGCTTCGCTCAGATATAAATATAAGTGAAATATCTTCTCAAGTTACAACAAATAATAATAATAATAATAATAATAATAATAATAAATAGTAGTAATAAATAAATAAATAAATCGTTAAGTTCTTACTTGTAAATTTAAAATTTTAACTACCTTACATTTATTACAAGCAAAATATTCTTTGATATAAATTATGACTGTAAAATAGCAGTACAATATCATTGTACTAAAGAATCAATGAATACTAAAGAACTCAATATTAAAGAATCAATACTAAAGAACTCATCATACTAAATCAATGAATATTTCTGTTTTTGATTTACAACGGCGCTTACTTACTGCTTTAATTAGCCTACTTTAACCCTACTACTAATTTCCAATCTAAATATCCTAAAAACAAAACTGTTCTCATCTATGCAAGAAATCATCTACTATACATTCAAGATCATACATTAGCTTTGAAATTATCAATTCATTGAGCATGTTTAGAAATTTTTAACTATAATAAAAAGTTACATTACATATATATATATAATTAAATTACAACAATTATATTGAATTTAATGTATCAGAGGAAAGAAAGACTTCACTTATGCACACCGTATTTTCTAAGCCATAGAACCTTCGAAAGAGTTTTTGTATACTATATTGATTTTAAAGTTAAGTGTTTGTAACAGTTATTTAAAAATTGCTTTATATTTCATTTATTATTGTTACTTTATATGGTATTTCTCCCGCCTTCTTAGCGTGCTTTCGTGGTGTAGTGGTCTGCATGCTGGGCGCGTATTCCAGAGGTCCGTGGTTCGATTCCCGGCGTAGGCTTTCCTCATTTTTCCCATCTCCTGCTTTCAAAAAATACCTAATGTCTTTACAACTTAAAACAATACGAAGGCAAATCTAGTTTTATTAATGAGTTTATAAGAGTTTATAAACTAGAACAGACAAAGAATATGTACAATTACAATAGTCGAATGCTTGTATGTATGTATCCACGCATGCTCACGTGTGTACTGTATAGGTGTGTAATAGCTACTTAAATGTACGTATGTAAAACACGCTTAAATGTACGTCGGAAGTAAAGTAACTTTCATAACATGAAGATAATGAAAAAATCTAATAAATTTGCAAGAAGTGCAAAAAAGGGGGGAAATTCAGTAAAAAATAGATGGTAAAGAAAAAGAGCTTGGATTACATAATTTATTTATCGTCTGCTATCTTATTAAAGAGAGAAGGGCAGCACTTAATAATACGGTCAATCAAGTGTATGTTGAGGGTAGAAGGAAATAGGGGCACGTGTCCCACTTGCCTTTATGTAAATCATGGAGGTAGGAAGTAAGATGGAGTAGCCCTAAGCAAGTTTCTCCCGTACCCTGCTCTGAAGCACCGGCGATCCCTACGTGGTGACCAAAACATTGGGTCATTTACCATTGAGTTCAATGGGATTTGACGCGTTCGGATGTAAATATTTTGTAATTACGTCATAAATATACATATAAATGTATATATTTTCTTTTTCTACAACACTTCAGAGTCCTAAGTATATGAAAACAACATATTTTTAAACAACATTTGATTCTGAACGTAATTAAATGCTATACTTTTCACAGGACAGTATTCTCAGAATGGTTTAATTTGAATGAAATATTTTCACAAGTTTTCGTTAATTACATTAGAAAAAAAATTAAGGTAATTCGATTTTATTCGGTTAAGGTACAAAAATTAAGATCAAAGTTTATTGTATTATTAGTCCAAAGGGATTTGAATCCCGAAGGAACATTAGTTTCGTTTTGGCATTTTGCGTCGGACTCATAAATGTCGGTTCACTTTTCAAACTGTTGCCACAAAATGTTAGAGTCCTGCATTATATTTGAAGAAATTAAATAATGAAAAATTTGCATAAATGTATGTTTATTTCTCGTATTGTGATAAAACAACGGTACATAGAGTCATCGAATTTTGAATAACGTAATCCTCCAACGAATATGAGCATGTGGAAGACCAAATTTGAAATTTGAAATTTGTTTTATGATCGATTTCCTATTTTTTAAAACTTTGACGAATTTTTGATTAACAAACTCAAGGATTTCAAAGCGAGCAATGGCAACGTTGTGCAGAAAAAACATTTTTATCTCCAGCGCGCGAGTCTCTGTATCGGAAATTCTAAAGATATGCTCGTTTTAAAACTATTTTGCGATATTGCTGTTGCACTGGATCTTATGGTTTAAGTGCGAGGAACATGATATTTAATAAAGAAAGGTAACACACAAAATGTTAAAAAAAACGGCCCTTTGGACGTAATTTAAAATCTGAAACATTTCAGATTTTTTTTTTTTAATATTAAAATTATGCATTATTTCTTTTCTATTTATAGAGCTTCTTCCTAAAATACTTTCTTAAATATGACATGATTTTTTGGCTTCTGAGGCATCTTTTAAATCGAAAAATGTAAGTCAATTTATAATTAATGCTCTATTCGGTTCATTTTAAATTAGAGAATTATTAGGAATTAGCGAAATACTTTAAATAGTACTTGACTTTCTCTGAACATTTCTGAAAGGGGATAAAATAAGTTTTTTTTTTAAAATATTATTTAAAACTTGTAACTGAGTTATTATAAAATGTAAGGGGAATAATTCTTTTAATTATACTTATCAGATTTTTTTTTACCCTTCATTTCAACAATACATATTCCAAAACTCTTTATTACGTTCTTAAGTGCGCATCTGATAGCATTTGCTTTACAATACCTTTTAACAGATTGCTTTCCAATACGAACAATTCTTGCTTAAATAGTTTTATAACGTATTTGTCAACAGGATTTCAATTTATGTTTACAATTCAATATTAAGGTTATATATATTTAGATAACATTTATAATCATTATAAATTAGATACATTTAATAATTAGATTTCTTCACTGTACTTTCACAGTTGTTTATAAGTGAATAAATTCTTCATTTCAAATACATTTATAAATAATTTAATGAATATTTATGTATTTTGTCAAAGGCAGATACATGCTTTTTGCAAGCACATGCATAAATACCCATTTATATTTCCTATTTTTCATTTCCGGCATGTGCAAATCTTTAATATCTGTGCATTCACTATATTTTTCGTGTAAAGTAATTTACACTAATTTAGCATACACCCGAAAGTTTTACATAAAAAATATGTATGAATATAATTTGAATGAAAATTACATGCATTATTTTTAATAAACACTCAAAGGTCAGCTTTTCTTCAAAATTCCTCCACGATGGCATCTCTCTTCTTTAGGCAGATAGCCCTTGCATACGTTACTCTATTTAATAAAAACTTAATCTGACCTATGTGCCTAATTACAAATAAGATATATAAAATTAAAACGATGAGTTTAAAATGAGCAGCAGTAAAGCCTCTCCTCTAAAAAATTTTAAAAGGTGCATGTTACAATAATATATGGATGTGAAAAAAATTTGTTTTATTTAAAACATTTTGGCATTTGGAAAATAAAATAAAAGTAGCGAATACTCTATCAAGGGTATCGAAAGACGTATACAATTTTAAATGTACCGTAAGGTATTTTTCATTCTTTAAGCATAACATTTATCTTAAAATCTATATTTTTGTAGTTCAACAGCTTAGAATTTTATAAAACAAATTCATAATCAAAATCGCTGTTGTTAGTTATCGAAAAATAACCAAGACGTGACTTTTGCGTAAATGTCACTAAACTATAGAAATTGCTGTTATCCATCACACTATGAATGTTTCTTTCATGCGAAAGTGTCCCTTTTTCGATTTGTATGGAACTGTCGTGTGTCGAAATACTATCAGAACCGTGTCAAGCGAGCTTCTGAATGTAAACAAAGAACACCCTATCTGGTGACTCAAGCTTCAAAGAAGTACTTCACTTCTAGCGCTGGTTGGCCCCTCCTTCCTTTCCTACCTCCATGATGTAAATCAGATCCATTATACAAAGTTTTCCTTTTTATACAATATAGAAATTTGTTTGGTACTCTGTCTTATTAATATGTGACTAAAAGGGCGATACTACAACATCACATTAGTAAGAAGTACGAGAGATTCAGCAACTAAAATTAATTAAAATTTAGGGAGGGGGAGTAACTATGTATTTTTGTTCAACTGTTAAAGAACCTTTCCTCCTTCTTCTGTAAATTAAATTACAATTGAGATTACTGGTTTTTGGAATCTTGATTCTTAATATTTCCAAACCACTAAACATACGGAATTATGTGATGTTCAGTCCTGCCTTGCTAAACAGACTTCTTTGCGATACCAGACAGAATAGTAACTATTTTAGGTGTCGGAGGTGTAAAGGAGAAGGGAGAAAGAAGGGGTGAAAAAAAGGAAATCCTAATGGGGGCTATTAGACTGGCGGTTCGTTTCGGGTCATTGGTGGAAAGGGCGGATACAAACATCAGAAGAAGGCATTAGTCTTCCTGAATGACAGTCGTTTTAAACTCGTGTTTTGGTTATAACATAGAAGAAGGTCAGAAATGAAATAACGGTTATCAATAAACAGGCGACGTGGTTTCTCTGAATGTTAAGTTTGTGTTAATTAACTTCTACCAAGTAATAATGAAAGTTAGTGCAGATCTTTAACACATCTGAAGGTTTCGTAGCAACAAACAGAGAAAAAAAAATCAAACCAATTTAAATATGTTTTTAACACTACCATTGGATTTAAAGCTCTATATCTAGTTAATCTCTGTCATACTTACTGAAATGAGTAATAAAATGTGTAAAAAGGTGTAAAACAAGTTTCATTTTTGAAAAGCTAATGGAATGAAACAAATGATATAATAAGTTCTGAAGGGAATATTCTGGTTGGATTTTCATAACGGTATTGAGAACATTCAGGCGCATATGTTTCTTGCTTTTGTTTAAAGCTGGATAGACAAGACACAATCTCCTGAACTATAGCATTACTGACTTGGTTTCGTTTCATCTTTTCTCGTTTATTCGTCTACTCAAAATCATCGCGATTCACCTTCGCCATTTTCACTGATTTCTTCCTCCCACGTAGCTGACTTAAGGTACCGTCAATACCTAGAGACCTTAGCGAGTATAAAAGTCCATATTTCGCCCGATATATTGTTGTTATTCCAGATAAAGTTATATTATGTTTCTTTAGAATACGCACTTCAAGATTATTTTTCCTTCCCGCCTTGGCTCGTTACCATAGTAATGATTATCGATTTTTCTATTTTCTACTTCATTTCCGTTAAGAGTGTTTTGCTTTGTGAGAAGCAATCGAATCAAAGCTGAAATGAAGTGAAGAAAATAAGTGCTACGAGATGCTGACAATCACTCTCCGATCGTAAATGACTAAACTTGAAGTGCTTTTAAAGTAACAGATTACACTATAAGTAAAGACTTCAGAACACTACAGAAGTATTCGGAATTTGATATTCGGAGAATTCACGAATCCGTTAAAAAAGGCCCTTTCATTTCTCGCTTTATAATCCCTTTTTCAAACAGCGAAATCTAGCTATTTCGTGCCGAGCTGGAATATTCTGTAGTGCCATATATAATATATTTAATACAGTAGGTATTCAAGTTTTGTATATTGCAGGAATATATGTTACAGAAAGAATTGGAGGCCTAGAAATCCTCTTGTACTATTTTAAAAATGTAAAATTTTATGAAATTTTTCAATTTTTAGCTTTAGAGCTACAAAATTAACAGAAGAAACAAAATATTAAACATTGCATTTTAGTTCTTTTACTTCTTCCTTTAAAAGTCAAACATTGGGAATATCCTCTCATACTCTCGTTAACAAACGGTATCATCAAGTAAACTCCCGATAAAAGAAAAAGAAGAAGGGGGAGACGAGAGAGAGAATCTTTTAATTCTACATTTTATTCATATGCTTGATTATTAAATTGATAAGTAAACTAATTACATCAATGTTTCTTATTTCTAGATTTTAATTTACTCGAGTTTGCTATAACGTCAACAATAATTAAGCTTTTTAATGCAATACAAAATAAATTCAGTTCGTAAAAACAAATGTTCAGAAAAGTGAAATATGTTTTTATAGATAATTTTAAACCAATGTGAGTGTTGAATTATTAGATTATTTCATGAAATATTTCATCGAATTTGCATGGCTGATGTTATTCACAATGAGAAAAATAAGAAGGATGACATTTCATCGGACCAGTTCGTATACGGTACGTTGATTTATATACTATCAAATAAAGGTACCACAAAGAATACACTGTAAGCGCTTTTATTCTTAGACGTTGAACTCTATTTTAAATGAACAGGAAAATAGTGGGCTTCAAAGCCTTTCAATTAAAAACCACTGGGTAAGTTCATAAAGTGCTGAATATCATGTTAATCTCGAAAAATTTAGCGGACAGTTCGTAAAATTTCATGTGCCAATAATTGAAATTTTAATAGAAAATATTTCATGTGCATGCCAAAAAGAAATAAAATTGAGCATGTATAAAACTTGAACGTTATGATCACGATTCACTATTCTATTTAATTCACGAGTTGGGAGAGCATAAATTTAATCAAGAATATACTAGTATATCAAGAGTCAATATACTATTTTCACGTAAAGACTCAACTTGAAAATAAGAACGTCCAGTTGAAATACAGAAATATTTAATGAAGAGCTTATGTACATTATTTACATTATTAAAACACAAAATTTTCATATAATATAAATTTTCCCATCATAGGGCCAAGATTAGTTTATCAAGAACAATTATTATAATTGTTGGTTACCGCTATGAGGCCAAGAACAGATCATTTCAAGCGTCAAACTCAAGCTAAACTAAAAGAGTTATTACATTCTTTCTCTGCCGCCAGTCACGTGACCTAGTCGGCGACAGACGATAAACAATAAAAGAAAAATTGGCTCCATCGGAGGGAAAAAAAAATAATTTCAACAGAACAAAAGTAACACAGAATAATCACGTTTAAAAATGTTTGATATTTATTGCGTTTTAGTTAGGGAGTAGTTTGGATTTATTTTAAATATTATATTTGTACTGCACATGATGAATACGAGCTAGGAACCACAATGTGAGCGGTTTTCATCCTTATTTTTAGTTTGATCTGGATTATACAATGCATACTGCTTAAAATCGACCTTTTATCTTTTGCCATATCTGGTGGTGGATGAAAATTCTAATATATCTATCTTCTCTTATCTCAAGACAACGCTCTCCTTATAGATAATATAAGATTCACTGTATTTGGAATAAAACTATATTCAGAGGGAGATCACCATTTTCGAATTACATACCCTTATATTTTAGCTCAAGATTTTACGTATGTGCTCAAACATATCAAGACGTAGGATTATACTTTAGGGCATATTTCAAAATTGTATTAAAATGATTTTATAAAATAAATGATGTATAACATAAAATCTGTATCTCGATTACACAGCAATTCAAACAAATGATAAATATCTGAATATTAATTAATTTTAGGTTTAAGTCTCTAAGATAGAATAACTTATGTAAAAAAGAATTACATATGGGACAAATTTACATAATACAGTTATGCACTTGAGTTAGAGGCAGAGAAATGTAAAAAATTGCTGATTTTTCACCACGAGCTTTTATTTTCTGTTTACAGTTTGTATTTTATATATCTGAGAAGTTTCGAGTCTGATTTTATTTTACATATAACATTAAGACCAGCACGAAAATCGATAATTCAAACTTGAGTGCGAAGGATTTTGAGCTTTTATCTGCGTTTCTTGTGCATATATGTCAAAATAATGGTTCAGTGCCGTCTCTGGATCGTTACCTAATTCTGGAACTTTAAATATTATTCGCAAACATAAACAAACCAACATTTGCAGGGTAACATCCATCTGCTTTTACAAATTTATGCAAAATTTTGGTTAAATTGATTTTTTTAAAACTGTTCATTTTATTTAATTTCTATGTTTCTTTTTTCTCTCTAGACAAACTGAAAGCATCTGAACCATCTGTGAGCATAGGTATTTGAAAAGTTTGGTCTATTTCTAAAGTTTCTGTTTGGTCCTGAATCGATACTGGTTTGATCTGGTATAAAATAGCAAGTACCACCTCTGATTTAATGCTGTTATTAATAATTTTGTGAAGGTTAAAATAAAAACTTGCTGTATGCATGTTTCAATAATTGTCATGTTTCATTAATGTATGAAAAAAAAAAGTTAAGGACGAACAAGAAAACTTGAATACAATAATATAAAAGCTTGAATTCAATATTCCTGGTTTGTGAATAAGACTTTAGATGCAGAGGTTAATATAGGTATTAAATGGGGATAATATGCCTTTCCACTTGAAGGCTCAAACTATTCTACCTTAGCTTATGCACATGGACCTATCTTACGGTTGCTTTGAGAAGATGATTTTGTACAAACAAGTCTTTGAGTTTAAATTAGAAATACAGTTCTGACAGAAATCCCTAATTTTCCCTTTTATTGAATAAAAGTGTGTAATATACGTGTAAGGAATGTATTGATATACAGGATGCTTATCAAGAAAACCGGTGTATTATTTTATCTGTCAGTAAATTATATATCACATTCGCTGTTACCTTTATGCTTTCCCACCTTTGTCTAATGAGATCTTTCAATCTGAATCCTTAATGTATTCTTTTTGTCAATTAGTATGTTATACTATATTTTTAATACATACAAATTTATTCTAAACAACATCTGCGGATTTATATGTAGTGCTAAAAATTTAAATTATATTTCCTAAACTAACAAATCTGTCGAAACTGTAGGTGTCTCCATCTAGTGGTTAGTTTCGAAATTAAAAGCATTAAGGTAAGAACTGAAGATAAGTAAATAAGTATGATAAATTAAAATGATAAGTAGCTGCAACGCAAACTATGCAGCAGTTTAAGCTGGGAAAAAAAAAAAAAAAAAAAAAAAAAAAAAAAAAAAAAGTCAGGGAAATTGAAAACTAAGGGAAAATTGGTACTCAAAGTTTCGGATTTCAAATGAAGAAAATCCTGGTTTTTTTATTCAAAGACTGTGTCAGTTGGATATAAAAAGAGCAGCGTAAGATATAAGATGGTAATAGTTATAATATAAAGCGAAATACGAAGAAAGTCGAGCATTATTAAAAATGAAGACACTGGCATTGGAAATAAGTATGAGCAACATAATTCTTGAGTAGTAAATGAGTAAATTTGTACGTTACAGTATTGGTAGGAATCGTGAAATACTGACGTAAATTATTTAAAGAGTCCATTGTTGGTTGGATCATATTCATTGATTGATCTGATTTCACTCTAATATGAAAAGTCTGTTTTTGAACAGAAGTTATAGGCAGCGGGCAGATTTAGATTATAGATGGTGTAAATCTTTAAATCAGTATATGGAATTTCATTTCTAATGAGCCAAGGGGCATTAGACATTCTCTATAATGATATATTTTGTATGAATATACATAACCATTTCGTTCCATCTTTGACGTAATGGATAAAATTACAGCAGTGTAAATAAGCATGACAGACATTTAACTGCATTGAAAACCATTTCTCTTTTTAATTTTCACTGATTTTTTTTTATTTCGTGGTCACAAGATTAATTGAAAACTGGGAATTATGCCAGACAAACAATGCAAGCAAAGTTCGTAGGCACCTGTGTAAAAACATATTTCTAGGCTCCCATTCCCTATGATTTACAACATTCCAAAAAAGGAGAATGTAATCAATGGGTTTTTACTGATGATGATTCTGGCTGGGGCGAGATTAATTATTAAGGAATATAAGCACGTGCTTATGGGGTACCAAGCTCGAACTCTTGTATGTATATCGAATGATTAAGACCATTGAATGCCATCGTTAAGATCGTTGGACTCAGGTTCAACGGGCTGATTGCATGATTAGTTATCATGGTGTCTTCGTACATAATTTGAATAAAAGCTAGTTTCCCTTAGAAAGTCCTCCGTCCTGACATCTCTTCCCTTTAGAGGATAGCTATCGTGTGCTATGCCGTAATAAAATAAACTATCATTTTATGCATTTCTTTTTCAATTAATTTTACAGACCATTAGTTTACTAATTGCATAGCAACCGACGACTGACTAAGACTGGATGGGATTATTTGTTACACATGCCAAGACTATCTACTTAAGGAGAAAAACGTTTTTGTGAAAGACTTTCTAAGAAAAACTGTCTCGTATTCACATTACGCATGAGGAAAACAGTCCTTCGCCGAAAGTTGAAGACTGAATAAGAAAAGTTGCTGAAAGTCCTTAATTGCATCGTGTGCTAGATTCCAGAGGAAAAGAAGAGTTGAATATTTTGATATTTGTTCTCACATGAAGCCAATTTTTATATTAAAAAAAAACTGAAATATTTCTCTTGTAGAAGCTGAGATATTTAAAGCAGGCTGAATAACAATTTTCGAATTTTATGACGAGACACTGGAAGAGATGTGTGTGTGTGTGTGTAAGATTATGGTAAAGCCTCGAGGGCTATCTGCCTAAGGGGAGTGATGCCTTCGTGGAGGACTTTCTAAGGGAGGGATTATTTGGGTTATTCAGTTATGGCAAAGTACACGAGGGCTATCTGCCTAAAGGGAGGGATGCCTTCATGGAGGACTTTCTAAGGGAAACTGGTTCGTATACACATGGGGAAAACCACGAAAACGCCCATGCAGCCAGTCCGTTTGCAGGATTCGAACCTCGGACCGCACTACCAGTATTCAGCGACTTTACCGCTCGGCCGCTGGTGGGCACACTGGAAGAGAAAAGATTTAATTTAATGATGCCTTCGTGGAGGACTTTCTAAGGGAAACTGGCTCGTACACACGTTACACATGGGGAAAACCACGAAAGCACCCTGCAGCCAGCCCGTTCGCGGGATTCGAACCTCGGACCAAACTACCAGCGTTCAGCGACTTTACCGCTCGGCCGCTGGTGGGCCGACTTTCTTACTAAGCAGATTAGATGCTGATTTAGGACACAGACATGAAAGAAGTTTTTGGGTTCACTTTTTTAACCATTCCAAGCAAAGTAAAGTATGCATGTGAAATCAGGTTTTTTTCCAAGATTGTAACACCACCCTGAGGGCAGGTGTTCCGAGTAAAAAGAGAGAGAACATGTTTTATTTGAATTTTACCTAATAGTCGAAAATGTTTTGCTATTTTTATTTAATGGGCAATTAAATGCGATTCTTTTCCTGTTAGCTGTTTCATTTAAAACAGAACTACTTCCGATTGCTTTCGTCGACAAAAATTGTAACAGCCCCTTGCTAATTCTGCTTCCTGAAATATATTTAAGCTTTCAAAAATTACACCAACTGTCATTCTCTTATTGTCCTTGCCGCAGAAAAATTTCTGCATTAGAATTATCCCATAAGATAATAACAATGAATTATCTGTACAAGTTTCTTAAAAAAAAGTGCAAAATATTAAAAGGAGTATGGAAGTAGTCGTATTTTACGCTTTTAAATTAAATACAGCTGTACTTGGGAACTTTGATCATATTATTCGACCCATTGCGAATTTGTACAAAATATATGCTATCATTATGTTATTTATCATTTAATATGTAAAAGCCAATGCCACAAAAATTTCATGTATGTAAGGATTTCAATTAATTTGTGTAACATACATTCTTCATCGACATGCTTCAGTAAAATGTTATTATGTGAGAAAGCTTTTTAAATTCTAAAAAAGCTTAACATTAGTTAAAAACTAATATAAATATAAGGTTCAAACTAACAAAATATAAGGTTCGAAAATAGTTCTACCTTATGTTGATTTAACAGGAAATTCTTAGAACATATGCGAAAGTTCTTGAAGAGAGTGGTTAGAACAAGAAAGTTATTTCATTGTTTGGAGATGCTTTTAATGTAAGGATCTGGGTAGTGACTGAAATTGACTCAAGAGAAGTCTACAGGAATTTTATCCTTTCAGAAAATCTTTATAACCGCAATTTATGGCAATGAAATGAAACCACTTTTGCATATCATTTACAAAACTTACATTTCTTACTAAGGACATTTGTTATTATAATTTTTCATTAATTTAAAAATACCAAACTTTTATTTCATAATTTAATTATCTAACCACATAATTTAATTATCTAACCACTAATAAGCAGTAATGGGAATGTAGCAGCAATATTCCCAGAAGCATTTTTAATCTTTACCCCAAATTAACTAACACTTTTTCGTGCATGGGAAAATATCTAAAAAGCGGCAATAATACAAAAGCATTTTTTGGATATCCTTACTCGACATTAATGAATTACAGAATGTCATGATGTCCCATCCTCTCGCTTGAGCAGCCCTTGTCACAGGCTTGTCTCAAAAACTGCAAAATGTCTTTCATGATAAGCCTAATTATCAAATTATCACTAGTGTAAAAATACTAATGGCCTTCATCATTAAAGACTAGAAAGCTCTCGGTTCGCAGGAAGTCAGAATAACAATATACAACTCATAACTTGCAGCTTTTCCTTCTGTAATAACTTTTAAAGTACATATGCTTATATGGAAGTAAAAATAAACAGCCTACTTCTGTTTTTTCTCCATAAATTTAAAATTTAAACATGTAAATCTAATTCAGCAGAACATCTAAGGCCTCTCAGTTATACGGCTGGATTCTTTGCATATTTCCTCCACCGAAAATAAGAGAAGATCAAATATTTGTTCTTTGCATGCAAAACAGGAAAATGTAGAACTTGAAGGAGAAAGCTACTGCTACATGTAAGATGATAACTGCATTTAAGAAAATTGTTTTCATTTATTTGTAATGTATAGTTTCTTAGAGAGGATTAAGAGGTTTTTGAGGGTTGTTGAAGTTGTCTCATATGTCTTTTTAATCTTCTGGGAAAGGAAGTTTAAAAGTTAAAGAATACAGGCAATAATTGCAAACCACAATATAACTTAGGCTAATCAAACTGAATGCCAAATGCAGAAAATGAAGTTAATCTTTTCTTTGATAACTGGAAATTTTCAGTGTTTAGAAACATTTTTATGCTCTTTTTTATTTTATATCAGCGAATTCGACCGCATTTGGCATTGTCTAATTTTTATTTCATTGTACCATTTTTAGTTGGTGACAAATTCACAAGGTAGTACGAAAATTTTTTTATCAATGGTAGGGTTTTCCAGTGTGCACCAATTAGGCAGGACAATTCGTTAAACTGTTTTTCGTTCGGTAAACCCTTTGTTAAAAATGAATTTATTTGCAGAACATACCGTCAAGTTTTAGTCCAAAGTGGCTTTGTCCCTGAAGGACTACTGTTTTCGTTTTGCGGTTTTGCGTTGAAAACTTTAAAAGACTGTATCACTTTTCAAATCGTTGCCACCAAATACTATCGCCCTGTATTATATTTGAAGAAATTAAGTAATGAAGAATCTGCATAAATGTATGTATGCTTCTCGCATTGTGATAAAAGTCCATTTTCAAAAATTCTTGAGAAGTAATGTAGTGAAAGAGCTTCATGTGAAAGTTTGGTATTTCAGCACTTCATTTTCAAAAATGCTATTGTAATATCTTAAAAAGTATTATTATAATGTGTAATAAAAATCTTTACAAAAATTCATTTTTTAAATATGAGTTACTATTTAAATTACAGTCTTAAAATGTTTATTATTAAACACTAAAATAAAATTAAAAATTTTTCTAAATTTTCTAGTACAGCATGAAAGATATTGCATAATTTGTTAATTCTTTTCGAAAAGTTATGAAATGGCCTGCGTTAGATTTGTGAGCTCTAAATATCTAAAAAAAAATTACAATATGAAAATTTAGATTAAAATATAAAACCTCAAAAAAGAATTTAACATTTTAAATTAAAAGAAAAAGAGGATGGTAAATAAATAAACACAAAAATAACAAAATAGGAAATGTAAAATGCCACAAAATTGTAAAATAAAGGATTTTGTACTAGAATGCATAGACTGTAACATAGAATATTAGCAACAACTTTTACGATAACAACAACAATAACGACAACATCGCAAATATTCTTAAAAATTTATCAGTTGACTCTGTTACAAATATATTAATAAACTAAATGAGTTTTAATTTATGCCCATTAGATATGCTATTAAAGAAAGAAAAATAATTAATTTAAAATTTTAAAAAATCAAACTTAGATTGGTGTAGATTTTGAATAAAACTCTGCCGATATTTAAAGCGATCAGACATAAATCAATAACATTTTCTGCCTAATTTAAAATTTTGCATTGGCATTATATATAACCTTCCAGTTGACCGTTCCTACCGGGGATGCAGCTCGTAAAAGTACGCTGGCTGTCAAAATCAGGGGCGGCCGGACTCTCGTGATTCCGCGCCTATATATTTTTAATTTATTAAATTCATTGTAAGTACTTTTTATACAGTTTGCCATATGTAAGTACTTAGTGAGTTTGAAATAAAAATTTTATTAATCACTGAGCACTTTTTTTTTTTTAATTTGGGGGGCTGCAATCTTAGGAAAGTACGCGGGGAGCCAATGGCCTAGGAATGGCCCTGGTTATAAAACAATTGAGAATTCTGTTTGTAATGTAATTGTAGTTGCGATTTTGTAGTCGGTGGCGCCATCTGTCGATAAAAATTGGAAGTATCTAAGTACCTAAGATTGGCAGCCAATGGTCTAGGAACGGCCCTGCTTTACAGTTTAAAGTCTGAATCGTTAAGAAGTATGGTCGTTGCTTTTAATTCTTTCATTTTGTTAAAAATTAATAAATTTAATTAAAGATAGTATGTGTTCTCTTGTGAGCCTCGAACGACGTAATCCAGGGAACCTAGACTCTATAAACCAAACAAAACATTTATTCAACTTAATATAACGAAATATAAAGT
The DNA here is from genome assembly GCF_044657685.1 of Stegodyphus dumicola. Lineage (NCBI taxonomy): Eukaryota > Metazoa > Arthropoda > Arachnida > Araneae > Eresidae > Stegodyphus > Stegodyphus dumicola. The sequence goes on along the minus strand of NC_140771.1, from coordinate 33,246,881 downwards.
AAAAGAAATAAAAAGAGGTGGTCACCAGCTCCGTGCGATCTCCAGTAAAGCCAGCACTGGGCTTTCCTGGAACAGTAGCAATACAGCCAAAGCAGAATAGCTATTTGTAATGAGCAACTTAGTATAGATTAGCTGCAGAGAGAAATACAGGCACCGTTCCGAAGCAGCTCCGCTCCTGAGGAATTCACGTGCAATTTCCATGAGGCCCCAACCAGTGTGCTTTGCCAGATGGCAATACTTTGAAAAATGCAGAAAGGCATGTGGAAGATAAATTAACGATGTTTCACTCACCGGAAGCATTTTCCGAGGCACATCGATGATAAACGCTGCCTCTAGATTCTTTCTCTCCTTTGATCGCCACTTACCAAGGCATGATCAAATCTACGAATTTTATTTCGTAAGCATACAATCTGAAATATAAATTGAAAATAATACTGCTTCTGTGATGTGTTAAAAAAAACTGTTTTAAAGTAAGACTTTATAAATTAGTCATCTATTAGTATTAATTTAAGCAGAATAAATTTTAGCTAATTTCTGATCATCATGAAACAGTACTTATTTGAAGTGAAAATATTAAAATGCCATAACTTTAATTAGCTGCTATTACAAGTTATGTCTGATGTCATTTAGTAGTGATACATATCTGTAGCAAATTAAAAAAATCTGACCAGTTTTTAATATATATATATATAACTCAGATATCAGGCGCTATAACTTAGTAGCTGTTTCCTGATATTTCAGGGAGTAATAGAAGCCAGATGTTGAGAGTTCAAAATGCTTTTAATAATTTATTTATTTTATTTTTTAATTCAAACGTGAGTAATAGTAACATAATGAATTACGAAAGTAGTTCTGGTTAATATTTAAAGACAGTAACAACATTGGTATAAAAAGAATATGAAATGGAATCGAGATGAGCAAAACTGGTGCACAAAGAGAAGGAAATGATAACATGGCATTATACCAACAAGAAGAGATAAGGTATATCTCTTTTCATCGCATTAAGTTTTCGCAATGATTATTAGTATAAGAATCACAGCATACATGAAATTAAAAATAGAATGGATAATAATAAGGAATGGACATACGAATTCAGTGAATCTTGCAAAAAATTGAAATTATAAAACTTGAAACCATACATTTTTTCGTCATTTAAATCTTTTGCATCTTCAGCTAAAAAAGTCAACTCCAAATCTATTAGTTTTATTGATATTTAGCAGAAGCATTCAGTGAGAAGAAAAAGGAACACAAGTGTTTCAGTTTCATGGCTCCTAATTTATTAATATCATTTATGGTGACCGTAAGTACCCCGCTCTTAATTTTCTATAGAAAATTTAGCATTACAGTTAATTTTCTACGGAAAATTTAGCAATTATCATTAAGATGCTTAATTCTTATCAGTGTTAACTTTTGAAGTAATAGATTCCTCTACACCTTCTTCAATTTACAAAGCTTCTAAAAAATTGCAACAAAATTTGAGGTGTTACTCGAGGATGTTTTGTCAAATTATATTTAGAAAATAAACATAAAATTAAAAAAATTTTAATTAAATTCCTTATTTACTACATTTTACCTGTATCTTCTTAATAAGTACATACATAATTAAACTTCTAAAAACTATATTCTTAAATATGTTTTTTCATTAAATACAAATTTAGTTAGACTTAAAAACAAAGTTTTTTTTATGTTATTATTATTTGAAAAATTTGTAAACCTTCTAGGATTCAGATTCAAGAAAATGTAGGAAGTCCTCCAAATTCTTATTATAGTTCTTGTTTGTTCTTGTTTGAAGTTAAGTTAGCTGATAAATTGTTCACTAGCATGAAACACAAATTAAGTTTTGTTTTCCATGTGGAAAAAACGAAGGTTTCCTCCTTTTTTTGTTTTCCAACAAATATTTAATGATTTCGGTGAGGTGAGACGGCTAAAGAAAAGCGATTTCTTGTGATGCTGTAAAACTTAATTTTGTTGGAACGATTACTAAACATAATTAGTGTTTTTAGATACAATTTAATAGCCGTGAAAGGGGAAAGAAACCAAGAAGTTGGTGAACATAGCTATAATTTTTGCATCCTTTTATGTGTTTTTAGATGAAATTAAACCTAAGGAGCATGACAAGAGCAAGTCACAACAGGAGTTCATAATTCAAGAAGCAATAGTGAATTAAAATTTAATTTTAGTATTGATATACATATTTTACATTGTGACGTGTATACAAATTTAGAGGAGGGAGTTGTTAAGAACAGATACATTTAAGAAAATTTTTCTTGCTTAAACGGAATATGGGCTTCAGAAAAAATATACTTTATGCTAGAAGAATATTATTTCTTCTGCACAATTCAAAATTTCTATAATGGATAATTTGAATATTTTATAATTTTCTAATTTTTTAGCAGTTATGGTTATTAATAACCCAATAAAGACAATGCATGTAGATGGCATTGCCGCTACAGTAAAGGATTTGTAAGGGAGAAGAACGAAATGTTCCATACAAAGAAATCTTGTTCCCATAGACGTAATGTAAACCCAAAATTCTTTGGCTACAGATACTTGCTAGTCTTGTGGCGCCATCTATAATTCATAATTGTAACTAATTCTTGCTGAGGAGCTTTGCTTTTGGATTTGTTGATGACGTTTTAGCCGATAGACGGCACCAGTAAATCAATTAAATTTATTTACCTATTTCTGCTAATTAAAACAATTGTGGAGATAAACTCTTTAGGCTCAACTCCATAGGAGGCAGGAGACTCAACAGATTTGTCAAAAATGTTTCACGAAGATAACTTAAACTTCTAACCTAAAGAAGTGGCTACCTCTTCCCGATTTTGGAGAGGTAGATTTCACATCTCAATGAAAATGGGAAGAAATTCACGAACCGCGGTCTGAAGATACTAATCCATAAGGTTACCTACCCGGATAGATGACAATCTTTTAATGATCTGGTTTGAGCACAGTGTACTCTCAGAGCCGAGACTAGCAGACACCAGATGTTAGCCAATGCAGTAAACGACTCCGGCAGCACTAAGTAAATTTCTAGAGCTCCTTTGCTAGAACAGACGCTCTACGTGACGACTTTTTTCTTCGTAGCATGGTGATCCAAACAAAACAAGTAAAAATGAACTTCAAGTACTGAGATGCCGTGTCTTTTCTGCGCCGCGACTGAAGCCACAACTTTTGTCTTCTTGTTCTTCATAAATAGTTAATATTTCATTTTTAAAAACAAATAAACTCTCAGTTGTGAATATTAAATTTTTATGACTGGAATGAATTATTTTCTTAAAATGTATTGTTATTTTAGAATTTTTTAGAAAATTTTTTGTTTCGTAAAAGACTGCAATTTTTTAAAGCATGTATAAATAATATAATATAATTTTTTATCCAATTAATTTGGGTTATTTTGGTTAATCACATATACTGTAAATTGTCTATTTTCATCAAGAGATGATGAATTCTTATGCACATGACAGAAGGCGATGTGTAATTTCAGCTGATATATATTGGCGTCCAGCAAAAGTGCTTTGTTTCGTACAGAAATCTGATTTCTGTTACGTCATGTACCTCTGCCTTTAGTATTTGAATAATTTAAGATATTCTAATTTAAATAAATGCAAATTTCCTTCAAAATATAGTACCTCTAGTTTTGCCTTGATGGAATGTTCGAAAAACAGAAAAAGGAAGACTTATCCGAGAATCAGATATGAATAATCCTTTTATTACGACTAGAGGCACTTACAATTTACAGTATAATTTCACTTTGAAGAATAACGCAGACACCATTACATACAGATATATTTTACGCAATGTGCATATTTAGAACTGCATCTTTTAAATAAAAGGAGCGTTGCAGCAACTTCACGTTGACCTTAAAAATGTGAAAGATCGATTTCTTTCCTATCCATTAATCTTTCACATTTTTGTAGCCAGACTATCTATTAGCAGACTTGCTGCACTCAATCTATTATTCGCTTTCATTTTGTTACTTAAATTCACCGATTATGAGATTCTTCAATATTGTTGCGTTTTTCTTTTTTCTGACACCAGTTGTTACGTTATTTTCTTCCTTCACGTTCGTACGGGGTTCGTGTGGATTTGGAGTGAATAACGAAGACACTACTTGATGAAGTATCGAAACACACTTTATTAGCCAGTATTGTCAGGACAGCTCCAAAACACGTTTTTACAGTCGACGATGAACTACTATAAACACACTGACACGATCAAGGACACAGCCCCCAAGTTATCAGGCTATCACGGTGGAGACAGCTTCACGGCAAAACACTAGAGTACAGCTCCCGACTCTGCTTGGTCGTTCTCGAAACTTCACGTACTCTCGAGACTCTTCACGTTACAGCTCGCGATACACTCGACGACACACAGAGCACAGCTCCCGACTCTATGGTTCAGTCATTCCCGGAGCTCAGCACGCTCTCTCGACAATGCACTAACCGCGATACATTAGGAGACTCCTTCGGGGCACTCGACGACCCACTCGGCACTCGCTCAATGACTGACTATCAGCTCGCTAGTCGAGGCACACTCTCGATACTAACTAATTCTCCGCGTACCAGAAGGGTTTATATAGCTTTTGGCTAGTGTTCGAGAACATTCTGGGCTAAACCTGTAAGAATTCGTTCCAGAAGCTTCTCCATCCGTCCATGGCATATCGCCAATTTTGTCGCCAAACGGGCTATTTCTCGCCAAATATAGCAATCCTGCCTTCTTTTTGACATTTTATGGCAACCCTAAAACTGCTTTGCGGGGAAGCCATCTTACCGCGCCTGTACATTTCGTAACAATATGATCAAGCTACGCAAGTCAACTTGACATTTTATTTCTTTGACATCCAGGTCAACACTGTTGATACATTTTAGCTTTTTTAACTTCATTTACCAAACTCCTCATTTTTAACGTTTACATAAAAAGTTCAACAGCAAATTCACCATATTTTTAAAAAATCCCATATCTTTAGAATTCAACTTCCCCCTTTTCTTAAAACCAACTCTTCGCGAGATCATCTGTCTTTTGGGCTGCCATGTATAGTTTTTCAATTTTTTTTCTAAAATTATAGCCTGAGTTTTTATTTTTCCAAATCTGCTTAAATTTCATTTCTATCTGTTTTAGAAAATAAGTTATAGTTATTTTAATATTACTTGATAACTACTTTCTAGACTGGAAGCAGTCTTCTGTTAAACGGAAATGTGCTTTGATATTTATTTGCGATGAATTTCCTTTTAACAAAAGCCTGATAAATAATTATAAGTAAAAACATAAAAAGAAAAAATACGATTTCAATCTGTCAACATACTTTAAGTTCAAATATTCGGTAACACAAGGAAGTTAGAATAGACGGAATAAGCCTGACGTCACAAAAGTGAAGCCAAAGAAATGTCAGCAACGTGACGTCACGACGTATCATGGCCGCCATACAGCGTACTGATAAGATTGCGTAACATATTATTAAATAAAATTACACCGACTTTGACAGCAAATATCAACTTCCGAAGGCGGGACATAGACGGAGGTGGTAATAAAAGTATAAGTTTCGTCTAGTTCATTTGCACCTAGGGTATTTTTAATTTCTACTTCCTAGAATGTTAATAAACCAATATTTTTTCTTTGGTATTTGTTTTTATGGGGAGGGGGAACAAAAAGGGGAAATAGTTTAGACATAAAAGGATAATGCCATTTTTTAAGGCAATTAATTTACCAAAATAGTTGTTACGGTGATGCAGCAATTACTGTTAGTACTCCAAAGATGTTGTTATTATCAACGAGCCAATGCATGCGAAATAAGATTTGAACAAAAGTGTGATGCTTTACCAAATGTTGTACTCGATATTATAAAATAAGCATACTTAATTCCCGCTAAGGAGAATTATTAAAAAAATATCTGAATGGAGAAATTTAAAATAAAAATGAGACTTTTAATGAGGCATCACAACGAAATTTTTAACACTTTAGCATTTGAAGGACCATAAAAAGTATAAAATTCCCATTCATGATTCTAAAAAAGACGTTACTCCTAATGCAAAGAAAGCGCTCAAAAATTTTGACAGCAATAAAGAAAAAGAAAACGAGTGTCCTAGACAGTAGAAGTAGTGAACTTCATAAATCAATAAAGTCAGTTATTTATTTATTATCTGTTAATTTTAAATTACTTTACCATTGCTATTTAGTGTTACTAATTTAAACAAATTTCATAACTTTTCTTTTCGATGCATAAAAGTTTTCACGTATATTTTTTGCATATGTTACGGTGAAACACCGAAATCTGAAGAATGTCGACTTTCACCGGTGAATGTCAACATTCACATAGTATTTTGGTGTATATCCGAAATATTTTCCAAATACTCTTATTTCTGACTTAACCGGTCAATGTCGACATTCACCATGTACTAATGATGAATGTTGAACATATAACAATATTATATTTTCTTCTCCGCAATTCAGTAGCGAATAAACGTACTTGAGACTTGAAATATGTTCTTAAGAACATGAGGACCTAAAACACACAACATATTCAAAATGAGAAAGGAAAATAATAGAAGTTAAAAACTTACTTAATTATACAGTACGTTCTACATGAGAAAATAAAATAACAGTAATAAAAAACTTACTAAATAATGTGATTCAAATCTTATTTATTGCAACAACTTAAACTATTATGGCACTTTATGACCTCTCTTTTCGACTTTCACCAGAGCATATCTGTGATTGTCGACATACACCGGTGAGGGTGCCGAATATACAAGAACGTAGTACAATATTCGATCTTTTACCGACGTATTTGGTGAATGTTGATATTCTCCGTTGAAAGTCGACATTCTCCAATTTCGGTCTTTCATGGTAACATATATATAAAATATATCTTTTGTATATAAATATATTTATTTTGTACATATAAAATAGAGTATATGACTGCATACGTGGTTGGTCGCAGAAACTTCCAATTTCAGAAATGCATCAAGTAAGGTAGGCTTTTAGTCAATAACAGTATGAACACGTGAAAGTTTTAGTGAAAATATAAACTGTGTTAGGAAAAGGGTTCCTACAGTCAAACTAAGTAAGAGAAAGAGAAAAAAAAATTAAGTTTTAAAGTTGTTTAAGAAACTATTAATTAAAATTTTTGATTTATTATTTAATTTAGTAACCTATTAATAGTACAAAAACGTTATGCATAATAAGCTTTCAAATCTAAATTTCTGAAAAATATCTTTCATGTTAAAAAATATGAACTGGGAAATATTAATTATACATAGCATTAATATGGAAATTAAAATTTAGAATTTTACATTCAGTGAAATTTAATTTATACAATCCCTAAAATATTAATGTTTTTCCACTGTGTAGGTTCCTCGGTATCAGTTTTACTAATCGGAGTATTTTTCATATTTAACTTAATGGGAGTATATACAGAAACATTTAAATTTAATTTAATCATATTCAAAACTGTCACGTGACCAAAATGTTTACCTTATATGAATTCTTTCTTAAGTCCTATTTACAGATTTATGATCATGGTATGATAACCATTTATGTAATGTTTAGTTATTACTGCATATACTGAGTGTAAAATTTTTGAAAACTTTTACCAACATTTAAAGGAATGTTTTACGTTTTCTATGTATTTGCTGATAGTTCCTAATTTTGCATGGTGGTGAATACCATCTTATAATTTCATTTTGTCATTTTGTTGTCTTTTACCAAACATATGGAGCATTTGAGGATTGTCCCCAAAATTTTCTACCGCGGATAATATCATTTTCAGTAATATTACGATTAATTTTTAAAATGTTAGTAACCTCCAAAAGAAATGTTACGTAGTTACAGATTCATACCATATGATAACTGTAAGCTTTGGCTTGTAAATAGAGGCATGATAATCTTTTTGCGTATCTTAATCAGTGTTGATTTTGGCCACTTATCCTATTCTGGAATAAATACGAGTAATAATCAGAGTTGCGGCCAGTGCAACTCTGATTAAAAATCTAGTTATAACCACGTGCAGTGCTGATAAGGACCACGTGTTTCTGTGACTCCTTCTCCTTTATTTTCTTCTTTAGGTATTTCTTTCTTCTGATGAGGAGGGACCTTTAGCTGCCCTCGAAATCGATTGAGTGTTTCATTATAACTACGCTAAATACAAGGTTGTTTTTACGATTTTGATTGTCACATTAGCGTGTTTCTCTTCTAGTCTAGTTTGTGCTATCAACTTTTAAATTGTTGATAATTCTACAACTATTGCATGCAAATTAACTAAAGGCCTAAATATCTTAGCCGGAACAACATAATTCAATCATTTTAATGAAAAAAAAGTGCAATTTCCGAACATATAAGAACATATAAAAAATTGAGCTCACCGAGACGAGTTTAGTGATATATATATATATCTTCTAAATCCATTTTAAATATTCCTTATATAAAAAATAAAAACTAAAAGTTATCTAATTCCATTTTATAATCCGTTTTGAGAAAAAGAGTCCTTTAATTCTGTCCTTATGTACAGATGTCACCCCAAAACATCGTTAAATTGCATTCTATAGCGGTCAAAATGGATATTTTCGTTGAAATACTATACCCAAAATTTTTTGTGATTACAATAATTCCTTTACTTCGTACAAGGAAGTAAAAATAATTGCTCATATTCTAAACACTTCATTGTTTTGATACTGTCATGATACTATCAAAACACTGAAACACATTATGATAAAATATGTGTGTTACGTTTGCATTCAAACCTGAGACTTTGCAGAAGAAAAAAAGGCAAATTCTTCATCTTTTGAGAAAATGTTAGAAAGAAATGGAAGAGATTAAAGTAGCTCTATAAACCAGACACCATCTGACAATAAATTAATAGACATATTTAAAAGGACAAACATATTTTAAAGATACAAGCACATGGCTCAAGATGGCGTTTCAGAACAGTAAATGTAGAAAGCAGAAATGAAGTCGAGTGGAGAAATAATTCTCCCCATAGATCCGGAGAACAATAAAAACTGCAGTGATAAAAGTGATGCTAAAGGAAACGATTAAACTGAAATGGATAATATAAAAACTAACTATCCCGAAGGTGCTAAATCCTTGAACAAAGCTCTTCAGCAATTTAGAACAGCACTCATATGCTTCTCCTGTAGCTCTGCTGTGGAGAAAGAAACTAGTATGATTGTGCAGTGGCTGAAAAAATTATAAGACTGTCCTACTGTAAAATAGTAGACATTAAAAAACAAAACAAAACCCCTTTAAAAAATGAAGAAGTCACATAAAAATGCATGACGTGTGGAATTTGGAAAAAAGGTTTCACTTTACTAGAGTTTTTTTATTCCAATTTTTTAATCAGTATTATTATCCCAAGAAAAGATCTTGTTTAACTGAAATAATCAAATTTTATCTACCGTTAAAAGAGTTTATCAAAAAGGTATTAATACTACTATACATATTATCAGAATTTTAAATGAAGCATTTAAAAAATCCCTTGTCTAAATAAAAACTGGTATGATTTCAAATTTAATATTTATGAACCGTGTTTTCGATTATCCAAAGTGGATACAGTCCCCGTTAACAAGATAATCGAAGTTCTAGTGTAAGTAAAAGTTAAGCTCGAAATGTTCACCAGACACTATAAATTCGCCCATAAAATGTTTCACATTGAATTTCGAATTCAACTTTTTAATTAGTTATGGCAAAATAGCGATGGCAGTAAATAATCAAATAATGGATCTGATTAAATTTGAAAGATAAATTAAAGAGGTTACGTCTCGTTCAAGGGCAACGCATAGCTATGTACAAAAGTGTGTGGAGTATAAAATACTTAATCTATCGGTTCGTGATCATAAAGTGCTTTTTAATTCTTAGTTTGCTGATCATTAATAGATTCATTAAATATGAAACATAAATTAAATGCTCTGAGAACAGGCTATGAGTAGTCATGCTTGCAAAATGTATTAAAGATATGCTTTCCGAAATGGCAATATTTGTTGAGGCGCTTGCTTGGATGGTAAATGTTGCTGTTTATTTTATCCGTCTTTTTAAGTCAGTCATTTCGCAAACCATTAGCATGCCTAAAGATTTCATTTACCGCGATTATGAAATAGATTTCTTGAAGTCCAAGGAGGAAGAGGGGCGATTATAATTTACGCAAACAAGGAGATAAGGTAAGACAAGTAAAAAATTAGATTGAGCATTGCACTAGCATTTGCCACATCCTTGTTCGTCTAAACATTGCTTAGTTTTAACAATTGTGGACGAAACAAGTAAGTGCAACATTAGACCTTGCAACAGCTCTAGCTAGTACGCAGATTAAATTTGCAGGCACAATTAATGCTTTTAAAGCAGCCCTCTACGCGAGAAGATTAAATGAGATATGTGTTGAGGTTTTGCTAAATCCGTAGAGGGTGGAAATGATCTGCTGTTGAGGCTTAGTAAAAAGGGAGGAGAGTTTTCGGTAGAGAAGAGGAGTAATCGAGGGAGGTAAAAAAAAACTTCCAACCTACGTAATCGTTACTACTTTGAAGGGAATAGGATGAAATAACTGTCGAACGCAACAATATGCTTTCGACGTGGTGGTAACATTGGGTAATATGTTTCCGGTCGAGCTGCCTCCGGCCTTTTCCGGTGGTCACGTGGCCTGCCACGCGCTCCTGTGCGCGGCGAGAGACAGGCGGGTCGGGGTAGCGAGAAACAGCTCTGTTGGAAAAACAGGCATTGTCCGGAATACCACCCCCACCGAAAGCCCGAGAAACGACAGAACAAACAAAATGGAATGGAAGAATATCTGAGGAGTTCGATGTTAGTGTGATTGACAGCTCTACAGTATGCAACCTAGTTGGATATTTCATTTAAATATTTGTAGACCTTAGGAGCAAATTCATTTTATATGAGATATAACAGCCTCGTGTGAAAAAATTCTTCTTTAGTATATAACAGGGATGGCCAGGCTTCAAGACGATGGGAGCCGCATGATAGGTTTTATGAGTGTTCGAGAGCCTCAAGTCCAAATTTATACCGTTTAAAAAATAATGAGACAAGTTTTGAACATAAAGAAACTTTTGAAGTAAATTAATGACTATGTGATTAACATGATTACATATAAATATGAATAAATGCATCTTATATCTACTGCTCTGTGTTTAGGAAAGTTAAATCCAAAGGAAATAAAAATTTGTAACTCTTGTACTGGGTAACAAAGCTATTTGTATTCAAGTAGAGAAACCAAATATTTTCTTCTGATTTTATACCTCGCCGTTTATAGTTATTGTTGTTTTATTTTAGTAGAAGTAAAAGGAATCGGAAGCATATTCGTTGGTCTACAATCAGATAAAAAGTGTTAGTTGAGTAAATTACAAACCATTATTTAAAAGAAAATTGAGCGTTTTTCTTTTAACTCATGAGCAACCTTTTAGAAAGGAAAAATTAAATGATACGTGTGAACGCGCACTGCAGAGAAATTACTATTCGAGAAAGAATATTTGTTTAAAAATAAGCTATTAACTTGTTTAGACTTTTGCTGAAAAAGTAGTCTTGTTTCTCCACACAATTAACATAAGAACCAACATACTAAGATCATTCGAATCTTTAAATCCTAATCTAAGAAATAGTTAAGCATTTGTTCCCGAAAACTTTGGAATAACTATTATTACTGATATACTCTGTAGAAGAATTCACCCCCCCCCGAAAAAAAAGGGATTCCAGTGGTATTTGAATAATCAGTATCTCTCATAGCAGCCTTGACTTATACAGTATTTCAGCGTGACATCCAACGGAATCTGCCAGAATGTTTTAGTAATCAGTACACTACTCATTGCAAATTCCCGAAACTAGCTCTCGAATCGTTCCGATAACTTTGGACATAAGATAACGAAGTTCATGCCCATCATTGAAAATCCTCGAAGCTATCACTCGAACAGTCCTTATAATTCTGGACATAGATAACTAAGTTCATGCGTATCATTGAAAATTCTTGAAGCTATCTCTTGAACTGTCCTGATGCGTTTGAACATAGATAACGAAGTTCATGCACATCATTGAAAATTTTCGAAACACCTCTTGAATCATTACGATAATTCTGTACATATATAATCTATTGCTAAAACATCTTGTAGTTTATGTCGGGCTATATAAACTCTTCGGCGAGCACATATTCCATCCGTCTACCTGCCAAATCTTTTCCCCAGCTGTTTAATTCTGAGCTATTTTTCAGATACATGGCAAATCAAAACTAATGTTTCAGAAAGAAAACATACCTCTCACTACTATAATGAATTTATTTCGTAAATCCAGATATAACATGAACTCATAACTCTTCATATTTCCCTGGACAGGCACAGATGTTCGATGTGCAGGCCTTTTGTAACAAGGCAGACGTCTGCACAATAGTTTGTTCCTAAGCTCTTGCCAAATAGGTGAATGGATCTACCATATTGTAACTGCTAGATGCATAAAGACGGTCAAATGACTTACCGTCTCGTCTTGAATTTCTAAGTAAAATAACTCAGAAGAAAGTTTGAAATAAATTATTATCAACCTAACGGTTACATAGTACAAGTTTCCATTGGGTTACCTAACCTGTGTATGGGAAAGTGCGATATTTATCGGCCACTCTAACCTAGTGCAGCAAAATGCCTCTAACCTAACGAGGTAGAAAGAAAGAAGGTCATCAAACAAAACATCGAAATATATGAGAAAATATCACGAGCTAAAGAGATTTTAGCAATATCAATATGCCGATTTTGACAGAAACTTTGGAGAAGAGAGACGCTTGTGTTCTGTTGATCCCACATTGCTTGATGCAACGTTATTGCTATGAAGATTTGATGATTAATGTGAAAAATCTCTATTTGGAATAACAATTTTTGATAAAATGGGAATTAAATATTTTGACTAAAATTTAAATCGTTGTCAAACCAGTTATTCTTCCCACAACTCCAAATATTTCAGCATGCACAATCATTGGTGAAATAAATTATGATCTCTGCTTAGGATTATTAAGGAATTATTACGAAAGATAGAGTTTCATGTGTGAAAAGTATTCATTAAGCATAGTATTGTGAATGTTTGTGAAACATGTGAAGCAATTGAATAAAAATACCTGACTTGCTTAGGGATAGGAAATTAATTTTGAATGAGTTCCGCAGAAAATTGAGATAAGTCTTCTAACCAAGTAAGAGGGTGAAGGTTCACTCCACCAAAAGTAAAATCCTCGTAAAATTCTTCCACAGATTAAAAGAGCTCTCAATGGATTATAAGGCAAAACAGGTTTCTTCAGAAGTTACTCGCATCATTCAAGGACTGAATAAAAGTAATATTTTCTACAACGAATAGCAAATCTTCCAGGTGGATGACAACTGTTGTGAACAATGGGATCACACAGTAATATGAGTAGTAAAATTAACTTGGGATAAAAAAAATTAGGGATAATCTCTACATATTGTAATGTTGCGCGCTTCCAACCTGCACGCAACAATAGTGGTGTCTGCTAAGAACTGGAAAGTAGACCAAAGTCTTGAGAAGGGTTTAAATCCCTTTTTATTCAATTTTAGAAATTACAAATGCGTGCTCTTGACGCTCACAAACTACGCCGACCCGGCGGTAAAATAAAAATAAAAAACTAAGAAAAGAATAGTAACAAGTGACTAACTACGAGGCTCTCTAAACGTAACTAACCTCACCGCGTTCTAAGATACCGCTGATAATTCAGCAAACTTCTGAATATTACGTTGAAAGATTAACAAACTGCCGAGACAAGCACACAGGGCGAAACGCGTGGTTCTTCAATTTCTAACTAGCCACCTCCACGCTCGTGAAGCAAGAAAGCACACCTTCGAACTCGTTTCCCTTCTATTTAACTTAGATTACTTCCGCTGACAATTTGAATCCTTGCGCGTTCTACTAAAATTTACATACTCTGGCATTGGCAATTCCAGGGGAAAGTAAGGCTTGACAGGAAAGATAGTTTAAACTTAAAATAAATGTTAGTTAAAATAAATATAAACCCTACAATATACATAATAAAAGAAAGAGTGTGTCTGTGTGTGTGTGTGATTTTCGTTCGCGCTGCGCGTAAGCTAATAGACCCATGGCCACGAAATTTGGTACACAGGTGCATCTAGACAAGAGCCAGTGCACCTCGAAGCGATTTTTTCGAAATTCGAATTCGAATTTTTTTTATTTTATGTTTTGTGACGAAATCGCGTCATTTTGAGACATAATGGGCTATAGGAAAGCGATATTTTACTCTACACACTCCATTTTTCCACCGTAATGAAAAGTAGGCACCTATATATTTTACTTCACATTATTGCCTGAAAATTAAAATAAATTTCGTGTTTTAATAAATCGATTAAATAAGAACTTATTTAACAAAGAGAGCTTAACACCTTTTCAACGGGATTTTTTCTAAAAAAGTTTATTTTTAAAAATGTACAGTTTATTTTTCTTTGATTTTTAAACACGTTAAACTTTCATCCTTGCGACTGCTTTTACAAAGAAGAATTTTGGAAAAATGATAATATTTTGTATTTAAAAAAATTTTTTTAAATGAAGCTTCCGAGACTCTTCTCACATCTCACATCTTTAAAAATGTGATTTTGGCAACAATTTTCCTATCTTATTGTTGTTGATAGATTTTTGATGAAATCGCATCATTTTGAATAGTTTCATTCTTTTAGAAATATGGGTTTGGCAACAATTTTTCATCGTATTTCTTATGTCACTGTTTTTAAGAGATTGGCATATGTCATTGTTATATATATATATATAATACATTTTTTTGATAAAGTTGTGCTGCAGAGTAAAATTCTGCGCGGAATTTTATGTTTTTTGAGTTGCTTTCATGTTATTTTTTGCTTATTTCACTGTTTGCAAGATATTGAAAAGTTTTGCATGATTTTTTTTCTTCAATGGAAAGTTGGTTCATTTTTTTTATTAGGATAATTAATATTTGTATAAAGGGATATAGGTTATTTCATTGTAATTTTTTTATCTTGAAAATATAAGATAAAATTTCATTAGTTATACTTTGCTTTTCAGAATTTTTTGTTTTTTGTATTCTTTTATGTTATTTATTGCTCATTTCACTATCTTTAAGATATTGAAAAGTTTTGAGTGATTTTGTTTAGGAAACAAAGTTCTTAAACTCCTTTATACCATTTGAGTTCTTAAGATTTTGCAAAGGGAAGTTGGTTAATTTATTTATTACGATAATTAATATTTGTATTAAGTGATATTGCTTATTTCATTGTAATTTTGTTATACGTAATAACTTTTTTTTTATGAAGTTGTTCTGCAGAGTAAAATTCTACGCAGTTTTTAAATTTAACGTTTGGTGTTCCCTTCAGCCATTTTTCCGGCTCATTTAAAAGCCAGACGAAGGCTGGCAGCGAAGCTGCTAGTAGTTAAATAAAAATATTAGCATTGAGTTTTAGATTAACCACGTATTAGTGCATTCTGATTACCATTACCTTTCAAAAAGTAACGTAATTGGAATTGTAGTCAGCAGATATGGAATTATTTGTAATTTTACATATTTGTTGCTCTGACGATAAGCCAGCAATTGACAGTTTGAAATGTGTCAAATTTTTACATAGTACATAATATCAGAAATTAAATTAGCGATTAATAAAGAAACGTGGCACTGCATGATTTCTATTTCAAGTCCTATTTGTATTAAAAAGTTAAATTATATTTATTCAAAACAACTAACATTTCAGATGGCAAAGGATCGCAAGTAGCTCGCGAGCCGTAGTTAAGGTGTCGGAGAACCACAGTTTGGCCATGTCTGGTATATATCAAGGTCCAGATTATAGGGTGAATGACAAAAAATTTCCAATCTGAATTGATTGTTGCAGTAGTGTGAGGATGGGCATTGCCATGAAGAAGCACGATTGCTTCAGAGAGCATTCCTTGCTTCCGTTTTAGATGGCTTGTCGTAGTTTTCTTAGAGCCTCATAATAACGATTTGCATTGATCGTAGTGCCTTTTCACATGAAATCCACCAAAAGAATACCTTTACGATCCCAAAGACGGTTGCCATGACCTTTCCGTGTTGAGACAGTCTATTTGAATTTTCTCGGTTTTTTGGGGGGTAATGAGAGATGATGCTATTCAAGAGATTGGCGTTTGCTCACCGTGGTTATGTGATACACCCAAGTCTTATCACCAACCACCATCCCATCAAGAAAGGCGTCTCGTTCTATGTGATATCGTTTCAAGAATGTCAAAGCTGGGCGTTAAATTCGATGACAACCTGGCTTAATGAAATGGGGCAGAAGAGAATGACATGGGATTTCTAAAGCTCGTGAATAGATATGCCAAATGGTCAAATGAAGTTGGCGGTCATGTAGAGAAGTGAATCGCGCTTCAAGTATTTAACAAAATTGCTTTTTCCAATAAATATTGTGATTTTATTTAACTAAACGGTTTTTATATTCTGAATGACCGTCATATAATTCATTCAATACTATACCAGTCTTAGCTCACTTGTACAGTCATTAGGATTACATCCGAGAACAACACATGGAAAAAAAGCAAAGCCCTTGCCGGGATTCGAGCTCCGGCCCTTCCGATATTAGCCAGAAGTGTTTTCGAGGGTGTACCCCAACTGCGCTAATGAAAATCCTCCCCGGGTCGAGCTATAGTCCAACTGCGCCAATCAAAATTTCTTCCCCCTGCTGCCTACAGGGTTACAATTTAACTTTTCGAAGCCAATTGCAGCCAAGAGGAAAAAAAAATAAATAAATAGAATTACATATCACAAGAACAAGTAAAAAATATCTAACAAACAGGCTAATTACTTGAATAACAGTAATAAATGCGAGAGCTAACAAAGAAAATAAAAGGTATTGGTTAACATACATATTAGCATTACAAACATCTTTCATTTATGATAATATTATCATAAATTAAATAATTATAACGCATACAAATTATATTTTTAATAAATTACATCAATAATAGTCAAGATGTCTGAACTAGACTTTAAAATTTAACAGAGTTCGCTAGCGTGCAAAAAATTACTCCATATCAAAGTGTGCTAAAAATATTTTTTGTTAATTAAAGTAATCATGTAAATGTTTGCAGAAATTAAATTTAGTTAAATTAAAAAAAAAAGCTTAGCGTGAAATCTATTATAACAACATTACTATGCATTTGGAACACTGACGTATAAATTGTAAATGAATTAAAATTATTATGCTAAGAAGTTTTTTCTAAAATTTATCTAGAAGAAAGGAATTATGTAAACAATACTGCAAATTAATATAATCAGTCAGGCCTCTCAATAAATAAAAGCTTAGTTTTTTAACCAAAAATTAAAAATTGGGATGCAAAAGTTTAAGTAATGTACTTAGAAATATCTGAACATGTATTTAATTAGAAATGTATAATTAAATTAATAACAAGCTAATTAACAGTAACATTAAGCTTAATTTCATTCAATCTAAAACAAACAATCGATCAGGAGCTCCGCATAACTGAAGTTTTAATGCTATTTTACGTAGATTTGCGTATAAAATAAAAGTTGCACTTGTGAAACAAGTGAATAATGTACTGATAGTCAACAGGAATTGAAATACAGTGGTTAAAAATATAACTACTTGTCAGAAGATATGCAAAGTTGCCATGGCTAGAGAAATTGAATGATTATAGAAAACTCATAAAGTTAAGCGCTACAGTGTGAAAAGAAAATTCTGGAATAAACATATGAAGAAAATTAGATGGAGAAATAATCCTTAATTTATTGATATCCATATAAACTCTATCCTTTTGGAAAAATGTTACATATAATTTGCACCGAGGTATCAATCACCGAAACCGAGTTAATTTCTTTCCTTATTTTTTCTTATTAGAGGGATTTGTAAAAAGATATGCTAAGGTAATTTTTGCAATATTTTTAAAGAATAAATTAAAAAAGTATTTTTACTTCATAAACTGAAATTTTTACGCTACATTTTTACACAGTAAATAAGTACAAAAAAAGAAAGAGCTGAGGGATCACTGGGACTAGAAACTCGGGTCGAACTACCAGTGTTTAGTGACTTTTCCGCTTGATCATAAGACATTTTGAAATTAGGCTGAACAATACATTAAAGAAAATAGAAGATACAGCACACGTAAGAACAAAAGTGGGCTCAATTAGAGATTTATATGTTTGGTGAACGAGTTAAACTTACCTGTATGCCATTATGAAATATTAGGAATGTAGCATAAAAGCATGAGTGAAGAAGACAATGACAATCTAAATCATTGTAATCTAAATGTATATCATTATCAGTATCTGCTAATAATTTCAATACTGCTGGAAAAATTATAAATAAATTATATTATAAATCACATGAACTCGTTGCATTATAAATTACAACAGTTAGAAGTATTATTAGCGTGATTTAGCGACCATCTTTGTTAACAAATAATTTCAAGTAATTAATTTTACAAATAATTCAGCCTGAAACTAGGTTAGAAAATAAGCTACATGCTGAAGATTAAGCTTTGCCAAGGTGTTAGAAACATCTTCTGTTAACTAAAGTTGTGATGCAAGAATTTGTAAAATTTATCATTTAAATTTAATTCTGCTGACGCTTATAATTATTAATTTATTAATGTAATGTGTATTAGAAATTAAATGTATGCCAAAGTACATCAGGTGGAAAACAGCATAAATATTTAAACGTTTCTAGCATTAAAATATGGAATTTGTAACAAAGTTAAATAACCTTAAAATAACTTCAATGACTAAAAATAGAAAGCTTAATACGGGAATATATTGCAATAATATTAGTGTGAATTTAGAACGACTTAAGAAGTCCAATTTTTAGATTTAATAAAGAGAATTTTTTAAATTAAATTAGAACTGTTTACCTAAAATGGTAAATTTGATAGTTAAAACCATTCTGCTATCTAAGAAGCAGTTAAGTTAATATTTATCTAGACAAGAAACTTATTTACGGTGAGCTACAAATCCGATATTTGATAGGTTGATTATGTGTCAGTTTTGTGTATGTCATTAATCTATCAATTTTACTATTCAAAACTGATATATATATCAGATTAAACGACTAAAATCTACAACTTGGAAAGTATTTAATTCTTACAGAGAATAAAAAAGATGTGGCTGATCATTCCTTGAAGCATCATAAAACTTTGAAATGAGTGTAAAAGAAATTTATTTTTACTTTAGCACACGCCAGTCTTTAAATTATATTTGTTTTGCATGCACAATTTTTACAATATTGATAAACGAAAATAAAGGCTTGCAGTCTCAATAGAATGTTCCATTAATGGCGATAAATGACTTTTTGTAGCACCCAATCTTCTTGGAAAAGAAATAGGGGTCAGGAAACGTCGCGCAGTTCGTGGATTAGATAAGGGGGGACGGGGATCTTCGATCAAATTTGGCGCAGTTCGTACCCTACCGTTTTCGAAATACACCACTCAGGGACTTGGTAGGGAGAAAATTCCTTAGACATGATTTTTTTATGCTTTCCATTCCTATTACATTTTTAAAGTTATTTCTATTTTACTAGATCTGTTAGTTTATAGTATTCCATTACATTTTCTTCCACTTGTAAGGTAAATTTTTTATTTCAATCTTAATTTACTAACGTCTTCTTTAGATTAAAATCATTCATAACGTCTTCCATTGAGTGACCAGTGAATTAATTACTGCAGTGTACTATAAAGCTATCTGCCTTCGTAAAAAAACTTTTCAAGGAAAACTTCAAAAGCTCATTTTCCCTATAGCTATACAACACTAAGGCACATACCAGTATAATTCTTCTTGTCTTGAGCATTAACGGGCCTCTTTAATGTATTTTTTAATGTGATTCTTCCTACTTATTAATTTTCACATCTTTCTAACTGATTATCTAGCCCAACTTTCCCTTACTCTCTAATTTATTTCTAACATTTGCTTTCATAATGGGATTTTAGACAAGTAGAGTATTTAAATAAGACATATTTTAGATTAGGACCATAACTTTAGACACTTCTGTTTGGAATTTGCATACTCACTGAATAGCTTATAAAATTTTCTAGGCACTTGTAACTTTGCTGCTAAAAGTTTTAGAACTGGGCTTTAAGCAACTTTTCATTTAAGTCTTTTTTCAGAAACAGGGCCAGATTTAGACTTGATGAGGCTCTAGGCTATATGAGATATGGAGGCCCTTTATAAGGGATATGCAACAACATTTTTTACATGGGATTTGGTCTAATTTTTGGGGGCACCCAAGAAAGTCGGGAGGTCTAAGCTCATGTATTTTATACGTAAATCCGGCATTGTCCAGAAGTAATTCCCTGCTCTATCGAACTTTAACAAAAGTATTCAGACAATAGATTAAACACGTTCGTTTTTCGAAAACATTTTGAAGCGATTCCCACAAAGCGTAAAAATAATCTCTGGATATCTTAACGACACTATTTAAACCTCCTCAAAATGCTTCCGAATACAGATCTGGGGTCACATCTGGGGATATAATATACCTCTAGATATCTTTATGCGGTCTCGTCGAGAAGTTTTATTTTCCATTGAGTTTTTTTTAAAAAATAAGAAATATGAAAATCACAGAACTTCTTCTTTGATAGTTGGACGTCGTAATCGTTTATATCATAACAGCACGCTCAGGGTGTCCTTACATCTATGCCTAGAGATACCCCAGGTCTAAGTACCTCGCCTCATTCTTTCCCGTTATGGTGTGTAGAGTAGTGTAGAGTTTATTTTTTCCCTCAGTAGACATGAAAAATGTGCATTGTCCTTTCCGGGACTCGAACCCTGAACCTTTCGAATACGCGTCAAGTATGCTTCCAGTTACACCATGAAGGCATGCGGAAAGGAGAGAGAAAATATCTTATACAATGTCCTAAGGATATCATCGTGACTTCTTCATACATCACTGTAAAATATAGATCAAGCATAATCTGATTTTGAAATAGCTTAGGACAAGTATTAGTTGTTTAAATTGAATATTGGTACAAACTTTCAGTTATTGAATAGAAAATTCCATTATGCAGTTTAATACTACAAATTATTAAATTTTAAGGATAACAAGACATACGACACAGATGGCGTAGATATTAAATTTTACAGTAACTGACATTATTGCATACAAATTTTACGTAAGTAAAATGCTGAATGCATACTGAAGATTCGTGCGAATTGTGATGTCGATTGTGTAAAAATCCGCATTAACTTTCTGTCAAAGAGGCTAGCATATCAACACTGAGTGGATAATATACCAGAAATTCTGGGTAATTGCTATCCTTCGCCAATTTCCGTCATTAAATTTAGGAAATAATAAAAAATTGTGCTGTATACATAAAAATATTTGTATGTTTCTCAGAACGCTTTCCCCCTTTTCCTTCCAACAGTTGAACATATTTTTAGTCCAAAGGGGCTTTGTCCCTGAGGGACTATTGTTTTCGTTTTGCGATTTTGCGTCGAATCACTCTGAATGTCCGTTTCACTTTTCAAACTGTTGCCACAAAATGTTAGAGTCATGCATTATATTTGAAAAATTAAATAATGAAGAATCTGCATGAATGTATGTATATTTCTCACATTGTGATAAAACAACGGTACCTAGAGCCATCGAATTTTGAATGACGTAATCTTACTGCGAATATGGGCATCTGGAAGCCAAAATTTGGAATTTGTTTTATGACCGATTTCATATTTTGTAAATCTTTAACGAATTTTTGATTAACAAACTTAACGATTTCAAAGCGAGCAGTGGCAACGCTTTACAGAGAAAACATTTTTTATCTCCAGCGCGTGAGACTGTGTATCGGAAATTCTAAAGATAGACTCAATTTAAAATTATTCTGCGTTATTGCTCTTGAACTTAATTTTATGGTTTAAGTGTAAAGAATGTGATATTTAATAAATAAAGGTAGGTACCACACAAAATGTTATAAAACGGCTCTTTGGACGTAATTTAAAATCTGAAAATTTCAGTTTTTTTCCCTTAATACTATTTTCTTAATTTGGTGTAAGATCAGTCTAGATTCTTCTTTACTCTTTCGAGCGGTGACCTCTAAGAAAATCCGATGGTCAGAAGAGAATCACTAAAAATGAAGAAAATAATTTAAAAAATTAAAAAAATAAACACTGTACAATAAACAGGATTCTTGTGTCTTCCTGTTTGGAAGAAAAGGTTAAAACACTTTATTATATTATATAACACTGTACTGTAAAATAAAATATCCAGAAACAGATCTTTTAAAAATTACTTATGAATGAAAAATTACTAATTACTTACTTAATTAATAAATATTAAGTTCATTATGAATATAATAAATAATTTGTAAAACTTCATGTACCAAAAATACTGGCACTGTAAAATTTCAAGGAGAAAAATATTTCATTTCCCAGTTATTATTATTTTTGGGGGGGGGGCGGGGATAGCCTAAAAAGAAGGGGAAGCCTCCTGAGGAAAAGGGGGCCTGAGTCTGCTTGATCTTCCTCGAAATCAAAAGAGGTTTAAACTAAGATTGCTGTTTTGCCTAAATTTAAAATTTACATTGACATTTGTCGCAAATAATAAAATAAGTTTTTAACAGCATCTGTTATGTACGTAGTATTTATTTCTAATTTTTGGTGCTTTAAAATTTCTAATTTTTAAAATTGTAAAACAAACAAAAAAAAAATCTTCTTTTTAATATACAGGTTAAAAATGTATGCTTTAAAAATTTTTTTGAAATGTTAAAAATTTTTTTGGAGGTGTTAGAGCTATTGCAATCTCCTTCCCCCCACCACCACTTCAGTTTTTAATATTCGGACTGCAATACAATAAAAGCATTTTCGGAGATTACTCACTCAAATTAAAATTACAACTACAATTCAGATGACCTACATTTATTAAAAATCTCTAATTTCTTCTAAAACAAAATGCATTTTCTTCTCCTGATGTTTTAAAAGTATTGCGTATGTAATCTGCTTTGCTTCCTTCATAATTTTTTTCCGTTTGAGTTCCTAAATAACTTAAGAGAGAACAATGTTTTAAACAACAGGTTTTTAAATGCACAGAGAAAAGGAGATACGTCTGCTAGATCCAAATTTAATTCAAAAGTTTCCACAAACTGTTTCTTTTGAGGGAAGAAAACAATAAGATCTTTTCTTTAGCCGCTATTTTTTATCTCGACAGAATACAGAAAACAGTTTATAAAATGTTCTCAGAAAATATGATTTATATTTCGATATCAGAGATTTCTTCCATCCCCCTCCGCGCGTCATGTGCTTGTGTCACGGGCGCCCCCTCCGTCAGCCGCGCATAATGTGGGTCCAGGAAGGCGGGGCGACTGGGAGCGTGGGCGTGTCCAAGCAGCTGCAGGACATCGATCGGGAGACGGGCGCATAGTTTTGAGAGCTGTCTTTTGCAGACGATGAAGTTCTATTCTTGGATCGAAGGGTGAAGTAAGACTTCATGACGTCATTCTATAAGGGGTATTTTGAAAAGAGAAAATGAACTTTTTCATTTTTCTTTTTCTAGATTTCTTACTTTCATGCTCCATCCTGGAAAAGAAATATTAGTAACTTAGAAAGAATATAGTCAGCTCTAAATTAACCCTTGGCTCCCATCCTATCATCATTTAAAGGTAAACCATTTCGGATTCAGACTTTAGTTCCTTAATGCAGTGAATCTTCCCTAAGATAATCACGCATTGACGCACAGTTGCAGTTGACTGGCCGTCAGCGGCGATTTTTTTTTTTTTTTTTTATGTGTGTTTTCGGCAATACCTGTGAGTTTAAAAAAAGAAAAAAATAATAACAAAAAATCTGAAAGGTTTCAGATTTTAAATTACGTCTAAAGGGGAGGGTACACAGTTCCGCGAGCTGAAGATAAAAAGGTTTTTTTTACCTGTACAGTGTTGCCATTGCTCTCTTTCAAATCGTTGAGTTTGTTAAAAAAAAGTTCGTTAAAGTTTTACAAAATATGAAATCCATTATAAAACAAATTTCAAATTTGGTCTTCCACATGCCCATATTCGTAGGAGAATTACGTCATTCAAAATTCGATGGCTCTACGTACCGTTGTTTTATCACAATGTGAGAAATAGACATACATTTTTGCAGATTTTTCATTATTTAATTTCTTCACTATCATGTAGGACTCTAACATTTGGTGGCAGCAGTTTGAAAAGTGAAACGGACATTTATAGTGATTCATCGCAAAACAAAAACATTAGTCCTTCAGGGACAAAGCCCCTTTGGACCAAAAAGACATAAAACAGAATTAAAAAAAAAAAAAAAAAAAAAAAAAGAATTTTAAATTTAAGTAGTATAAAAAATTTGCCTCAAACATGGAGATACTATGGAGTAAAGACGTCTTCCAGACTCATATTTAATTTTTTTTTTCTTTCCTAACTGTGTCCCACTAGCGACCGAGCGGTAAAGTCGCTGAACACTGCTAGTTAGGTCCGAGGTTCAAATCTCGCGAACGGGGTGGCTGCATGGGTGTTTTCGTGTTTTTCCCTATGTCTAATGTGTATATGCGTCAATTACCCTTAAATATCCTCCCGAAGGCTCCTCTCCTTTTAGACAAATAACCCTTGAGGGTTTGCCGTAATCACTTATAAGACAACCAAACCTTTCCTAATTGTTATTATCAGTTGAATCTCATAAACGTCTTACTGCAAAAGCAGCGTTTCCAGTATTGGAAAGTATTCGTACAGCAGGAATCGTAGGTGCACTAAATTAATCTTTCATGCATAAGAAGGCTAATGACGAGTAGATTATTTTAATTTCGAGGGAAGGAATTCGCTGAAATCTGGCTGTGTAAGCTGTGAAAATTTGTAAAAAATATTGTGGCTTGAGATTTATAATAACAATTTCTCCATCGAAGCTTCTCAGTAACAGTAAGACAGAGAAAGAAAGAAAGAAAACGTGTCGACCAGAAACGAAACAATCACACAAATAACTAGATAAATATTACACTGTATATTTTAAAATTAAAGCTTGCATTTTTAAACGTATTAAATTCATCAAATTTTTTCCAGCTCTCTTATATTAAATCGAAATTATTATTTAAGACCGGATGATTTTATACGTTATGTTACATATTTATATTCATCAAGGAGAATTTAGGGAAAAAAATCTTTCGATATCGAAATTATTTATCTACATTAACAAACAATGGAAAACAGCTTTTCTCATATTTCAGCAGTTTAGCAAACTCGAGGTTCATTCAAGATTTGGAATGGTTTAAGGCAGATTATTTCCAAATGTATTTTTTGCGTAAATTCTAATGGAGAGTAGTATTAAAAATTATTTAAACATAAAATATAATCTAACAATTACCACAGAAATTATAAAGTAATAGGAAAAAATCCGAAACTCGCTGGAAAATTTGATCCACAAAGTTATACAAAATCTCCTAAAATTCGAAAAAAGCAATCGCAGAAATTCATTGATTGAATAAAATTACTAATGATGAATACATCAGTCTTAAACATGCGCGTTTTGCATTTTAATGTTTTATTTAAAAAATGAGAGAAACGGTGATTAGTTTTCTAAAGGTCTCTGTATTTATTTATTTAATTTTCTTTCTTCTTCTTCTTCTTTTTTTTTTTTTTTTTTTTTTTCCACAACGAATTTTATTTTAAACTTCAACTACAGCGAGAAAAATTTACCAGTAAAATAGGCTTGCTATCAATTTGCTTTTGAAGAATATTATCCAGCAATAACAGAATATTAAAAAGTCCGAAATAATATCAAAAATACTTTAAATTGTTTTAAAACAGGAATCCATAGCTTCCCCGCTCGTCCTTCTTTCTCTTTTTAGTCCAAAGAGGCTTTGTTCCTGAAAGACTATTGCTTTCGTTTTGCGAATTTGCATTGAAAACTTTAAAAGCCTGTATCACTTTTCAAATCGTTGCCACCAAATACTATCGCTCGGTATTATATTTGAAGAAATTAAATAAGGAAGAATCTACATAAATGTATGTATGTTTCTCGAACTGTGATAAAACAACGGTACATAGAGCCATCGAATTTTGAATGACGTAATGATACTACGAATGTGGGTATGTGGAAGACCAAATTTGAAATTTGGATTTTGTTTTATTATCGATTTCATATTTTGTAAAACGTTAACAAATTTCTGATTAGCAAACTCAACGATTTAAAAGGGAGCAATGGCAACACTCTACAAAAAAAAAAAAAAAAAAAAAAAAAAAAAAACTTTTTATTTCCAGCGCGAGGAACTGTGTATCGGAAATTCTAAAGATAGGCTCAATTTTAAAATTATTTTGCGACATTGCTGTTGAACAGAATTTTATGGTTTAACTGCAGAGAACATGATATTTAATAAATAAAGGTAACACAAAGAACGTTAAAAAAACACCCCTTTGAACATAATTTAAAATCTGAAACCTTTCAGATTTTTTTTCTTTTTCTTCCTCCCCTCCCTCTTTGTAGTGGTA
Source organism: Stegodyphus dumicola (assembly GCF_044657685.1). Taxonomy (NCBI): domain Eukaryota; kingdom Metazoa; phylum Arthropoda; class Arachnida; order Araneae; family Eresidae; genus Stegodyphus; species Stegodyphus dumicola. The sequence continues at coordinate 33,220,475 of NC_140771.1, read as the reverse complement.
GCTGTAGCTGGCGCATGGAAGAGCGGTCGCTTAAAGTAATAGAATGAACAAGAGTCTGCTGACCAGATAGAGTTTCTGTAAAGAAATGCTTCCTTTCTATGTCGTTTGGAAAGCATATTTTATCTGGATTGCTGGCGTTTTGCGCTTTTGATGCTTAATAAAACAATACATCAAACGGAGCTGGAAGAGTCTCCCCCCCCCCTTTTAAGGAAAATTAAAGTCTGCATCTATGTTTAGATGCTTCTAAAAAAAGCACTAGTCACATAGGCAATTGAAATTAATGTATGGTCTCTCTGATTTGTATATGGAATAGTATATAATTTGAATTCTCTTGATTTTTAAAATTAAAATGCTTTTAAAAATTAAATATTAAAGAAAACATAAATAGTTTTTAAGCGAACTAAAAGCAGGATAGTGAAATTATATGCGAAAAATAACAACTTGATATTAAAATTCTGTAGTTAAAGTATAAATATGACATTCTTTAACAGAAGTTTCGATTATATGCTTTTTTCATTTATGCGTCCCTTTTTCCTTACAGGGGTGTCTTGAAACGCACATTAAACAATGTTTTGCTGCTTACTTGCTTGTTATTTTCAGAGTAAAAACATTGGTTAAAATCTAGAAGTAGTATTACTGCTTTTCACATGTGCATTTACTTAGCAATATTCTTTTGTGTTTCATCTTTACTCACTTCAAAAAGAATTCTCCGAGCGCCCCATTTTTTTCGATCCATACAAGTCATTTTTTTAAAATTAAATGTTCTCATTCGGAAGCATGCGCGACGAGTAGTTATTGTGACTTGATATTTGCATATGAAGAGAGGATAATATCTCTTAGAAATTGTGATTTAAAAGTTTTTCCTGATTCCAAACACATATTCAGCTTTGTACTGGAAGCGAGTTTCGCGCGTTTCTCCGAAGGTGGCCTCACGCCCCTCTTTAGGGACACGTGGCTCGAAAGGGAACGTTTCCAGAAGCAAGGGTTTCTCCGCAGGGTATCTGGACAATTCACCGAGTATTTGCTTGTTTCTCTTCGGGCAAGACTACATTTTGCCTTTTACAATAGCAACGACTAGAAATAATATTAGAAATGTTTTTGATAAATTGATAAATAAATTCATAAAAATAAATTAAAAAATTGTTATCTGAAGATTTTTGATTTTAACACTTCAAGATTTTACCATTAAAAAATTTAAAAAACTTTAAAAGTATAAAGCAGTTTAAGAAAATGAAAAAACTGGCTAGTATTTTTCTTCTCTTTTTAAATAGAAATGACATTGTTTGTTGCCATCACTTAAAACTAAGTTTTTATGATTGAATAAAATTAAAATTCACCTAAACAATAATTCATATTTTAAGATTTCCGACGTTTACTTCTGTATTTTTCTTCCTTTCTTTTCTTTAATTTTCCTTTTTTCCCCCTTCTTTCATGTAAAATGGTGAAAACAAACAAATAATTAAAAACTGAAGCATTAAAAGTATATCCGATTGAAATCTTCATCATTACGAATTTTTATCATAATCATTTTCGATTTCACTTGTTATGTAGGTGATAACGAACACGTTGTAGAAATTTTATAATTGACCTTTTTTTATATGTTTGTAAGGTTTATTTATGTTAATTAGCCAGTTATTTTATATTCCGAATCTGCACTGTTACTTCTCTCTTCCTGTTTTCCTACCAGAGTGCAAATTAGCTAGCTTGTGAGAGTTTGTTACTGTTTCTTGTTGAAGGCCACGTTACTAGTTGTTAATCCTAAGAACAAGCATTCCTGTGTACGGCGTTGCTTTACTCTTGCCGATAGTGTTATCATGGCGGCGTAGGCTTAAGAGCCAATTTCCTCGTTTAAATATCTCTGCGTTACCTTTAGCTAATAAATACTTAGATTTAGTTTTAATTTAATGTTTTGCTTCTGAGTTCGCGCCATAAATGCTGACTTATTTGTAAGCATCAGAGGTGTTTTATATTCAACTTCTTAGTTTTATATAAAAGGGTCTTTTACACCCTTCTTATGTTCTGTTTCATCTTAGGGATAAGTCGCTTACACATTTACTCAAAGTTTTGCCACACTTGGTTACAATCATAATCCTTACAGGCTCTTAGAAACTTATTTCGTTTATGCCATTCATAGTTAAAAAAATAACGCTTGTTGCAAAATGTTGTTCAGAAATTGTTGAGAATGCTGCAAAAAAATAACTGTTCAAAACTTGTGGGTTGCATCGCACAAAGTCTTATTACAAAGTTGATGATGAAAAAAAGATATCTATCTTCGGCTGGAAACAATTTCTGTAACTCGTAGACGTAATTTTATAATTTTATCAAAACTGAAAGTTATAATGAATCGAAAAAGTCTTTTTCGAAGTTAAATAGAAGGAAATACTTTTTTTGTTTGTTTGTTTTTGTTTTGCTCCCGACAGCCTAAATATGTGTTTAATTGTAAAGCAAGTGACTGATTTTGAATTTTGTTTTAGAGCATTTGATTTCAACAAAAAGTATACTAGCAGGTTCTTTTAGTAACGTAATTATAAAGTACTTTTATTATCATAAATCAAAATATGAAATACATCTTTTACAGAATTTGAGGAATGAAATTGCTTTTCACTGATATAAATATAAAGGCAGACTATTTCTATATAAACTTTAACAAGAACAATGAAACAAAAGCGTTAAAAACTAGAAAACAAAATCGGAAGACATATATTCAATGCGTCAGTGCTTTACAATTAATATTTACATGTTATATCAACGGGTCCTCATTGGACCTCCATTTACGTATTGTACTAAATTAATTTTTTAGCATATTTATAAATATACTACTGTTTGTAAGAAATGTAGCCCCCATGAAAGATGTGAGGATTTAGCTATTTATTTTTAACTAATAGTTAATTTTGAGTTAAAGTAACTTTCCAGTCGCTTTCCATTTTCCCTACTTTTTTCATCCCAGAATATAAATGAGTTAGCGCGCGTTTATTCAGATTGAGGGAGAAAGAAGTACTACTTGAGCGAAGGTTTCGCTAGTTGATTTTAACGCGTATTCTGCCTACTTGAGGTCACGTTCATAACCTCGACTAAATAGCGATTTGATTCTGCAGCGCTGAGTGCTACTAGTCATTAGCATTGTCTCGGTGTTTCTAAAAACCAGAGCCTTCCTGCGCGTTACTTTATCCTGTAAACCGTTAGGCGTATTTAACTCCTTTTGATTTTAGTTCAACATTACTTGTTTAAGTTAAGTCAGAAGTGTTGGCTTGCGTAAACCCAAGTTGGGTCATTATTGTGTTACTTCTTTGTGTTTAAATAAAAGAGTTATTTACACCTTTCTTCTGACTTTGTCTTTCTAAGGTTCAAGACATTATTCCTCTTTGGTCTTTCTAGAGCTTATGAGTTTATGTTACCAAAGAAAGTGAGATTTTATAAGGAATTGCTGGAAATGAAAAAAAAAAAAAAAAAAAAAATTCCACATATTATCGATTAAATTTCGATAATATGTGGTACAAGTAATCGGTACAAGTAAACGATTAAATTTACGAGATAGAAAAACAAAGCGATCGTCGAAAATCAGTACTTTATGTGTCCCCTACGATAAGCAATGAAAGCGTCGTGGCATTGAATCATGCAGGTTCTGAATGTAATCCTGAAGAATGGCATCCCATATGGCTTCGACTTGATGCCAAAGTTCAGGCTTAGTGTGTGCCGCACCAGCTGTAGAGCGAGTCGTTGACCGATGAAATCCTGGACGCGCTCAACGGACGACATATCCGGAGAAAAAGCGGGTCATAGAAGAAGTGAAACCTGTTGTGCAGTAAAGAAGTTCATGGATGACAATTCAGAAGATGACACACCCGAACAGAGAGAGATTAGACCAATTTCTCACAGAATGGCTCAAAAGACTCCCCCTTCACTCTACAAGAAATTAATAATATTATCAAGCACCTCAACAATAAGAAAGCCCCGGGCCCCGACTCTATAAACAACAAAATTATAAAAAATATGCACAATCATGATCCAAAAATCCCTCTTAATTTCTTCAATAAATGCTTAGAATTGTCGACCTTTCCCGATAACATGAAGAAAGGACAAATTATACTTTTCGAGAAGAAGGATAGGAACCCCGAAGATCCTTCTGCATTTCGGCCTATAAATTTGCTGCCCGCCATAGGAAAAGTTCTAGAAAGACTTATTGCCAGGCGGTTGAGATATCACTTTATCAAAAATCAAACAATCAGTAAACACCAATACGGATTCAAAGCCAACTCAAGCACTATTCCTGCAATTGATAAAATACTGAAGCAAATCCAACATCATAAATCAAAAGGTGAATATAGTGCACTTATTTGTGTTGATTTAAAAAGTGCTTTCGACTCAATGTGGTGGCCTTCAGTATTACATGCACTTAATAAAGCCAACTGTCCATCTAATCTTCTCAATATTCTCATTCATTACTTTCATAATAGAGAAAGCATATTCATTCATAACAACATGATAACCAGCAAAAAATTTACTAGAGGATGTCCCCAAGGATCTTGCTTGAGTGCTGATTTCTGGGCCCTCACCTTTAATGACGTCTTAAAATATGAATTTCCCGATCATACGAAGATCTTCGCGTTTGCGGATGACACTGCGTTGGTTGTTAGTGGTAAAACTAGAGACATCCTCGAAAGGAATGTGAACGGTTCTCTCAAACAGCTTAACATAGAATGCCAGAGGTTGAAACTCTTCATTTCGCAAGTGAAGTCCAAGGCAATACTTTTTAACAAGCCAGGCCAAAAGCTCTTAAGAAAGCCCACCTTCAACCTGGACGGAAAGAAAATTAAGATTACTCAAGTCCTGAAGTTTCTGGGAATCCACATAGATAACCAACTTAATTTTATGTACCATCTCACGGAGACTCAGAAAAAGACAAATCAAATCGCTTATAGTTTCAGGAAAATGCAAGGTAGTAGCTGGGGACTTCGTCCTCATATTCAAAAATTTTTTATTTTTAACAGTAATTTCAAGTATAGTGAATTATGGGGCTGCAATCTGGGCGGAGACTATGACAGAAAGGAAGAAAAGGAAACTTTTCGCCATTCAGAGACCTTTTCTCCTGATCATTTGCAAAGCCTATAGAACGACAGCTAATTCCTCTCTATGCGTTCTTACTGGGATTCCTCCCTTCATTTAATTGCGACGAAGGATTCAATAAAAGCCAGAGTACTCCAGTTGAAAGAAGATGCTTACCTGAACGGCACCACCTTTTCTGCCTCAAAGTATGAGTCTCCAGCCATACCATTGACCTACCATCCTGCAAAGTATTGTAATTTAATTATCAATACGGACGCTTCAGCAATCAGTAGTAAAGAATGTCCAAGAGCATTTACAGACGGCTCTAAAATTCATGGAGAAGTGGGCGCAGCATCAATAATCTATTCTTCTTCCTCTATTCCAACAGTATGGCAAGGAAAATTATCTCCAGAAAATTCCATTTATCAAAACGACCTGTCAGCAATTCAATCTGCAGTAAATAAAGCTATATCAAATAATTTCAGGACAATAGCTATCTATTCAGACAGTCAATCTGCATTATACGCCCTGAAGGACAGAAACAATAAGAACCAACTGGTTCAGGATATTCAAAATATTATAAGTGCCCACCCAGAAATCCAGTTTATCCTCAATTGGGTGAAAGCCCACAACGGAAACGACTGCAACGAGGCAGCTGACCTCCTTGCAAAGGATGCAACGACTAACATCAACAGTGAGGTAATTCATGTCCCGTGGCTCAAGTCCCATTTAAAATTTACACTAAATGCAATTGTCGACTCAAAGTGGCAAGAAGAGTGGGATTCTGCATTACAAGGTAGAAGAGTCCACAAATTTTTCTCAAAAACTGACAAAGAGGCCCTACACAATGACCATGTTCTGAATCAGTATATCACAGGGCACGGTCCTTTCCCCACCTACTTCCATGACAGAGGCATGTGCCTTACGGATCTCTGCATATGTGGCGAAAGGGGTGACCCTGATCATTACATTTTTGACTGTAATCTAACAGACGGCAAACATCTGATCAAGCCTAACAACAATCTAATACCATTTAAGAAATATGCAATAAAGAACAGACATCTTAGGACCAAAATCAGAGACGTTCTTATACATATCCAAAGACTCGGACTGGATATTTGTCATATCTAAAGCTTATTCATCCCATATGTTACTATACCATATTTGTCTTTTTTATTTTATTTTATTTTATTTATATATTTTTATCTTTTTATTTTTCATTATTTATTAAAATTTTTTTAAATTTATTATTTATTATTTTTTTATTTCATTTCATTTTAATGTTCCAACAGTTTCATTTATCTACGCAATGCTGATGGACGGGAGCTCCAAAGACTTGCTTATTACACCTTCCGCCTTAGAAAAGACATTTATTCTTACATTTCTGCTTTTGGTAGCATCAGTTGTTGAACTTTTCAAGGACAGTCTTTTATTAATATGATTTGTGTACACTATTAATACCAGAACTCATTTATCTCAGAAAGTCCTCTTAAGTGGTTGATGGTAAAAAAAGAGGGGCGGGAGAACCTCGGACCACCCCTCAGGGTGTTCTCCCTCACAATTGGGGTGGAAAGCTTAACAGTTAGCTAGGTTCAGCAATACCTCAATTACCTGTGGTACTACGGAGGTGCTGGCCTAGCTTCTACCTGTACCTGCACCTGTACCTGTGCAGTAAAGAAGGCTTGTGGAGTCTGAGAAACAGACACACGGGCATTATCCTGCTGAAATACAGCGCCCAGAATGCCTTGAAGAATGGGGAGGACTTTTGGTTCTACAACTTAACTTATATAGTGATCATTGTTGAGGTTGCTCACAATCTGCACCAGATGGCATCCACCAGATAGCTCCCTACACCATGATGCCAGGCGTTTGTGCAGTATGAAACTGGAAAACACACTGTGGCAGCAGACGTTCTCCTCTATAATGTCGGACGCATACTCTTCCATCATTGTATTCCAAATTGTATCGAGATTCATCGCAGAAAACAACTTGTTGTCACAGGGGACGCTACACACTGTGCTGCCTTGCCCATTGAAGTCGGAGGCATCTGTGATTCAGCGACAGGGGAATCCTGCGTAGAGGCGAAGAACAGCGGCAGCACCTGTAACCATGCTCCAACTGTTATGCTAACATACGAGAGAACGCTGTATGATCCGTCACAGCTATGTGGATGAGATGTTTGTCGTTCCGTGCCGTTGTGCTATTGCATGCCCCACTGCCAGGATTTCGTCTTGTTTTATTCTCCTCTATCCATTTCTTCCAAACACTCATCACAGTTGTGGCATTAGGCTGCGTACAGGCAGCGATTGCATACTAAAGATGCGGCCTCTCGCATACTAAAGATGCGGCCTCGTTTCAACTCGGCTAGTTATTGGTATGGCACTATCCAATGTTGACGAAGCATACTGACCACTAATTAAACGTTTAGCGCAGACAGAAAAAGATAAACAGATTTCAGCGTAGCTTTACAGTCCTTTATGTACATGGAACAAGCGGCCGGTTCTCATTCCATGCATGCGCAATCACTTTATAATTTTAATTATTCGCATGTCTTACCTCATTTTACATTTCTTGTGAGTTTGGTTCTATTGCGTAATTCCTTCATGGTGTCGCAATTTTTACAAACATTAGTGTATATATTTTATTGTTTTCCATTTTATATTATTTAAATCAGTGGGAAAAATAAATAAAAAACACGAAAATAAATTAATAAAAAGATTAATTTTATTTGATCTAAAATAAGAAGCAATTCACATAACTGTAGTTCTGCCACATTGTTAATAAATACACTGAAAGAAAAAACGAAAAGTAAAACATCACTTTTTTTCATCGAATATCAACTTATAGAGCAGCTTATTAAAAAAGGAGGTGCTAGGTGTGGATAACATATTTGAATATGGAACGTGATCACTTCCTGCAATAATAGCGATGTTCCATCACACTATCTGTAATGATATCAGCTAGTTCATTACTATTTAACGACCATTATTTCACCAAAAAAGTCACAAACCCCCAGTTGCTGGGGATGTCTGTATTAATGCAGCAAAACCTTTCTGCTGGGTTCTGCAGCCGCTTTTGCCTCAGCAGGGGTTTCCTGAACCCTTCAGAATATTATTGAGGGTGGGAAAGAGGCTGTTTGCAACTCTATCTCTTGAATAATAGGCGAAAAGGAGAGATTATCAGGTGCAGCAAATAGGGGATCGTTTGAAATAACTTTGTGGGAATATATCATCAACAGAGCTGAATTGAAATAAAGTCGTTTTCATGCTGTATCAAAGCACGAATCAAGAACTGTGCGGATGTTGAGCAGGTTTTTAATGCAGGACACTAGAAATGATATCAACTAAATTAAATAAATACATAAATAAATATTCTCATCTTAATGACAGATATCAGATTTTTCTCATAGACGTTTATATTAATTCTCATCCTTTTAATAATTAATCTTTACAGAAAAGCTTTTCGATATTTAGATGATGTAAAACCGGGATCGATGGGATAATAGTAAGTACAGTTGTAGTAGGGTTGTTATAATGCAAAACAAGAATTGATGTAAATTAGGCAACAATGGTTAAATACGATCATGGAAGAATTTTTAAAGTTTGGTTACATCTCGAAAGAGATATATTCAATTAGAGTATAAAATTATGCGCGTGGATCGTGCTTCGGAACCTGACCAGGAAGAACGGAAAGAATCTAGAAATATTAATTATCATCAGCTCGCCTTAGCAAGTGTTAAGGAGTTATCCTATTTAAAGACGCATGAAACAAGTGCAAATTTTTCCGAAAAACGAAATGGCTCCTGGCTAGAAGTGACATCTCGACTAACTACGCAGTCTTGAAATCGTTTTCCTTAAAGCTCTGCAACGTGTAGGTTTTTCCCAAAGAACTCGTTTTCACGTGAAAAAAACCAATCAGTTAAACCTAAAACGAAAATTCCCGGAAATGTTTCTTTCCGTTCTTCTTGTTGAGGTTATGTAGTAGATGGAATATCTGCTTTTCACTAATGCGAAACAGGAGATATTAACTTACTTTCCATGCGCCTGCGCGGAAAGCCGATTATCAGACAATTGCCATTCCGTCAAACAATCTTTAATTTACATTTCAGATTTAATCAGTTTATTATTGATTCATAAACAGAAAGATTTAAAAGCAATAAACACAATTTTTAATAATTTAAACCTTTATTTTATTTATTTTAATAATATCTCTAAATGATGTAAATTAAAATGCATCTAATTTATACTACATCAAACTCATAGTTTTTTTTTATAATTTGGAACTTTGTAAAACTCGTAAAAGTTCTATCTAATCTCATATGTTAAATAACTGCTACAGAATATATATTTACATGTTTATAAAAATTTAACATTTTAAAATTTTTTGAAAAATTGTTTTATGTCTGTAATCGTAAACTCTTCTTTGAAGCGTGAGTTAAACCCATAGTTCTTCAACCTTTTTTTCGTCGTCTACTTTCCATTTTTGTCTTCAATATCGCCTTCGAATTTATAACGCTTCCTTCTTCTTGCAACAATGATGTATTAGATATCTTTTGAAAATAATCTGTTGGCAACAGCACAGACTGAAAAAGATTTAAACAGCTTTAAGCAGCATTCATAGGGACATAATCCCTACACATATTACTACTAAAGAGCACGCAATGGTGCATATTGAAAGAAAATGCTACTTCAGTTTTCTGGATATCACATTTGTTGTTATATTTTTAGAATATTAGAGTGATTATTAATCAATTCTTTGGAACAGAAAAATGAAACTACATCCAACTTTGATTATCTCTATAATAATTGACTAACATGATTTCGTAATATTCTTATAAAAACATGTGTGTAAATATTTACGCAATCAAGCGGATGGCCAAATATTTGTTTCAAATGCTTTTATGCAACCAAATTGTTAAAGCGTGTTCTTATTATCCACTTGTTTTTCAGTGCCAACCTACATTTCTTCAACACTTACCGGTGGACGACAACTTCCCGTCTGGAAAACAATTTTTTACTCTATAATGTTGTTTCAAACTGCTGTTTATGATATTGTTTTATTATTAAATATTTACGACAAAAATCTTTTCTCGATTACTATGCATCATGAAGATCTTCAGTATAAATTAATGCGAATAGAGGAAGGTTACAACGAGGAAATTGATTTTTAAAACTGAAAACCGAAGTTGCGGTTGTCCACTCGCCTTCTAGGATAGAGCCGCGTGTCTTGAAATGACAGTCTGACAAACGAATATGAGTTTGAAAGTTTCTTCGGACAAAATTCGCAGATTCTCCTGTGATATAGGTCGTTTCAGGCAGCTTGGTTAATATCCCTGTCAGAATGTAGCTGATTTTACGCGCTTCCTGTGCAAAATTAGCCTATTGATTTCTACAGTAGGTCCCTAACTAAAATGCGGTGGACGCTACTGCATCGCCAACTGAACTCGTTTGAATGGATTTTGTCCTTACCGTCAGTCTTATTTCAAGTAGGGGGATACAGTGGCATATCACATTCCATTCTGTGTTTTGTTGTGGCGTAAAGTTTGCAAGATCCGTGGTTCGAATATCGGCTAGTGCATAGTTGATTTTCCATATTTCCTGGCTTCGAAATGCCTATTAGTCTCTATATGTCTTGTTGATGAGAATAGTGCACTATTAAGCAGTGAAACTGGCGAACCTTTTTCATTAAAGAATTTAACATGAGGTTGATGTGCTTCGGTACAAAATCTTTTAATTGAATTGTATATGAACATAATTATTATATCCATATACAATTAAAGCGCATTGCGCATCAGCACCACATATCCAGGGTTCGATTCCCGGGCTGAGCAAGGTCGACTCAGCCGTTCATCCCTTGATTTCCATTACTTGGGTCGATAAAATGAGCACCACGTTCGCTTGGGGACTAAATACTGGGGGGTCCTGTGACAAGCTGACCACTTGCTCAGGACATATGCTTACCAAATTCGCTTGGGGACTAAACACTGAGGGGGGGGGTCCTGCGACAAGCTGACCACTTGTTCAGGGCATATGCTTACGCACCCCCGGGCCCACTGTCAAGAAAGCAGATTTCGGGCACTGCAGGCCTTGGCCTATTAGGGCTGTTACGCTGCTGAGTTTAAGTATATACAATTAAAGTAACAGATTTAAAAGAGCAATAGTAATTAATTTAGAAATCAAACAACAAAAATCAGCGTTATATTTTCAAATTTTCACAGGACTAGTTTCGATGGTTTTACCGAACCATCATCCGCAGCTGCAAAAGCGCAAATGAACGAGATAAAATATAATGATTAGATAAGATATGAAAGCTTGGACAGGAGATAAGCCACTGGCGCCATCTGTTGATGAAACCAGAACTAAAACATAATTTCTTTAAATGCTGAAGGCAAAGATGAATTGGTATTAGGGTCGTTAACTAGAACAGAAAGATTTTTTTTTTTGAATCTTAGACCCCTCTACAAAATCGTTTTCTTCGCAGTTCCTTACAGTTCAACAACAAAATCACAAAATTTTTAAAAGCTGCATAACAGCATATGTTTAGAATTCCCAATGTGGTGATAAGTGTTGGCAAGCGTTTTAAAAATTTTTTAGTCTCTTCCCAGTTTATCATATGAAAATTTAAAAAAAAAAAAAAAAAAAAAATATTTTAGACTTTTTATTAATATAATTTATTATTTAACTTTTTATGTGTTAACTTTATTTATTAAACAAATATTTGCGCCACATAAAATTCGATTCAACAGCAAAATCACAAAACGTTTAAAACCAACATATCTTTAGAATTGTGGATAGAGAGTCTCGCGCACTGGAGATAAAAATGTTTCCTTCCGTTCAGTGTTGCCACTGTTCGCTTTCAAATCGTTGAGTTTGTAAATCATAAATTCATTAAAGTTTTATAAAATATGCAGGGCCGTTCCTAGGCCATTGGCTGCCCGCGTACTTTTCTAAGTTTAAAAAAAGGCTCAATGATTAATAAAATTTTTTATTTCATAGTCACTAAGTACTTACATACGGCAAATTGTAAAAAAAGTACTTACATATGACAAGTATTACATCGAATTTAAAATATTTAGGCGTGGTAATATTTAGGCTTTAAAATATTTAAGCGAACGTCCGGCCGCCCCTGATCTTGGCGGCCACGTACTTTTACGTGCTGCACCCCCGCTTGGAATAATAATAATAAAACAAATAATAAATAATAAAACAAATAAGAAATTTAAAATTCGGGCTTCCAGATGCCCATGTTCGGACGGAGCACTATGTTATTTAAAACTTGAGGGCTCCAGGTACTGTAGCTTTTTTTACAATGCGGGGAACATACATACCTCCGTGCAGATTCTTTATTATTTAATTTATTTAAAAATATTACAAGGCAATACTATTTGGTGTCGACAATTTGAAAAATGATACTCCGTTAATAGTGAACCAATCTGCAAAGTGATTCGCCATTTACAGTGAATTGACACAAAATTCTATTTCGAGACTAATCGCCCTTTTTGGGCTAATGATCTACCCTCTGAAGTCCTGTCTCGAGTCTGAGGTTGGTTGTACTGAACACTTAGAAAAGTGTTACATTACTATACTTTCCCGGAAGGGGGAGGTTTTAGTTAATTGCCTGAAGATAAACCGACTTTTTGAGCTATTAGAATATTTCCAAACGTATTATTTCACAATCAACTAAAGTATTATTGATCAAACTGAAAATTTCTTTGAATTTTTAATATTTTTTTTCCCCCACCGTTACTGAATTCTAGTAACAAACAGCTTGAAGCTACTATCCACCGCGCATGAAAACAGATGTTAGCCAGGTATATGAAAGATTATGTTATTTCCCCAGCAGTACTGAAAAAAGGGTACATTTTTTGTGCCTCGAAGTGTTAAAATATGATGACTGTTTTAAAGCTCACATCTTGGTTCGCGTGAGAAAAAGAAAATCTAGGATAGTTTTCCTTTTGTTTATTATACAAATAGCTCCTCCTTCGACAAGGCTTCGATAACAAAAATCCACTGTAGCATAAAGAAAGCGACCCTGCAATTTACGGAGGGAATCTTGCAACTATAAAGTGCACATGCAGCAGTCGCATCTATCATGTCCTAGTAAGGCATTTTTGTCACCGCAAAAGAGCAGTCGAGTACCACTCGAAAAAGAGGATGCCTTTCGAGAAGAACCCTCACGACCACCAGTCGTCGGGCGCGTGGCACTCGAACAGCATTCGCTGATGCGCGAAATGACCGCATCGCGCTCAATTAGGCTGACGGTTTGGCGGTTTACACGCGTCGTGGGAAACGCACGTCGATTTGTTGCGCTATCTTCTGCGCTCTGAGAGATGTTTCCCAAGAGGCAGTTGAGCAGCGCTCTTTGGCTTCTCGCCATTCACTGTAACCAGATCCTTTTATTCATGTTGCGACTGGTAGAGGAAGCATATATAATAAATTTTGTTTTTAAAAAAATTCTTTTGTGAAAAACGGATATGTTAGCATTTGTATATTAAAGCGTCGTTTATATGTCTTTTAAAGGATTCCAGGGTAAAAACATACAAATAATAAAGATATAGAATGGAAATTTTAGTTTAGAATGTGATATGCTTATTTTAGTATTTTAGTTGGATTTAAATTGAGAATTCGTCTGTGGTCTCTTTTAAGGATACCTCCAGGAAGTACTTTTAAGTCTATCTTCCGGTGTCTCATATGTTTGGCGATCTTTATCTTCGCAATCAGTTTAGATATTGGAAAATAGTTATTTCTTCTTTCCTAGCAACATCCTTAACTGCTTGATCAAGGTTAATATGTACACATGTAATTCTTCTCCGATGTAAATTCTAATCTGTCCTTATAGCGCCTTTGTATGGGAGGTATGTACTCCATGGATGACGAGAATCCCGGGGGGGGGGAGGGTGCTTTGGTCTGTAGGACTGACCTCTGGATGAATCCGGCGCTATGGGTCTGGGCGGCCGGTGCGAGAGTCCTGTGTAGCTCCACTCAAGCCAACTCTAGATAAGGGTGGACGCGGTGCTCTACTGATTAACCGTTACGGTGTCCTCTTTTCCTTCAATCCCAGTGTGTCCTTATATCCAGTTCAGTGTGACTGGTCGGAGCTCAATCTCCGTTTTTAATTCGTTCAAAGCTCTATTTAGAAGCGTCGTTGCTCTGCTGTTTTAGATCTCGTTGTATGCTTTAGCTGTCCAAAAAAACTCTGAATACTCTGTCTTTTCCATTTGGGTAATCATTTGCCCTCATAAAGGCAGCTCGTAATGTTACTGCTTCCAGTTGGCAGACTGAGCATATGTTACTTAGTCTTAATTAACTAAAATATTTACTTTCTTACAGTTCAGTGCAAATATATTTTGCAAAAGAGCTAAATTATTAACCTCTTTTATACCATTTGAGTTCTTAAGATTTTGCAAAGGGAAGTTGGTTGATTTATTTATTAGGCTAATTAATATTTGTATTAAGGGATATTGCTTATTTCATTGTAATTTTGTTATACGTAATAACTTTTTTTATGAAGTTGTTCTGCAGAGTAAAATTCTATGCAGTTTTTAAATTTAACGTTTGGTGTTCCCTTCAGCCATCTTTCCGGTAAATTTAAAAGCCAGACGAAGGCTGGCAGCGAAGCTGCTAGTTATTTTATAGAATGAGCTTTATTATGCTTTAAATAGCCATTGTAACAAGTATGGATTTTGGTAGTATATTAGTTCTATAATCTGTTTAAACTTCAAATATGTATATCTTTTAAAAGGTTTCCATATTTTCTCCTGCAAGTATATATACAACGAAATCTCTCTGTCTGAACCTCGGATAAATTGAAATTTCGATACAATTATTTTTCTGGAGACTTTACTAAGTTTAACATACTTTGATATGGAAACTATTATTGAGCATCGCAAGACGAATATTTGCAGTCATAAAATTATGAGATAAAGTTTTCTTGCTTTTAGCAATCTCTCCATTAAAAAAAATAAATAAATGACGAAAGGAAACTAACATTAATTTCGAAGAAAGTAAAGATTCAAAAATTTGAATAAATGCTCTGCAGCTAATAATGATATTACGATTGTGATAAAGGAGAAAAAATTTAAATAGCAGAATGGCTTAAAGCTTGAAAGCGGAGATTAACATTCTGATTCAAGTTTTGCAATCTGTAGACGCAATCGCTATTTTCTATAAGGTCTGAGATACAAGATTTCCGCCATTTTTTGGTGTCCCCATTTTGGTGAAATTGTCATTTTGCAAGTCGTAAATAGAATCCTACAGTTTTCCGAATTCTTTTTTGTTACAGTGTTAACTGAAACGAGAAATCTTTTTGAAAGTCACCTCATTTTCTCCGAGTTCTTCCATTTCGTTCTCCAGTTATCCAAGAGAGATGTGAAACAGAAGCAGCTTCGAAACACTTGTAAATAATTACCATATTCTTCTGTACATTTTATCGTAATGTAAATTATGAGCATGTAGCAGTTCAAAACTGGGCAAGGTAAAAAAATAAATTTTTCACGTTTCCTGCTCCATAAGAGTGGCTCCTAAACTTAAGGGGAAAAAAAAAAAAAAAAAAAAAAAAAAAAAAAACTGATGTCAAAACAGATGGTCTTTATATTAAGCTAAAATAAATTATCATGTGCGGTAAGTTGTATTTAGTTTCTCTAATGAAGTTAATATTTTACTCAGACTTAAAAGAAAAAAAAAAAAAAAAAAAAGACCTTTATTGGCTGGAATAAGTGATCTATAAACTGGAGATGTTTCCAAAACTGCCTGACATGCTTCAAAAGCATCCGTTGAGATGTATGTCGAAACGTTTGCTCACTATGGTTAGAAAATAATTGGCTTCATGAATAAATTCTTCTTAAATCATTGAGTTTAATCGATCGGGATGCACCAAGTTCAAACTACGAGTACACATAATTTAACACTTTGAAAAGTACACGAAAGAATTTGGCAACGTAAAGAAATAACCTCATAGGTTGAAAATGCAACTTGTGGAAACAGAATAAAACTTTAATTTACAAATTGTGTATTTTGTATGTAAGATAAAAATATTATCATAATTTAGCTTTTATTTTTCATCATAAAGGTGTCTGAAGTTATAATTGAGATCAAATCCTATAGCCATTGAAGTTTATAATTCAGACAGATACTATTCCCAAAAATTTAGGTAAAGAAAATTTACTCTTAAGTGCCTTGAGATACTAGCTAAATACAGAAGAGAGAACTTCCAGACATAACGTTTAATTTTAGGAAACGTATCAATCGCTTTTTACTATAACTGAAAGTACCAAAGATCATTTATCACTGTTGTTAATAGTTACGATTATGTCATATAGAAATCTCAACTGATAGCTTCCTATATTTCTGTTTATAAATTATAGGTTTACAATGAATAACAAGTTCATATATATCTTAAAAGATGCTTTAAAATTTTCTTTATGCTTCAGAATGAATGACGAGTGATCAAACAGCATTTAAATCTAGTAAACGAAGGTTCCAACATAAATAGTAGTAGCACAGACTTCCGAACTTCCCGTGAGGTCGCGAAGCTGCGTGAGAAAGGTTACCCTGCGGAAAGGGAAGATTCCACCGTGTCGAAAGGAACACGTGACTCGAGTACAGTGGCAAACTCTCCTTCGCGGCAGCGAGTTTCAGCAAGGGAGATCGATTTTCTCGGGTAATCGAAATATAGAGGGATTCTATTGTTGAGCGCACCGATCAAAGATTAGGGGAGGAAAGCACAATTCCCCCCTTTCGCCTGTAACTAGTTTTTGTAAATCGGGAGCTGGAATGGGGCTGTTGCAGCCTTTTTCTTCCCCAAATTCACTAGACTTTTGAAAATAAATAAATTTGATACGGGCTTATCGGATTATGACTGTGCATGGATTTAAATAGTATCCGAAGACTGCAGCTCTCAAAACGAATTCCTAGTTGTATCTGCAGTGCTCATCTTAATATAATTTGCACAATCAAAGTAATCTCGGTACGATATTTTATTTTTCTTTTTCCTTTTTATCTTCCCTTTCTTTTTCTTTTCTTCTTTTCCCCTTAACCTTTCCTTCATCTACTTTTTTTCTTGTTTTTTAAAATAATTATTAGTTAAATTTTAATTTTGAATAAGTTTTATTGTCATTTAAAGGCCTGAAATATGTAATTCAGCAGTTTACTAATAATTGTAATACAGACACCGGTCCTTCAGAAACCAAAAGCAAGATCCATTCATCTGTAGATCACAGAGCCAAGCGGGTAGAATCTTCATCGGGACTGAGTCGATACCGGCATACCACATGCATGCGCAGGGTCGACGATGTCTATGCTGTATCGATGGCACGATTTACGTACCATCGATACGGTATAGAATGCATTCAAGCGCAAGTCGGACTATACGTGGAATTGGCATTGACATAGATTAGATAGCATAGGATCGACGCTAGCATAGGATATACACTAGCCTAGAATCGACAGTGGAATACAGTCGACACTTGGCATAGGATCGACACTGGTATAGAATTGACATTGGCATATGACCGCTACTGACACAGAATCGAAACTGAAACGAAATCGACTCTGACATGACACTGGAATAGAATGGACAATGGCTAGTACGGTCACTGGCATAAAATCGACTCTGGAATACAATAGACACTGGTAAAGAATCGACACTGGAATAAAATTGACACTTTCATAGAACAGACACAGGTATACAATCCTCATTATCACTGCACAGACAAAGCTTATAATTAGGGACGAAGCTTAAAAATAAGACTGAAAGAATTTGACAGATCTATTATTTTCAGAAACACCAGAATAAGATCAAATCATGTTTCTGAGCTGATGTATTAATAGTGGGGTGACAGAGAGGCTGTCAATACCCAGAGTCGATCTCGTGTCACATTCTCTTTCTGTGAAACAAAAGCAACACCAACGCAGTATTCAGAGTTTAACTGTAAGGTCTGCTCTCATGATTCACTTAGATCACTGTCAGAGATGTTATAGAATCTTTTTCTTTAGTTATTAATAACCATACAAAATAGAAAGCAAATTTAAAGCTTGCATGATGTTCAGTAGACTGATGATTCTAAATTCTTGTAATGGAATGTGTACTTCAAATCAAGTATCTGCTTAACTCTATGAGATTTTCGAAAATATATAAAAATTCTCACGAAATATTTGAAGCGTACATCGACTACTAAAAAAGTGTAGGAACTTTACAGTAAAGGAATATTAACAGCTCAATTCTTTACCTCATTCCAACCTTCTTAGCAGCAAAAGTTCAGACAAATTAATGTTATAGAATTTCTGCGCATAGTAACGCTTATTTATGTTTTATGTATTTTGTTCAAACAGATTAGGACAATTCAAAAATATAATATTTACATATTTTAATTACATCAGTAGTCATTACATAATAAAGCTATGACAAATAAATTTCAATCTGGCATTAGATATTCATTAGAAAGAAAATTATGAATTACGAATAAGGCTTCATCTTAAGATTGTAAAGATTTAATTTCAAACTTTAAAAAAATTCTGAATAAAATAAAGTATTCTGTTCTTTACCCAGTTGGTTTTGCTTTCAGTTTTAAATGCTTATTTTGGTATTCCTATTAACAAAGTAATCATGAAATTTAATATAGTTCCCCCCCTCTTACCATAACATTATAAAATCTTTAAATATCCATACATCAGCAATGGAGTATTATATAATTTTTATCGTTAGTTAACCGTTTTCAGTAACATTCTTTAAGATGTACCAAATGTTTTATAAAGAAAAATTAAGTATTTTCATTGTGCGAAAGAACAACAGGTTAAATTTCATTCAGAAGAGTCGAGATGTATTCATCCGTCCAACTTTCGTTTTAGTATGCAATTTCTTTATTAAACATCAGTATCACTGCAATAAATTAATGATCTTCCAGTGCAAATTACTGAATATGCTTCCTATCTCTGCATCTATTAAAATATGTAAATTTTACAGCTTTCCTCAGCTACCAGTTATAATTGTACCTTTCTGATGCATTCAGCGTAGTTCTAAACAAAATCAATGTCTCAAATATAATTATCAGAAAATAAGATCAAAAGATCAGCGTTTTCAATATAAGCATAACTTGAATCACTAAGCGACATACATGGAAGCCTATGAAAGATTTAGTTAGAAATTGGCTTTCCTGCATTTTGCACATTTACAGGTTTGACATTTAGTATCTCAAAATTACAAAAATAGTGACCATAATAAGCAGCATTCTTTTTATCCAAATGTATCATTAGGGAACATAAAAAATTGATTTTGTGAAAGAGAGGAATTTAGCCTAGTTAATTTTAGACAGGGTACATAACTTTTTAGACAATTTAGTTACTTAGACATCTTGTACATTTAGACAAGAAGCTTCTGTCGGTTAAAAGAGTGATGAAGAAAAGTTCGAATTTGTGAAGAAACTATTTTGTATGATATCTGTATCGAAATTTTTAAATTCGATCACAAATATACGTAGGGGTTAAAACTTTAAAAGTTACAACTTTTTATTTACAACTGATACAAAAGAGATAGCTTTGTGGAACCTTTAATGTCGTTTGATGTTGTTATCAGTGTTGGGTATAAAATATTGCTAGCGATGTGAAAGTTGTAATGCACACTGGGAGGGGGGGGAGAAAAAAAGGAAAAAAAAAAGAGGGCGCATTTCTATATCTCCGTCCTTACTGGACCGATTGACGAAATTCAACTTGCGTTTTTCCTGTCTGGAAATTGCGACTTAGGATATGTATTAGATTTATATATAGCATTGTTCTAATATCGGTATTTTGACACAAAATCGGACTTTTTCTGAAATAATATACCAACTTTTTTCCATATTTCAATTCTGCGACTCAAATTACGCCAAACTACAGTTTTGTAAAAATCGCATTAGTAGTTTTCAAAACATCTCTTAAAATTTTAGCTTCTCAATGTTAATCGAGTTTGGTACATATTGATTAATCTTTCTTTTTTTTATTAAGCTTATCTGATTCTTCCTTTCACATTTCGAAATTCAGGTTCATTCCAAATAAAATTCACCCTTTTTTTATGATTTATTTTTAAAATTTGTATTTTTAAATAATTTTCATAAATTTTTCAAAAAAAATTTTGAATTATAAAACTATAAAATTTTAAACTATAAAACTATAAAATTTTTACCATCACCATAAAGTAGACGAATTTCTAAGCATACCTGCAAAAAAATTACAATTTTTTATTCAAAATTTCCGAAGATATACGTGAATTTATACATTGGCGCGTTTTGAAATTTGGTATATTTGTTGAAAGTGATAAAACATCAGATGGGGTTTAAGCACTTTTCTAAAATTATTTGGAAGTAGAAACGATGCGACTTTTTTTCCGCTCATACACAATGTAAAAAGGTAGGAACGAGGTACCTTTTTTTCCGCTCCGGTATAATGGAAGGGAAAGGAAAATGGGTTGCCATATATTAAGAAGTTCGCCAAGTGAATTATTCTTCGCCAAACTGAAAAAGTTTCGCCAAGATAAATTTTTGAATTTCTCCGTAAATTTTGCACCAAATTTTACAAAGTTTAATGTCTGGGTATAATTTGAGTCGTAGAATCGAAATATGGAAAAAAATTGGTATGTTATTTCAGAAAAAAATCCGATTTTGTGTCAAAATACCTATGTTAGAACAGTGCTATATATATAATATATATCCTAAGTCGCACTTTCGAGACATGAAAAATGTAATTTGAATTTTGAGTTTTGCTTCTACGATGGGACCGATATTTCATCCAGCCTTATAATCAACTGCGTAAAGAAACTTTTCTCTGCCCTCACAGCCCTCCGAGTGGTTTTGGTCAGCATTTTATCGAATCCATTTTTGTCGCGATTTTTATTTCGAGAAAACTGTAGCTATCCAACGTTAGATTACCAACTCACATGAGACTCTCTTTACGGTGCGTGTCTGCATAGCGTTGAAAAGGAGAGTAAGATAGTTTAAGTATCAAATTAATATGTGATTATAAGCAAGAAATTGCTGTTGCTCCAATTCGTATTACATACACAGCAGCGTTACAAATATTAAAATTCCAACCAATATATAACTTTCAGAGCCTTTCGGCAAAGAGGAATATTTTTTACCAATATTTGTCATACTGAATAATTTTAATGTAAGATGACGAAATCTTTAAAAGACCTGCCATTAAATAAACATCATTTAGTGACATGAAGAATTCTAATCTTTTTATGCTAATCGTCTCCTTATTTTGAAACGTATCATTTTTATATCCGGCGTATAACGCACATAAATTTCGATCTTATTTTTCTGTATTAAAAGCTTGCGTTATACGCCAGAATACGATATTTTTAATTGTATATTTTATATTTCGCTCATCCGATGTGGTTTTATAGTATCTCTCTATTTATATGCATTTATATGAAAGAGAATTTGAAAAATAATTTAATTAAAGGAGATGAATGTGTATTTTTATCCATACCTACTTATTGCTTTTTATAAAATAAGTAGAGATCACAACAAAGATTCAAGTAAAAACAAGGTTTTATGAATATTTATTTTATTTTTGTATATTTAGCTATGTACATATTCTATAAATACCAGGAATATTTCTATCACAGCAAGATTTAGAAATAATTATCACAATATCAACAGATAAATAAATAAGTATAAATAAGTAAATAAAAGAACACTGCATGCTGTTAATACTGCACATTTTTCTAATAATGTTAACCTATAGAGAATCTTTTTTTTTTATCACACATTACTGAGTTCTAAACTATTTCTTTCTTTTGACAGATGTAAATTATCCCGAGGACAAAAGCTACGAAAATACACTTTTTGAATATTCAGAATCTTGGGAATTCATTGCAGTTTCAAAAAAAAAAAAAAAAAAAAAAAAAAAAAAAAAACTTAACTACGAAATAAAACTAATGAACTGTTTATGTAGTTAACGCTTTACAACGTTGCCATTACAATCACAAATAATTATGCACTTCTGCATTTGATTTCATGTAGAAAGGCAGTATTGTTGTTGCTTCAATGAGTTAATTACTTAATTCTAAAGAGTAAAAACACATTTTCACTATATCTATCAAAATCTAACAAAAAAGAGTGTGAAAGGTTTTTGGATTTTAACAATCGCCCAAAAGGGTTTGTTAAGGTTTTTTACGCTCTTATTGAGCTCCAGTCTACCAGTCTGCTCTTGCACTCACTCCTGCTAACCCATTCTTTTTTCTTTGGTCTTCCTTCCCTAAGAAACGTTTTCTTTGTGCTTACGACACATATATTTCAAAGGCAAAATCACAAAATATTTAAAAACATTGTTTAGAAATTCCAACAGTGTATTGGGGATGCCATACAAATTTTCATATTCTGTATATTACTTTTTAAAAAACCAGCCGCTTGCACAGCCAGTCTCTAATTATATATATAAAGAAAAAGTATGTAATGATTTCAATAAATCCAGCTAATGTCATTTCATAAAAAAATATTGAATATTCGTTTGTGTTCCAGGAAAAATTTATCACCGAGACTCATACGATGGACCTTTAAATTTCAAGAATGCCATTTAATATTTAAACATACACTCGGGAAGGAAAGTTTGTAGCGGGTGCTCTGCCAACAATTAAATTAGATAACGAGGCAAATGAGGTGGAAAATACAGTGTTAACTTCAAAATTTCAGATTCTCCAGAAACAATTATTGCTGAATTACAAACAGACCCATAAATTATAAATATTTAAGCTATTTGAAAGATCCCGACCACTTTGAGCACCATGTTGTGACGGGTATTAGAAACAGAGCTGTAATTATGAAATTATTAAAACTGCTTTACTCCTAAACTATTAACTATTAATAATATTACTATTACTGTTAATACTGCTTTACTCCTAAATTACAAATCGTAACAATGCATTAAGACCAGTTATAGTAGTGAGTTTAAAATTAAGCATTTTTCAGGAATTGCACGATGAACCGATTTCAGGCCATCTCCGGGTAAGAAAAACAGTTCAGCTGTTTATTTTCTACAATTACGAAAAAATGGCAAGTCCTGCAACATTTGCTAGTTGGTTAACTATATTAATTATAGCCCGATCGGGTACCTAAATAGCATAAAAGCTACTTTCTCTAATGAATTAACAGGAATTCACTTACTAGATCCCTACCCAAGTAGCGAGAAAAATAAAAATAGGTATTAGTTCATTATGGTTGATCATTTTTCTAAGTGAGTAGAAATAATATCCTCCAAAAGAGCCTCTGCTAAAATGGTTTCAGATTCTGTTTTAAGTATATTTATATTAAAATATGGAGCTACCACGAAAAGTAGTTCGTTAGTCAAACTTTCGAGAATATATGTTCAGGGCTTGGCATACAACATTTTACGATGATTCCTTATCGACCACAGTCAAATATTGCAGAACGGGTCAATAGAAACATAGTTAAAATTATCCGAAGCAATGTAAAACAATATCACCAACTTTGGGATGACTGAGTCAATGAACTTGAAATGCCTTGGGGATGGATAGACATGATATTACTGGGAAGAACTCGGCCTGAATCATTTCTTGACAGAAAGTTAATTATGCTTTTAGATAAGCTCTTTTTTGTTGTTGTTGTTCAAAAGAGGTCTGCAGAATTAAAAATGTCAGATTTCGGATATGGTCAGAGAGCAACAAAAGTTTTATTAAGAAAAGTCAAGAAGTTGATTTTAAAGTGAGAAATAAATTCTTGAAAATTAAACATTCTCTTTCGTATGCACCAGAAGGAATGTGAGAAAGTTTTGTAATAAGTTTGAAGACCCACTTTTGACTGAGTAAATAAAGGAAATAATAGTATATCTGAAATGGTTAAAGTACAAAAGTAAATGCAGGCCAGATCAAGCGATATTATGAGCGCGCTATGTGACTGCTATCAGATGTTTTACAGGAATCCTCTGCTGTGAGCAACTAAAGGTCAACAAGAAATACTGCAGAATACAAGGTCCACAAAGAAAAAGAAAGGAAACTAGAATTGGTGAAGAAGACAAGAAGAGATCGAAGTTCGACCAATCTCAAAACAGAAAAGTTGCAGATAACGGAGGGCCTAAAAAGACAGAAAAAAATAATCAAATAAGCAGCGGCCACCATCCAAGTGAGTAGCAACACCTGTTTGGAAGTCAACGTACAAGAAACCCAGTTACGAGAGAGCCTTTCAACGGAGGGAAGAATTCGGTACAGACAAGAAAGAATTTACGCAGCAAACGATCGACAGATGACGGGCCAGCATATCCTGTTAAATCCCAAAAGAACCAAATAAAGTTTCCTTTAGTACATCAAGAGTCAACACAGCCGTTCAATTTCCAGGTGAACAAGCGGAGGTTTGCAATTGCGAATCTAGTAGCAAGCAAGCCGTGGCCGACAAAAGAATTCCCGCAGCCACAGAGAAAAACTAGACGAAATAAAGATAGAGCTTAGAAGCGCAAAATATCAGACCAATCAAGTAATCAACGGTCACACAGAAAAGACGAGTTCTTCACACATCCCTTTACACAATGTATCTCCCTTTCCACCCTCCTGGCAGGAATTTCTCCAGAAGAGAATGGACGAATATCACCGGAAAAAAAGTAAATGAAATTTATTTTCTTTAAATATTCAATTTTAATTTATATCATAAGTACAAAGTTACTTTTTATGTTGACTTTTGCCTCAAGCGAGGACCTCATAGATTTAATGCAGGAAGTATCTTTTTAAATTTAGTTATGCATTTGTCTGCAGGATTTTTAGTTTTTAATATGAACATGATACGCAGATTTTTTATCAAAAGACTGTCTGGCACATTTGCGGAATAGATATTAGCATCTCTGTACCTTGTGATGTAAAGTGTAAACTGAGTAATTTTTTTAATATAAATGAAGATTAAATGTTTTCTCATGAAGTATATTCTTAACTATTTTGTAAAAGTGAAATCTTGATCTTGTATTAGCTGCTTTGTAAGAGTAACGTAAACTATTCTGATGTGGGAATGATAATCCCAGAAAGTGATAATTGAATTAGAGCAAAAATTAGCGTAGTGAATTTAATTAGTTAAAATTTAGGCTCTCCAATCAACGCGAACGTTTTAATGAAATTTAAGCTCAGCACATTAGGTACAAAGGCGTTCGTTGAGGGCCAGTGTGTTTAAGTTATTACCGGGTAGGATTTCTGTGAGGAGGTAATTTGTGGAAAACTTTGAACATTCTGCCACGCACTTGCATACATTTCAGTGTTGGAGAGCAGGGGTGAGAAACTGATTGTAAAGAAAGTGCAAAGTGTTGTTGTCCATATTACATGGAACAATGTTTGCCAAAGAATACTCCAAATAGAGCCTGGACTTTTATTTTCCATACCCAATTTTGAGGGAGAGCACCCGGGGGGATCCGGGGGTCTCCCATTCCACCAATACACACAAGAGAACTTTCCGATCGCCACATATTTAGAGTGCCGCCAAGCCTCACCGACACTATATATTTACAAACATCTATGTCTTCTCCGGGATTCGAACCCGGGCTCTTCGGTACCCCAGGCTCCCCTAACCACTGTACCCTCTGGGTGACATTGCAAGGTATAATAATATAATAATATAAAGTTAAATAAAAAAGGTTGTATAAGCCTTTCCACGACTTGTAGTTATTCCAGACATAGCGGAAATTCGCTTTACGTATTTTGGAGTTATTGGTCAAATTATGAATTTCAGATCAAGTAAGACCCCCCCCCCCATAAAAAAGTTAAAATATTTCATTTTTTTTCGTTGGGGAATACTTTTACATAATCCTTATCTTTTCTTTTATAAACTTCTGAAGTATCTTTAGAAAGCAGTTAAGATTTTATATCAAGCGATTGCTTTTACTTATTCAGAAGAAAAGGCCAAAAGGTATGCCGTTACAATAGTACAGTTGCATATATTTTACAGTTATTACATTTTTATGAATTCAGTATATATATGAATCTATGGTGCAGAAATATGGTAATTTCAAATTCCAAATTAGGCAAAATTCAAGCTTAGACACATACTGATTTTGCAAAACTACAGCAAAACTATGTGCTTTTTTACTCTTTATGAAAAACTGTCTAGGCTAGCACTAATCTTCCTCGGAATGCAGAGAGCTTTATATATATATATATATAAAAGCAGTGTAAATTTAAAATAGGAATTTTAACATTATGAAACTCTTGTAGGCCGCACAATACTTTCATTCAGCATTCCTCCTTCTCCGCAAAAAAACAGAAATATTTATTAATCGATTTATAAAAATGTTAATAACTATGATAAAGTTAATAATATAATTATTAACATGGTGCTTATATTTTAAAATTACCTTATTTCTCAGATTCTAAAACCTCATTTATTGGAAGATGCACCCATTCGTTTCAGAACCATTAATAAATAAAAAAGATTTTCACTCGAAGAAAGCATAATGCGTTAAATAAAACGCCTAACATATATTTAGTAAATGCTTTTTAATAACCAACTTTGATTGGTTATTAACAACAATAATGTATCTGTTTAAATTAATCATTTGGAAAAATTAATTACTTCGGAATAAATAATAATCCAAAAAAATCTGATATTCTAAGACACATACCATTTTAGCGATATTTGTATTGGAAAAGAAGTGTGTTCTAGAATCAAAGAAATACGGTGTATTAAAAGCGAGTAATCTATTTTTAGCGATATAAGCACAAAAAATTGTTTCTACTCTGCGGGGACTTACAAAACTAGAAAACGTAAACAAGATATGACATTTAAAAATGAGAACACGTTGAAGTACTAAGATTAATTTCGATATAGAAGTGCACTGGAGGAGATAATCTAAGGTTATATTTGCATGAAAAGATTTTAATCACATGTATCTTGTCAAGATACAACAGATTAAAAATTAGAGGCACCGTATAAACTAATATTTGAGAGAAATCTGAACTTTCATTCGCATGCAAACAGGATTTGGTTGTTTGAAAATGGAGTTTGCATTTCGTACTAGAAGTACGGTGGATGTTTTTAACAACCTAACTAGACATTAAAATGTTGTGATAGCATAACAAAGAATTAAGTTTTTTATTTCCCAGTAGTTCAGTAGTTCTATTACCAGGAAGATGGAACTGACGTAAGAGGTCCTGCCTCCTTTTAATGACGTCACCGTGACTTTTTCCTTCCTGAACCGCTTTACAACACACACAGAAAAGAATTTTCAACTCCTTATCTCCTACAATGTTTTTGCCATGCACTGCTACTTTTCAGAAATTGTTTCTATGTACACTTTTGTGTGGAAA
Source organism: Stegodyphus dumicola (assembly GCF_044657685.1). NCBI lineage: Eukaryota > Metazoa > Arthropoda > Arachnida > Araneae > Eresidae > Stegodyphus > Stegodyphus dumicola. The sequence goes on along the minus strand of NC_140771.1, from coordinate 33,193,166 downwards.
GTTTTTATGTCTCATTCAATTTCAGCTTTAAGTTAACGTGAATTTGGCTTATACCTTTAGTTTTCAAGTGCTTGTTCCTTCGTATTCACACTATTCCATACGATTTAAGTTTTTGCATCACAGATGAAGTTGACGTGACCTCCGTCGTAGATTTCTGTAAGCCAGAACTCACTCCGTCCAATTATCCGGCTAAACTACAGCGCTGCTGAAACCTTGCTGTCCGGGAGTGGCTTAACTGCCATTGTGACAAGCAGCCAGAGTATCCGTCGTCAGGGAGAGGGTGGTTAGAACACTCCTGCGATTGGGATTGACTCCTAAATTTTCCCAGTTGATCCAGGATAATCGAGCAGTCAAATCTGAGAGGAAAGAAGAAAAATAAGTTTCATATAGCAAACTACAAAACAAATATCAGAAAAATCAAAAAACTATTTCTGAATGATTTCTATAGCATTTCCTAAATATCATGTATAAGCAGAAAGAGGGAAAGCTTTAGATCAGGGGCAGAAATCTTCATAATGGTGTCTCGGCAATAAATGTGACAGAACATTCATAAAAGTTCCAACGTAAAAGACGTTGGAAATTTCCAACGTAAAGACGTTTATGCTGGAGCAGCATGATGCAAATAGTTTTAGTTTGCTACTCCTATTAGCAAGGTATATGAACGTTCGTTTTGCATGCACAACTCAAATTTAAAAGTGCTGGTCGCATTTTTCAAGTTAGAAACTGATCTTAATAAGGGTGCAGGCAACTTTAAGCTGGGGTACATTACTAGAAGTTTTTGACATTTTTGAATTGCCGCTGATTTTAATAAAGGTGTCAGTTTTATGTCGTGACACTGTTATGAAAATATCCGCAGAAAAGGCCAATGTTCTCTATTTCTATTCATAAAGACTATTATAAAAGATATTATTATTACCAGACTATTATTAACAGACTATTATAAAAATACCAGTAGTTAATCTGCAAAACATAGAGAGATAGACATTAATGCTTCAGGGAGCATGGATTGAGCCATGAGCAGGTGGTTTGCTTCTATCTGAATTGTAATTTAATAGCGTGAGCAGGCGCTTATCTTTCTACAACACATCCACTTTAATTAAGTGCATCTGTAAATCGTTATGTGCATCATCATTTGAGCTGGACCTAATTGTGATTATTATATCGCAATAAATGTGTGTGTCTGAATAATGGAGTTGTCATTCCAAAGTCACCATAGAAAATATGGGGGTTTATCCTGCATTAGAGTGCTCTGAGGTATTAGAGGTACAAGTTTTTTTTTTTTTTTTTTGTCTTTTTTTATGATTAGTGTGTGCTAAATATTTTATTGAAAATGTTCGTGAAAACAAGAAAGGATAGTTTCTTAAAAGTATATGATATGGAATAAGCTTACATGTGCCTACTAGTCTGAGAGTAATAGAACTGCGAAACCTAATAGAAAACTCAAATGCCTTTAGAAAGGACTGTGAATTTGTTGTTAATATAACTAACATAATGGCAGAAGATACATTATAAAAACTACAAAAAGAACTTGAAATATAAAATGCTAAGAATCAACGGGCTGAATCAACTTCAAGAATATCAGAAAATGATGACTCGAGGATTATTTTAGAACAATTAATCAAAAGCATATAAGGTATTTCTCCCACTTTCCTAGAGTGCCTTCTTGGTGTAGTGGTTCTGCACGCTGGGCCGGTATTCCAGAGGTCCGCTGTTCGATTCCCGGCGAAGGCGTTGTTAATTTTTCCTCTTTCCTACTTCCAAAATACCTAATGTCTCTACAAGCCTTAAAAACTAACCATCTCGTTTTGGCGAAACCGGAAGTATTGCATTTGTTCTTGCATCAATTGAGAAGACATTTCGAAATAGGAATGTTCCAGACGAGTTTGAAAGGCGAAGTGCTGGTAAAATTCTGCCTTTCGTTAGTGAGGAAGAGTTAAATGATTATGATAAAGTAAAAGGCTCCAATGTTAAAAGAGTTTCAACCAACTCCCATAGATTGCTTAAAGAGTTTTGAGAAAGCTCAGAGATCACAATATGAGGCTTTCGTTCAATTTGTATCGCATTTAACTGCAGTGTTTGACTGCTATTATAATTTTATAAGCGTTAACGATATCAACTCATTGAAAGAGCTAATTGTTTCCGATAAGATGTGCGAAATACTAGTTTCCGAAACTAAGTGTCAGTTTGCAGTTAAGCAGGGTAAAAGTTGGCTTAAACTATATAACTTAAGAAAAGAATGTGATCTATATTCCCACCCCCCCGAAAAAAAATATACAAAACAAAAAAATAGAATGTAATAAATAGAAAACCTGCAAAAGAAAAAGTTCAACTTTTATAAGTACACTGCTAAAAAGGAATAAGCTAAGCCTAAAGAATCATTGTAAAAACAACAAAACAAAAATTATTTGAAACGCTTGTGGTGGCAGAAGCGATTCATTTCCTTTCGCTCGCGACTGTCCGAAACATTTAGAAAAGAAGCTTTCTGTTCAAAACGTATGGCTTTACATTACGGAATAATAAGTAAGACATCCACTGCAGCTAATTGTATGAAGCTCTGGTCTCCTACAATGTAGCTCTGCTTGGACTTGATGCATTTCACTTACATTTTTTCCCCTTTCAGTGTTTTATAGATACTGATGTCGTTTCCATATTTAGCTTCCGAAACAAGTGTCAGGACGATCAAGCTGTGGAAGCGTGTTCTTTCCTCTGCCAATAGATAACTCAGTCGTCTCCTCCTTCGAATGCAGAGACCGCGTACTTCTAAAACACAGTCAATCGCTGACGCAAAAATAGACGGTTGTGCTTCAGAGAACAGTAAGCAGGTAGTTTGCTTCTATTTGAACTCTAATTTGATAGTGTAAGCAGGTGCTTATCTTCTTGCAGCATATCCATTTCAACTAAATGCATTTGTAAATCTTCATGTGTGTTAGCCCTAACTGTCATTATAATATCGTCAGTAAATGAGTTTAAACAGAATTATCATTTCAAAGTGAAGAAGACACTACATATATTATGTGGCTGTTTGTGTGATGATTTGGATGAGAAGACACGGATACTTTCATTCATGGCCGGAGATACAGATGATAAGGTGCGTGTGTATTGCAGTCAAAATTTAGTGTGTGGATTTAGCAAATTTTATCCCTGAACAAAAGCATTACTGAGAAGTACATTTTACAGTGGATTAGACATCATAGTGGGCACAATCTGCATCCATTCTTCATATCATATTTGTGCTTTTTTTTTTACATTACGATTGTGAAATACAGAAGTGAGTGGCGACAGTTTAACTAAACACATTAGCTAAACGACAGATTAGCTAAATAGGCGACATATTAGCTAAAGCAGGAATGCATCGCATTCAAGAAATACGCCTGAGAAAGAAGAAAAAAGTTATAGTTTTCCCAAACGGTTTTGGTTTGCTTTACCTGGATTGGATACTAAATAATGATTACGGTTCCGACTGAAATTCTGTTCTCTGAAGCATTTACATAAGTTCCTGCAGCAGCAGAGTTATATGAAATCATATTTCAGGGATTAATTTGAAAGTGATGAGGTTTAGAGAGCTTTATTATAAGTAATTACTGAAAATTAATTTAATTTAATAAATAATTTAGGGCTGAAAGGAGAAATAGCCAAATTAAAATGAAGCGTCAAAGGACTGTTGCAAATTAAATTTAGAATTTTGGTTTATATATATGTGCGTATGTGTGCGTGTGTTGTACGAGTATGAACCGAAATTTGCTGAAATACAAACCAGCAAGACCTTACAAATGCATTTTGTTTCTCTTTTTAAACAAAAGTATCATCCACTATTCCCATCTGATATAAATATTTATTAGTATTAGATAAAATCTTCTTTGAAGAATTCATTCTTTTTAATTTTGGAGTTGCAACATAAATCTTCTTGGTAAATGGACTCTACTATTCAAACAGTTAATTACACAAATACAAATTATATCTTGCAGATTGACAACATTTCCTACTTTAACAGCACGCGATTTTCTTGGCGAACTAAAAACAATAGCTCTTGTTTTCTAGCTCTTAAAACTCAGATATTGCTATACGTGCGAGTTCACATTCCCCCCCCCCCCCGAGTTCTTTCCTTTACCAGTGACTATACATTTCCATGAACAATACTTTCTGGAGAGCACCCATATATTTTTAATGATTAAGAAATGTTCCTGAAATGCCCTTGAATGGTGAAGCAGCCTCCCACAACGACACAAAATACTCACTAGTTTTCAAATGTTATGAAACAGAAACTGTTTAAACCTGTATATTAGGCTTTGAATCCTTACTAATACAGTGAAAGCCTAGTAACTTTACATGTACTTTAGCGAAATCTTCAATTTTTATAACACTTTTCTGTATATAGTAACCACTTAATTCACTAATTTCTAACTTCTAGGTATCATACTCAAATGTCGCGGCTTAAGTTTTCGTGTGGAGAAACATATTTTAAGTAAATTTAAACAAATAGAAGTAAAACCACTCGGAAAAGTTTATAAAGAGATTAAATGATATTGAATCTGTAAGGGTTCATTTACCTTGCAGATCAGCAACTTTGCAGTCACACAAAGCGAACACTGAATACTAAGTAAAAACAGTAAAATAGAAATTAACTAAAAATTTATAAACCTTTCAAAACAGAAATTATAGTGTTGAAAACGGATTGTTAGTCTGCTAATAGCAAAAATAAAGCAATGAAAACCCTTTCTTGTCAACGGAAAAGTCTTGTGGGAGGCAGTTTTAGACACTCAGGTGTAAAACTACAATGAGAAATATCCTCTGTTATTACCTTCCAGTAAAAGTTATAAAATAACGTTTGTGGTTGTAAGCCGTTATCATCAAATTAATTCGCATTATGGTCCTCAATCACTAAGCTATCATATTAGTAATAGATTCTAGCCATTGAATAGCAGAAAGATTGCAAATGTTGTAAATAAGTGTATAGCATGTTTTTAAAGGATTCGAAAATAACTATAGATTTAATATGAAAAACACTTTAATTGCAGATACTTACAAAATTTAGAAGCAGTTATTCTTATAAAAACGATAGAGCTTATTTTTAAAACATAAAATTAAAACAGAGTTGAGTTGTAGCTGGTATTACACAAACAACCTCCCACCTTGTAGGATACCTATAAATTGTAACAAAAGTTATAAATCAAGTCTATTGGGAATTTTAACACGTCGACCAGCTCTAGTAACAAAATTTGGGACTTTGGGTTGTAGAGACATTAGAATTTTTTTTTTTAAAGCAGGCAAGATGAAAAATAGCAACCGCCTTCGCCGAGAATCGAACCACGGACCTCTGGAAAACCAGCCCAGCGTGTAGAACCACTACACCACAAAGGCACGCTAGGAAAGTGGGAGAAATATCTTATAGGGTGATGAATAATCATCTTCACTGGAGTCTAAATCATTAGCTGCAGGGCGTAGAGGCACTTTCATCCCTTCGAGCATCTTGGGCAATGAATGGGAACTTTTCCGAACTGTTGATTTCTAACTTTTGTTGCAATTTATAGGCATCCTACAAATTGCAAGGTGGGAGGTTGTTTGAATAATACCAGCTACAACTCAACTCTGTTTTAGTTTTATGTTTTAAAAATAAGCTCTATCTTTTTTGTAAGAATAAATGCTTCTAAATTTTGTAAATATCTGCAATTAAAGTGTTTTTCATATTAAATCCATAGTTATATTCGAATCCTTTAAAATACTGGCGTCCGTGCAACAGGACTATGGATAATTTAAGACGGGAAAGAACACAATTACAGCGATATTTCACAACTTCTTTGAAAGAAGTGGACACTGTTCTAAAAGATGAAGCAGTAAGTAAGATTGATTTGATATCTGTATTTAACATATTTAATGATAAAGCTGACAAATTATTTCAGTTAGATGAAAAAGTTGAAGTAATCTGGCTAGAAATGGAAAATTGTAATGAAGATGAATTTTCTAATGATATGGACTTAACGGAAAGCTATCGAAATCATTGGGTTGCTATGAAAACGAAAGTTGATTTAATTAATGTTATCAACCACTGAAAGAAAAGGCGATATTTCCAGTGTAGTAACTGAAACTAAGCGAAATTTCCGTTTTCCTAAGTTAGAATTGAAACGTTTTAATGGTAATATTAAAAATTGGCTAGGATTCTGGGGACATTTTAAAAAAATTCATGATGATGATAGCATTGATGAAGATGACAAATTTCAGTATCTTTTACAAGCAACTGAAGAAGGTTCATCGGCTAGAGATTTAGTTGCAAGTTTTCCACCATTTGGCGAAAACTATTGTAATGCTAGTGAACAACTGAAGTTTCGTTTTGCTAAAGATGAACTATTAATTCAAATTTATGTTCGTGAACTTTTAAGTCTAGTTCCAACGCAAGCGAAAAGTGGCGAAAATTTTACTTAGCTGCGAGCGTTAGAGACTTTAGGGGTAACGTCTGAAAAATATGAAGCAATGTTGCATCCTTTAGTAGAATCAGCTCTGCAAGAATTTCTTATCAAGGAGTGGTCTTATCATTTCTTATCAATCTTAACATAACCGTGTAGAAAATAAAGACAAGATGAACATGTTTAGGAAATTTATTAGAATTTCTCCGTTTGGAAGTCGAAAGTGAAGAGCGGTTACAACTTGCTCGATCAGGGTTTGCGAATGATCAATTTGAAAAATTTAAAACGGAAGAAAAATTCCCACTGCAGCTTGTATTGTATCTAATGAAAACCAAAGAGCTGAGAAAAATGGCAAGCATTGTTTATTTTGAAACAAGTCGTTTCATAATACCTCAGAATGCTTTAAAGCTGCCGAGATGTCACTGGAGGCGAAAAGGGAAACATTGAAGAAAAGGGGAGCTTGTTTCGTCTGTTTGAAACCAGGACATAATTCTAAGATCTGCAAAGCTTATTTAAAGTGTATTATATGCAAGAAAAAACACCATAGCCTTATGTGTCCAACTAAATCAATCAAAACAAGACAAACAGTCTGAATCGGATGGACAGGTTCTTTTGTCACCAAAAAATTCTCCAACGTTATTGTTAACTGTATTGGTGAAAATCATCAATGATGACAAGTCAGGAATCGTTCGAGGATTATTTGATACTGGTGCTCAGAGATCTTTCATACGAAAAGATATAGCGGAGAAACTAGGATTGAAAGCCGTAGATCAAAAAATGATGAGTCATGGACTTTTTGGCGGCAGTGAAACCAAACACATGCTTCAAATTTAAACCTGTATTCGCTTAGAAATCATGGGGGAGCTACTTAAAGAATAAGTCACAGCTAATCGTACATTTAATTGTACGGGAGTTAACATCTGTGGTCCATTCTTTTTTAAATACAAAAAACCAAGGAAAGGGTTCATATCAAATAGTTTACTTGTGTATGTTCATTAGCATGGTCACTAAGGCCAACCGTTGATCGTGATGGATTGATCAGGGGTACAACTACTGCGAGTTTAACCTGTAGATGATGCTGCTCTTGGCCACTGGCGGTTAATTATGAAAAAAGCGCAAACAGCCGCAGATAAAAATATTTTTCTCTACAACGTTGCCATAGCTCGCTTTGAAATCCTTGAGTTTGTTACTCAAAAATTCGTTAAAGTTTTACAAAATATGAAATCGATAATAAAGCAAATTCCAAATTTCAAATTTGGTTTTCCACATCCCCATATTAGTAGGAGGATTACGTCATTCAAAATTCGAGAGAATTATAGCTGTTCGAGCTTTATTATATGTTAAAAGTGGTGTTTAAAGAAAAAGGATCTAAATCAGTTTTATAAATATCTTTCGGAAGATAAATACGCTCAATTAAAGTCATACGTACGGGAATGGATATCCGTATTTGGAAGTACTTACCAATGCGAAAAGATATTTTTGAAAATAAAGTATATAAAATTGCAGTTCAGATCACCATTAACAGATGACCATTTTCAAGCAATTTTAATAATAGGAATTACTAATTTCGAACTCGAGTACGATGAAATACTATTATCTCAAAAAAAGCAATTACATTTTTCCCTTTAGAAATTTTGAGATATTTAATAATAACATTTTTAATATGTAAACCTTTTTAGTCCAAAGGGGCTTTATTCTTGAAGGATTATTGTTTTCGTTTTGGGATTTTGCGTCGATTCACTACAAACGGCGAATCACTTTTGAAACCGTTGCCACAAAGTATTATCGCCGTGTGTTATATTTAAAGAAATTAAAAAATAACAAATATGCATAAATGAATGTATATTTCTCGCATTGTGATAAAACAACGGTACATAGAGCCATCGAATTTTGAATGTTGTAATCCTACTACCAATATGGGGATGTGGAAGAACAAATTTGAAATTTGGAATTTGTTTTATTATCGATTTCATATTTTGTAAAACTTTAACGAATTTTTGAGTAACAAACTGAAGGATTTCAAAGCGTGCAATGACAACGTTGTACAGGAAACATTTTTATTTCTAACGCGCGAGTCTCTGTATCGGAAATTTCAAAGATATACTGATTTTAAAACTATTTTGCGATATTGCTATTGAACTGAATTTTATGGTTTAAGTGCGAAGAACGTGATATTTAATAAATAAAATTAACACACAAAATGTTAAAAAAACGCCCGTTTGGACATAATTTAAAATCTGAAACATTTCAGATATTTTTTTTTATTAGGTTTTTTTAGGGGGGTTAAGAGTTAGTAAAATGTACATATATATTACGTAAAAGTAGCACTGGATAATAAAAAAAGAACCTTTGCTTCCTTCTATGAGAAAATTACTCATTCATATTTTCATGGCTTGCCCAGTCTAAAATTTTTACAAACTGGCTGTTTCTAAAAAATGTATACCGACCCCTGCTTTACACGATGAAATATGGTGAGCATCACAGAGAAAGCACTTGCCAAGAACTTTTCCTTAATGTGATTGATCACTCCTCATGTAGGACTGAAATGATGCGCATTTGATGCGCTTGATTAAAACACATTTTCTGACTGTGCTCATAAGCATTGTCACTTGTGACACTGCGCTGGCCGAGGCGGAATTTTCCGCTCTAATTGAAGTAGAGAAATGAATCAAATGAATCTTAATTGGAAAATATTCTAATAATTTTCAAAACAGGCGACTAAAGAAAATTAAAGATGTATTTAACTTTGTTTTTGTAATCAAAATTAGCTCAAAAAGGTTAAAATTATGGGAATTTCATTGTCTGAAATATGTAAATAATGAATGGATCTTTTCATTGTAGTACCAGTACAGAATTTTATTGTGAATCCTAGAGTCAAAATTAAAAAATATCATTTCATTAGTTTGAAACAAGTTATCGACTCTCGATATGTGAAAAGTTGAAAGTGAATATATTTCTTGTTACCAAGATTAACTCAAAATAGACAAAAGTTCTGGGATACTTGGAAAAAAAAAAAAAAAAAAAAAAAAAACGAATTATACTTAAGTGTTACACAGAGGAATTAAAGACATTCCTGTACGAATTATACTTAAGTGTTACACAGAGGAATTAAAGACATTCCTGTGATGTGTCCTACTGGAGTAGTATTCAGCACATCTAACTAAAAACTGAGTTCTCAGGCTCGTTTTCCGCCAGTTGCATAGGCAATTTTTCAAGTTTACTGCTTCTTCTTTCTCATATTTCTTTTAAATCGCAATGATCTACTTCTCTATTATTATTTTTTATTATTATTATTGTACTGTGTTAGTTTGGATCTATAAAAAGCATCGGAGAAGAAGATAAAAATAAGCAAAAGGCTATATTAATAGGTTTATAACGTATTTCTTCCGCCTTCTTAGCATGCCTTCGTAGCGTAGCGGTCAGCACGCTTGGCGCGTATTCCAGAGGTCCGTGGTTCGATTCCCGGCAAAGGCGTTGCTCATTTTTCAATCTCTCCTACTTCCCCCCCCCCAAAAAAAAATTCCTAATGTCTCTACAGTGGCGCTCGAACTAAAAAGGGTGGTGGATGATTATTCTCCACAGCCAGGATTTAGCGACTGGGCCCCCTAAAACCCCCAGTCGCCCTTTAAAAAGGGGGAGTATATAATGTATTTCTCCCACCTTCTTAGCATGCCTTCGTAGTGTAGTGATCAGCACGCTGGGCGCGTATTCCAGAGGTCCGCGGTTCGATTCCCGGCGAAGGGGTTGCTCATTTATCGTCTGTCTTGCTTCCAAAAAATCCTAATGTCTCTACAAGTTTAATGAAGCTTAAAACTTGCTCATTTGTCAAAGCCTTACACTTGGCTGGTCTGCTTAAGGTTCAGGCGCAAGTTCATTAATTGGATTAATTGGAATACTAACTCGCTTCATAATTAAAGTGCTGATTCAACCGTAAAAGAAGTTCTGCCGTTCTCTAACAAGAATTCCACAATAGCACAAATCGAAAACTTTTTTCTCATTCTTAGGTGGAAAAAAAAATTACGAGGCAAAGGTGGTACTCACCGCTGGTGTTCCACTCCCCCGCATGCTCTCCCTTCAGCTCCCCCTTGAGGCACTTCTCGATGTGCGTGAGGGGGTCGTACTCGGAGACAAGGATCTCTCTAAGTAGGGCGATGTAGGCGATGGCGAGGCGCAGGGTGTCGATCTTAGATAGCCGCTTCTCAAAAGGGAAAGTGGGCACATGGCAGCGCAACTCGTCGAAGGCGCTGTTGATGCTGAGCATGCGCTTGCGTTCCCGAATGTTCGCCGCATGACGCTGGACCTTGTACGGGCTTCCGGGAAAGCCGGAGCCGTAGTCGCCACCTCCGCAGTAACTGCCGTCGCCGTGCACTCCTGAAACAAAACAAACAGAACATTACGGCCGAAAATGGAACGAATTGCAAATCATCTCAATCTTAAGTTGCTCGGATCTTTAAAATTCGAAACAGCCGTATCCTTCATAATAATCAGTAATACCAGTATTATTATTATTATTATTTATTAGAGTAGTTACGGTATGACGATGTTACAAATATTAATAATATATATTAACAATAAAGGTAAGAATGATAATGATAATAATAATGACAATTATAATAACGACATTTATTTAATGTTAAAAGTTTCTAATCAAAGCGAAATTCAGAAGGTGCGATTAATGAAAAACAAATATAAGAATTCAGTTTTAAACAGTATTTCTCCATTTATTAAAAAAGTTACAAATGGAATTTTGTAAATGAATAAATAAAGAATTTATAATTAATAAGTAATGAACAAATGAATTAAATTTAATACTTAAAATTCTTGAATTTTCAGTTTCTTTTTCTCACTAAAATTCGAGAAAAATATTTGAATAACAATTCCTCTCCATCCCATTTTTATTTAGTCTTTTTAAATTGAAACAAATGTAAAGGAAAAATTATTTTAAGTGTTAGTACAGATAATCTTTAGACATAAAACGCTAAATTGTTTCCAAAAAATTAAGAGTGTGGCATTCAGGACCGCCACTGTATGATATTACAGAATGCAATTGCGAATGAGTTCTAATAAATTGCAGCAATTGTGTACCTTTTTAATGATGTCAGTTGAACGTCTACAGGACTTCAATAAAATTAATATTTGCAAAGCTAAAACATTTATCTAAAAATAAATAAATAAATAAATAAATAAATAAATAAATAAATAAGCTTGAAATATTTGAATAGTGAGAAAAAAGAGAGAGGGTACGAATTTGTTAATGTCCCATTTCTCATTAGTACTAATTATTACCCAAAGCAGCTTCAGATCAAAGTTAAATTTTTGTGAATAAAAGCCATGTATAAACTAGTTGAGGATATTCAATTCTAACAAAATGACTTATTATGAAACAGCAACACATAATGGAAACCCGATATGTCCTTTTTTAACCCGGGATGGAGAAAAATACGATAAATGTGAGAAAATCGTTTTAGCCGAGAATCTATTATATATTATAAATAAACAGCTTATTCTAAATGTATAGTATTTATTTCTTTCAATATAAATACACTACATTGAATAATTACTTTTATTTAAGAAAACTAGACATTGTTTTCCCCTCCTGTGTTGAATTCTATTTCACTTTTTGCGGTTCTACTCTACTCTAAATGTAAACCAGCTCCTAGAACAGTAAAGACTGTAAGACGGCTTATAAGAAAATACGTACAGTAAATAAAAATTCAAATGAAGGTTTAAAATAATAGCAGTGACTAGACTTGTGTGCTGTAAAAAGCAGTGTTATTTTGAACAGATTCTGTGTAATTTCCTCTGTGATAGGAATTATGTTGATAATCTTCACAAAATTGTTGAATTAAATGCCAATTTTCGAAGATTTCACTATTCTTTCCTATTGAATTTTGCGTTCCTAATTTGTGATTTGTGGTAAAATTATTATAGGTTAATTAATCTAAATATCAAAAATATTTCTCATTGCTATTATACCTAGCTCTACAACATGAGAACTGAGATTCTGAAACGCCATTACTAAATAAAATTTGTGAGAAACGATAAGAAATCGCACATACACACACAGATACACACAAACGACAAAAAACTCAAGAATAATAGTAAACGAAAGTTGCAAGAAAATGTAAGATATAAGTAAAAAAATATCGCACGTTCCTTGAAGTCCAACCAAGAAGACAGATATGGTCAACCTATATCTGTACTTGTGACGTTGATTGTTAATGAGGAAACATATTTTATATAATTTTATATACAGATGTCATTTTTTTGCTTAAAAAACTGTATTTTGCAATTTTCAGATAAATTTCTTTGCTCTGAAAATTTAGACCAAAGAAGCGTTAGCTCGGATCTCAAATCGGGATTTTGCGTTGAATCCCTGTAAAAAGGCAGAACCATTTTACAAAATGTTGCCGCCAAATACTATCGCCCTGCATTATTTTAAAAGAAATTAAATAAAGGCGAATGTGCTTAAATGTAAGTATTTTTCACGCATTGTGAAAAAACCGACGGAACCTAGAGCCATCAAATTTTGAATAAACTAATCCTCCGCCCGAACATGGGCACCTGGAAGCCAGAATTTTGAATTTAGAATTTGTTTTATTATCTATTTCACGTTTTGTAAAATTTTAATGAATTTTTGACTTACAAAATCAACGATTTCAAAGAGAGCAGCGGCAACACTGTAAATAAATATATATATATATATTTCCAGAGCCAAGATTGTCTTTTGGAAATTCCATAGATATGCTGTTTTTGCATATTTTGTGATATTGCTGTTGAATTGAATTTTATGTGGATTAAGGGCAAAGAACGTGATATTTAATAAATAAAGGCAACACTCAAAATGTTTAAATTTGTTTTAAATAATAATTAAAAAAATACCCCTCTTTGGGCATAAAGCCGTTATCACATTAGCTGTTTGTTGCCGGGACAAAACGTTTGTAGCAACAGTTCTGAGAAACGGCCTTTGGCGAAATAGGGTTACCATCTTCACTTGGCAAACAGGCTGAAAGCCAAACAAGAATCAGTTATCGCTCAGATTGGCGAAAGTGACGTTTCCTTTCAAGTGACATTCGCTTCTTCGTGTTGTTTTGTATCGCTCACACGCTTTTCGTTTTAAATTTTAAATTTGTTTTAAATAATAATTAAAAAAATACCCCTCTTTGGGCATAAAGCCGTTATCACATTAGCTGTTTGTTGCCGGGACAAAACGTTTGTAGCAACAGTTCTGAGAAACGGCCTTTGGCGAAATAGGGTTACCATCTTCACTTGGCAAACAGGCTGAAAGCCAAACAAGAATCAGTTATCGCTCAGATTGGCGAAAGTGACGTTTCCTTTCAAGTGACATTCGCTTCTTCGTGTTGTTTTGTATCGCTCACACGCTTTTCGTTTTAAATTTTAAATTTGTTTTAAATAATAATTAAAAAAATACCCCTCTTTGGGCATAAAGCCGTTATCACATTAGCTGTTTGTTGCCGGGACAAAACGTTTGTAGCAACAGTTCTGAGAAACGGCCTTTGGCAAAATAGGGTTACCATCTTCACTTGGCAAACAGGCTGAAAGCCAAACAAGAATCAGTTATCGCTCAGATTGGCGAAAGTGACGTTTCCTTTCAAGTGACATTCGCTTCTTCGTGTTGTTTTGTATCGCTCACACGCTTTTCGTTTTAAACTTTATTGTTAATAATGGAAGATAATAGAAAGGTGATTGCTATTAAGTTAATCACTTTGATCTCCACTCTGGCACTTCATGTAACAGATAAACACACTTCTGGTTATAGCAATCAATTACATCAGTAATAGCCAAATTCTGTATACACTCTAAAAATAGTTTAAAAACATGTGCTGGATAAGTCTATTTATCACACATCGCTTATGTGTATTTTCTGTTGTCTGCATTTCAATGAAAATTTGATGGCTCACTGGAAAATTTGTGACCTGGTGAAAGCATTTTCTGACTAACTTTATGGCTCATAATTAATGTTTTGTCCATTCAAATGACAAAAATCTATATGGCTGATATTTACCTCCTCACAGACAGCAGATACTATTTATCAAAATGAAGATCAAATAAAGCATATGAATACATGAGCAATCAAACATGTGCGAGTTGTTTACTGTCCCATAGAACACTCGGTAGTATACCTAAAACACATTAATTATACCAACTCTAGAAATTAGGTGTTCACATCATGAGTTTGTTTTATGATTTGATTTATTGAGATTACAGCAAAGCACACTAGGGCTATCTGCCTAAGGGAAGGGATGCCTTCGGGGAGGACTTTCTAAGGGAAACTGGCTCGTATACACGTTACACATGGGGAAAACCACGAAAGCTTCCATTCAGCCAGCCCGTTCGCGGGATTCGAACCTCGGACCGAACTACCAGTGTTCAGCGACTTTACCGCTCGGCCGCTGGTGGGCTCAGTTGGTTTTATGTGATTACCGCAAAGCCTCGAGGGATAACAACAGGAGGGATCCCTTTGTAGAAGATTTTTTAAAACTGGCTCGTATACCAGTTACAAATGGGGCAAACCAAGGAAACGTCATGTAGCCAGCCCGTTCGCGGCATTCTAACCTGAGACAGAACTACCAGTGTTCAACGACGCTTCGGCCACTAGTAGGCCCGTGCACTTAATTGGAAAGTGCAATTCATTGTGTAAACAGACATGAAGGTGATAATCAGTTGTGCGCTGTTTTAAGTAATCAAATGTTATAAATGCACAGCTGTTACATTTCTTATTATTTATTAGTCATGTTTTTATTACGTAGATCATACGTATGATATAATTATGAATTAACCCAATAACAAAATGTGTACACTCTTTAGTACTCAAATACTCATCAATTATTTTTCAACTGATTATTACATACCCATAATAATTTGCAAAGAACTGATAACTATAGTTCTGCCAATTACATAATCGTTATCTGAATTAAAAGTAACTTCAAATAAACTTCTTGGCAATGTTCATTTTTGTATTCATACATACATATATATATATATACACACATCTAATAAGTCATATATTTACATACAGATAGAGAGATGCGATGTTTTAGAAGTTGTTAATATATATTTATTAGTATTAATGTAATGAATAAGATTTATATTAATGAATGTATATACAAATGTTTTTCATCATGCATAATAATAAATCCATAAATTTTCAATGTTTCAATAGGTAGCATTTCCAATAAAAGTATAGTTTCTAATGTATTTATAATTCAAAAAGTATTTCATTAATAACATGAAAATAATAGACAAATTTAATGAGTATTCTCATTATTACATAAGCTATGCTTTTCTTTTTATGCATCTTTTATGCTGTTTAAAATGTGTCACTGATTAAGCAGTTAACAATTTAAAAGATAAGTAATTAGGAGAAAAGCCGCGCATATACAAACGGATTTTAAAAAATTATTCAACTTAAATTTAAGAAATAAAATTCTATTATATAACAGTGTTATAATACACGATCAGCACGAAATACGACAAATTTGGCGAACTTTTGGCTACGAACAATTTGTAAACAAATCCGAAATGCAAGAACGTCGTAAAATAATGTCAACTCTGAAATTTCTACGATTACATATTTAATGAATATATACACATTTAAAAAATGACTCAGGCAGTTGTATTACAACAAAACAGCAATAATTAAATCGGCCTCTATTTCCACCGTCCATCACTTCACAGTGAGAGCCATCGCCATATTGAAAGTTACCTAGATCCTTCAGAAGCTGACCTTTCGTCTGATTGGTTGAACGTTCGAGGAACACGTCTCCGGCCGGAACATTTTGGGAAAAGTTCTAAAATGTTGCTCGTAGCCGGGACACGTTCCTCCTAGCTAGACGAAACATTTCTCGGAAGCCTGCAGCTTAAAGCCGTGCTACTAGAAACTCGTTTCTCGGAATTGTCCCGGGTAAGCGCGCGCGTCTATAGATGTGATAACAGCCTAATATAAAATTTGAAAGCTTTCATATTTCCCCCCCCTTATTTAAGATGTTTTTCCAGCAATCTTTAGAGCAGTTTGAGAAAAAAAAAGCGAAATTGTTTTGGGTCACAAATTAATTATTATTATTATGCCTGTGCTGCTGATAAGCACCGCTTTCGAGCTTAAAGACGATATGAAGACTTCCGTGTAAATTATGTTGTAACAAACACTGAAGAGAGAAAGTTATAAAATATGCCTTATTTAAAAAAATCTTATGTGTACACCACATGACTTCTTTGTATGGAATATTAAATTATACGCGTTTTTATTGCATTTCATTTAAACTTATTGGATTGAATTAAATCTATTTCGTTGATAGCGCATAAACCACAATAGAATAAATGCACTCTTTAAAATTCACTCTATTTTTTTACCATAACGACACTCTGGCGCTAGATTCACTTAACAGTATTATACTTCTTTCATATTATAACTCATAATGCACAAAATTTCTATCATTTAAAGAATAGAATTATCTAATCGTTGCCACATGTTCTATTCAAATACTATAATAAAGCTAGAATGATGTATAAAAGAAATTAAGCAAACACAACAAAAAAGAAACAGTTTTTCACAGACGATTCAGTATTTCTCATTCAATTAATTCAGTTCTCACTTCGCGAGAAGGCAAAAATACATAAAAACTCAAAATATCTATATTAAAAATTACAAAGTAAATCTCAAACGCTTATTTCCTCGAAAAAATTCCAGAAAGAATTAAGCATGATTTAATTGGCAATAATAAATGAATGCGTTATCTTTGTTGTTGCGAAGCCAAGTTTCTCTAGATTGGCAACAAATCCACTAGTCTGCTGTTTCAAATGTAAAGAATCAATGGCCGCCATGTTATTTAAAAATTAGGCTTAACCTCATTTCAATAGCTTTTAAATTGTTGATAATTATTTGTACAAATATTGCTTGCAGATTTACTAAAGGCATAAAAACCTTAACCGGAAGATAAGAGAAACATAATTCAATCATTTTTAAAGCAAAAAATGCACAATTTACAAACAGATAAGAGTAAAGAAACTGAGATCACTGAGTCGGGTAGCAGAGATCACTGAGCCGGGTAGTATATATATATATATATATATATATACTACCCGGCTCAGTGATCTGATATATATATATATATCAGATATATATATATATATATATATACATATATTTATATACTTTTGGTGCGGCCGATTGCAACTAAAATATTAGGTGCACATCTACATGTTCTACATGTTATAGCAGTCCTATATACAAAATTTCAACGTTCTGAGGCTAGTCGTTTTTGAGTTAATGCGAAATACGTACGTACAGACGACACGAAAAATTAGCTTCAGAATTCATTTAAAAGCAGTTTTATAATTTTTTTGGAAGAAAAGAGTCTTTTATTCTATCCTTATGCGCACATGTCACGCAGAAACATCGTTAAATTGCATTCGATAGCGATCAAAATGGATATTTTCGTTTGAAATATACTGCGTGAAACTTTTCGCGATTACAATACTTCCTTTTTACTTTGTACAAAGAAGTAAAAAAAGGCAAAGGATTTGCTTTTTTCTTTCCTGGAGATTAAATTGTTGAAATCTTCGCTGATTGCTTTGCAATATATACTTTTTGTAAATAGCATCAATTTCCGTGATCATGGAGAGGATTATTAATATAATATTATAATACTTTTATGCATATTATTTATTTATTTATGAAATATGTAATCCATCAGTCAGCACGATGATTTAAAGCAGTTATTAAACGTTGCATAAACAGGTATCAACGTAAAGTTTCATCCACAACATATAACCAGCAAACCTAAACAGTTTTCAAAAAGATATATCTAAATAAACTAGAAAATCTAAACCGCTTTCAGGACTGTAGATGTAATCTTATAAAGTTTCAGCCACAGCACACCACTACAAACTCTAAACGGTTTTCAAAGAAATACATTAAGGATCTAGTGAATTTAAATATTTTTTTAAGAAAATAAAACTAAAGAAATCAGAAAATCTGAAACGTTTTCAAGAAATTACAAATTGGGTACGATGTACCACATATAGAAAATCTAAACAGTTTTCACTTAAATGTATCCACTCCCCCCCCGAAAAACTTAATACATTAAATTTGATCACTAAAACATGTAAATAATTTAATCATTCCTTGTTTACAGCAGAATACTAAAACCATAAGCGTTCTCTTAGCTCACTAAGATTAAAATTTTAGCAGATTTAAAATTAAAAGACACCTTTTAAACTAAGTTTACTAAATTGCAACTTTTAAGTCTCGGGTTTGATTCTTCACCCAATTAAAACCGAAATTAAGAAAGATTATATAAATTACTTTCAGATAAATTACTTTTTAAGATTTCCAAAATTATATAATCATGAACGGATCATTTAAATACGTAGTTTACACCAATTCTTTTTTGTGTTTTCTATTTTTCAGTTCATTTTCATTAGATTGCAGATTGAATAGCATGTAAATAATGTGAGAAATTATTAATTAGTTGGCTTGCATTGGCAACATTACCTAGTGTTATATCTAATTAGCTAACCGAGTAAATGAGAAGTTTATAACTTGTTAGAAGTTAGTGAAGATTAGTATGGAATTTCAAAAGTTACAGGTTATACAATCAACTTCCGATTAACCGGGATAGGGAACAACTTTGAGGGTTAATTAAAAATCAAAGTTAAAAAGTTAAAAAAAGCACAGGAAAGAGGAACAAGCACTTTATAATTAACGATAAAGAACTATTAACAGTTTCCTGCATTTTTATGCAGATTCATCTGAGGAAGTTTATTTGGTTACAGAAATTATTCAAAACAAAAAGAAAGCATTGTAAATAACGGAAAAATAAACATCATAGAAATGAAGAAATTAAAAATTGCATTTAAAGTGCAACATTTACAAGATAACTTGAATAATGTTACTGAGTTCAAACTTGCTAAGTAAAATTAATGGGTTAGAATTTTTTTTTTGACAATGATCATTTGTCAGATATCGTCTGCTACTACGACTGCTATCTTACGCAATTTTTTTTCCATTTTATATTTTCGGTGAACATTACATTACATTACACCACCAAACGATTAAATTTCAATATGTTAAGTTTCTAGCAAACTATCTAGTGAAATCTATTTCCAGCAAGATCACGGCCAAACGATCGGGTCTGCAGTTCAGGCAAACATTTACTGAAACTGATAAAAATTCAAAAGAATACCGATTTACAGAGTACAGAACGATAAACTCAAGTTATATCTAACAACAGATAAATAGACAGTAACATAGTAAGACTGTTACGAAATTGACATAATACAAAGCTAATTAAAAATTTTTTAAATAAATAATAATTATAATTATAACTGATTAGAACTAAATTAATGAGCGTGATTGCTCAGATAAGATAAAATATGCAGGATAAAAAGATGAGAAAGAGAAACAATGTTGGAAAACATTGATGCTACAATAAAAATATTGAGATTCAATAATGAGAAGAACGATTGTTAATTATGTAATAAATAATGATACAAAACATTTCAATTTGAATTTGTTTTATTGTTGAATTTAAAAGAGTTTACACTAATAGAAAATGATTAACAATATTAAACATGTTTCAGAAACAATCCTTTTAATTCCTCCATGTGCTGTATAAGTGATAGGCTGTTGATAGTTCCGTGAATTGATTTAAAAAGTTCATACCAGCAGCGAAACGACTTCAGAATAACTAAGCATCAAAAGAATAATATTGCAAGATTTCATTTGCTATGTAATTGTGAGTTCATACCATTGATAAACTCAAAGGCCGAAAGAAATCTGGATAGATGTAAACATCTAATTTGGCCCATTTACTGTTTTATACACTTGTTTAAAAAAAATTCACACCAGCAGCGAAGAATCAAATTTATAAAGTCCATCAAATTTGCTATATATCTACATGCTCTATATCTAGCTATCGAATGCTATATATCTAGCTATATATCCCATGCTACATGCTATATATTACATGCTACATGCTATATATCTAGCTATATATTACATGCTACATGCTATATATCTAGCTATATATTACATGCTATATATCTAGCTATCAAACTTCAAAGATATAGCATGTGGATGTATATGCTATACATCCGCCACATGCTATATATTTGGAAGTTTGTTAATAATTTTGCAGACTGTTTTAATATATTTTAAACAGCAGAATAAGAACTTCATAGTAATTAAGTATTTAAAAAAATCAATCCATTAAATTTCTCTTGTTATATAATTGTAAAAATTGTAAGTCCATACTAACAAAAAAAAAATCAAAATTATATAGATACACGTTTAAAAATGATTATTTCTAAGCACAGAAACCAAATATATAATAAATAACGATACTAAATGGTAATTAATAATTCAAACCAGCCATTATTACAATAAGCAAAATAACTAGAAAATTATTATACAACAGAAACATAGATTAAAATTTCTAAACGTTAGCTGTAAAATTTATCCAATACAGTTTTACGTATTATTTAAAGAAATGTCTATACCACCACACCAGCTAAGAATAAGTAAATGAGTGACGATCACTCACACAAATAATATTTTATTAAAAGTGCAAGCCACGTTGCTAAACAATTAAATTAATAAAGCATATACAAATATTTTCAAAATAAGAACGCCTGTAAATAAGAATACTGAAAAGTGCTTCAGATAAGATTTGTTCTAACCTGTTTGTGATATTACTTTTTTCTATCGTTCTACAATAAAAAACATTACATTTTTTCAAGACAGAGACCGATTAACCGGTAATTGATTGCAAAATATTTAATTTTCCGAGTTAATCCACTTAAATATTTAAGTTTACTTCCCTGCGTTGCTCCCCCTATAGCGTTGGATAATTTTTGATAACTTTGAATTCTGTTGTAATACTGAATATTTTAGGTATATTTTATTTATGAGTTATTACTGAACTTTTAGTCTTGTGTGACTTGAATAAACATGGAATATAGTGGGAAATAATTTGCTGCGCCAGAAATTATTATCTAATTATAATATCAATACTTAAAAGTAACATATGTCAAATGCACTTTTATACATCACTTCTAAGTCAGGATTTATACTTACAGAGCATCAAGGGGAAAATATTAAGTGAGCCATGCTATTAAATTGCATTAAATTAATTCCGAGGGCGAACTTTTCCCGTATTAGGTCTCGGCACTGCGAAAGGAAATGCATCTAAATGTTTTACATTCATATTTCTTCGTTACATACACATATAATATATAGCTAATTATTTTTTAAAAGGGCTACTGCTTGCAATTTGCGAAGACAGTGTTGCTCAAGCAAAAGTGGATGATATTACCAGTCTGCGCAACCTATCATTCTTCCAATTATCTTGAAAATTTTACCAATATTTTCTAACAAATATAAAGAAAAGGAAGAAATGTTTGTTTTATAATTCGTGAAATTTCAAAATTTTGTATCCCATACATTTTTAAATGTTGAAGTTTTAAAAATCAAACATTATTCATCTACAAATATTCAAAAGTTCGCCAGAAATCCAGAAATTAAGTTACATTTTCCTACAATTTTCATTGAAAAGATTTTATTCCACTGTATTTGATGGTGCAAACAATAAAATTTTGATATGCTTAGTTTATTCGTAAAACGAAGATATGTACGTATTTAAACATTAAATAAAAAAAACGCTACATCGAATTTTGAAATAAATCGTTTTAACACCTTGCATTTTCATTGAGAAACAGGAGGAGGAAGGCGTACAAAATTGGTACTCTGTAATTTACCTAGAAGTAGGCTAAAAATTGAGAACAAAATTCAGCCCAAACTAAATAAAACTGAGTGAACTAAAAGCAAGCTTATAAAAAGTTTTCGTTTCATAAACATATTATGATACTTTTCGATGGCAACTATATAAGGATGATAAGATGAATTTACCATTACTTCTAATATAGTTTCTATCTTATTTGAAAAATATTAGTATATTTTAACTTATGCCATTATCGTAGCAGTTAAAAGAATTTTATAGTGCTATATACTATGCCAAAGATTCCTAAAATGTAAGTCGCGATTCTTAAGTAGGTTTTGAAACTAATTTCGTAATCGTGAAAAGTTTTGAAATTTTCATTTGATTTGTATTTATGGATATTTATTTATGATTGATGATCAGTTCATAAATAATATTAACTACTTATTAACAATTTAGATATTTAGCTATTGTTATTATTTTATTTTCTTTCTCCCTTTTTTCAGCGCGGTAACTAGTATATCTATATGGATCGCAAGGCTGAAAATTTGGAAAACGTTGAGTTATGTGCAATAATTGAATTATTGTAAAGTTTAAGGAAATAACTCTTTTAATATTTATCAAAAGTTTTTCCTTTATTTCAGCAATACATACTCTAAAAATTCAATTTTACTATTTTACTTGCATTTCATATAATGTGCTTTATAACACCTTTTAATAGATTGTTTTTCAGTATAAACGATTCTTGCTTAACTAGTTTCATAAATATATTTATTAACAGAATGAAAAAATAATTTAAATTTTTAATTTATAATTATATCATGAAGCAAAATGTACGATTTGTGTTTGAGAAAAGTTGGGAAAAAAAAAAAGTATACTCAAATTCTAAAGGCTTAAGCTTCCTTGCTTTTGATGTGGAGCAGGGTTAGGAAACAGTATTTATTTACTAAATTCCCTTTCAAAATATTTTTTAAATGACTCTTTTGTCGCATAAGGAGTAAATTTAGAATGAATGCTCTTAAATTTTATCATTCTAAATTATGACATTCTTAGTAATGAAAATAGTTTCGTTAAATTTTGAGGACAGTTTTTCGTGTATATTTTACAGAAAAAGAAAAAGGCATACCAGTCAGTTTTCTTTTACAGATTTATTAATTTTATGACATTAGAAACGTCTTTAGTGGAGTCTGAAAAAATTCCATTACGTTTAACTACGATACATTACCATATTCCCGAAATGAATTGTCAAATTGTCATTGTCAATGAATTGTCATTGCAGGAGTGTTATGAAAGATTAAAGAACAGTGCGTACCACCAGATGTACAAGAACGAGAAGTGGCTGCGGCGCATATCGAGAATTTAACCACTGAATAGTGAAATTATCTAAAAAAATTTTGAAATTTGATTAATGGAATTAAAAAGATTTTAAGCATTGGATGGCAAAGAGGAATCTTGTTCTGTTTTATTTGCAAAGGCTAAAGAGTTTTCATCTGAATTTCTGTTTTGAGAATTTCTGTTTGTTGAAAGTTTAAAAAAAAAGTTAGAACACTTAAAAAAAAAAAAAACCTCTCTTGTTCGTAATAAATACATACTGTTACCAATCGACTGTACATTGAGACATTTTGTTTATCGCAAATTATAATGAAAGGGCATCGAGTGCTCAGTACAGTGCAAGTCAATCATGTAAAATATAATTTTACTTGGACTTTTCGGAGCAATATTCTGTAGCAATGTATTTTATATCACGTGGTTCTATATGAAAAATCTAACAGACCATGACTATCACAAATAAAAGAGGTATATAACATTCCATAATTGGTCCACCGCGAAATTTCTAATTCTGTGTTAAATAAGTGGTTATCTTCATCCAATGTAATACATAATGGACATGAAAAAATTTCTAGTTTTATATAAGAAGACTTTATATTAATTTCTGTTTTTAATTTTGTACAGGTGGCAATACTCTTTTCGTTTCTTTTTTACCTTTTTTTTAAATGCTTTTGATATGTATTTTATATTATTTTGTTATTTTACGTAAAAAAACATTCAAAAAATTAAAATTTTTAGATGTGTTTTTTTTTAATAACATACTTATTTTCATGAATTCGGAGAAACAGATTTTACTATATGAAGAGGAAAAAATATTTGCACGATTTTAGAAATTTAACTTTTTTTACATTTTTTTATTTTTATTTCAGTTGTAATGGTAAATTTTAAAGAGGTGTGATCTAAGGTTTCCAGATTGAGAAAATAAATGAAATTTTCTTTCCCAAATAAATCTACTCGTCTATATGCATAAGCCGTTATTATTCCTTTAATTCAAAAAATAGACTTTATAAACACAGCAGTATATAGTTTTGGAATTAATAATGCAGATGGCAGGGTTAAAAACTTAGAATATTTTTGGAAAGGTTACCAGTCAACACAAAAACTTCCGCAATTTTTAGAAATATTTTTATATTATTTATTATTTAAGAGAGAATAAAGCATTTCAAAATGAAAAAAAAATAATGTTTGCTGTGTGACATATATATTACTTTAAAATAAGTATTACTTTAAAATAAGTATGTTGAATTTACAGAGGAATGTAACATAGATTAGCACTTAGAAATCAAAATGTAAATGTAACATTAAAAACTGTTTTTAGAACCCGTAAAAAATTTTGAAAACCTTCTTAGGTTAAGTATAGCTACTTCAGTTAAACAAAGATTGCGTGGTAAGAGGTTCTTAAAATCTTCCTTTGATCAATTGGGTACAATCTTACTATTCTGACTTTTAAACTTCTAAGATGGTTACATATAATTCATACAAAAAAGGCCTACTTTTTCACTTCTTTTTTTTCAAGTAATCTTTCTAAACTGTCATCAGAGGTATAATAAGGCTGAGAAAATTATATGATCATAAGGACTGCTAACTGATTACAGTGAAGCGCACCGAAGTTATCTCACTCTCTACAAGGCTGTCTTTGCGAAGGGCACAGTTGAAAAAAACTGGATTTTATTTCCAGTACATATATAAAAGTCTCCAAAAGTCTTCGTCAAGGATCTATTTCTGGCTCAGAATTTTTTGTGCCCCACAATTTTAACTGTTGGATCATTTTTTGATTTACTTTCTAGAAGAAATCAAACACCATCAAAGAAACACACCTCGGGAAGGGTAAAAAAAAAAAAAAAAAAAAAAAAAAAAAAAACCTAACCATGCATCGTAACCGTTTTTTGTTAGCATCCAGCATCTGCCATAATTAATGATGTTCTGATGTTTGTTCCATTTCATACAAATATCTCGGCACCCAATTTTGGCATAGGATCTGTAATTAAAGATAATTTGAATTTAAAAATGAATTGACAGCAATGACAATATTCTTTGGGCCCTCGTTTGATATCTAAAATGCTTTTCTTGAGTTCTTGCTTGTTTGATTTAAGACAATAGCTGCGACATTTCGCTAAAAGTGAGTTTTTCACTGCAATCTTAAAACAGTTTTAGAAAAGTAATTTTTCAAGTATTTTTTCTCTTAAGACTTTTAAATGAGCTTTATTTTCAAAGAAATGCTTATGGCGTAGTTGTCTATTTCGAAAGGCGCATTTCGATAGGATAAAACCTGAGCGCTTTTGAGGGATAATTCGAATGGGTCGTCTTCACGACTTGTTGGAACAGAAGGAGAAGAGGAATCACAACTCACCGGACAGGCAGGAAGGATACTGGTGGTGCAGGGATGTTGTCATACCATGTGTCGTAGAAGAAGTTGCGTAATCGCAAGCCGGTCTTTCTTCACCGCTGCTCGTCTGCCTCTCTTCGGGGCTGTCGCGCGGCGACGACTCTTCATAACGACAAGGTCTAGGGGGCATCTCGCCGCCCCTTGAGTAATGCTGCACGTACAACTCCCCTTCGAACTCGGGCGACCCACGCGCGAAGCTGCCGGTATAGGACTGGTGGGCCAGCGATGTCATAACCTCTTCTTTTATATAGAAAGACCAAGAGGGCCCGCGCGCGCGAAATTATGAAAATGGACCCTTGAGGGTCCTTTCAAAGCAAGCTGACTTTCTCTCTCGCGAGGAACAGAAGCCTCGGGCAGAGGGGGAGCTGCGGTTGACAGCAATGGCTTGCTGGCCCTGGAGCGGGACATTTCTCATTTTATACTTGAAAAGAGGACGTGTCACCATCAGCTGGCCAATCGCCGGAGCGGAGTGCGCCAGCGCTCCCATTGGACGCCGGAGAAATAGAAGCGATAGAGGGTGGTTCTCGAAAGAGTACAGCAGAGGAGAAAAGTAGGCGGTGCTTCGGCAGCTGGTAGGCGAGGCAATCGATACGTATAGATCAGTTTGGTTGACGCTCCTTTATTGGAATCGATTTGAGAAAGGAGGAAGTTTAAGTCACAATCCAATTTGCCTCCTGGCATGCAATTACAAATATTTTATGTGTATTGCGAAGACTAAAATAATATTAAGTTCTGAAATACTGTTACAGAACTGGAAATTTTTACTTTGTTTTCGTTGCAGATGAATATTAATGAGCTAAATTTCTTATGATTACAATAGTTTTAAGTCTCAATAACTAAAGTAATTGAGTTCTCATTGGCTTATTTTTATAAAAGTGGCTATTGTAAAATACGCATGTTGAAGCACATTTAATGTTTTATTATTTAAAAAATTGGTAATATTTCGAAACTGGCTAATCTTAGAAATAGTTTCCCAGTTACTGATGAAGAAGATGAAGTAACCTTTTGCTGCTATGTTTAAACAGGTATTTAAAAAATTACAATAGATCTGCTTGTTCATTATAATATGAAATATATTCACGTAATTTCAACCATTACTTTTGCACGATCACGTAAAAGGTTTGAAAAATTAACATACTCCGGATTGAAAATATTAATTTCTTCTGTGAATTTATTAATAACAGGAAAGGAATTTATGAAAAAGT
Source organism: Stegodyphus dumicola (assembly GCF_044657685.1). NCBI lineage: Eukaryota > Metazoa > Arthropoda > Arachnida > Araneae > Eresidae > Stegodyphus > Stegodyphus dumicola. The sequence goes on along the minus strand of NC_140771.1, from coordinate 33,166,111 downwards.
TTGGAAATATGAATAGATAATAGTATATTTCAACGAAAAATACTTTTGTATTGAATATAAAAAAACCAGGGATGTAGGAATGAGACTGTAATTTGAAGACAGAAATGTATGCAACGAGAAAATCTTCAAATTTGAAATTGGAGAGCAAAAGGTTTATTTTCATTCTTGAAAAAAAAAAAAAAAAAAAAAAATAATTTCGTGAAAAACGTTGCAAAAATAATTTTGTACTATTTTTCTACAAAACTTGACTCCAAAATAGTATGATGTCACATCATGTTACATTTCGTAAGGTAATATAGAAATAGAAAATTCTTTTTAAAAATCTGATTCAGCGATTGAAAAAATTAAAAAATATATCATTCTCGTATTTTATTAATTAATAAACGTTTAAATTAAAGTAACACTTTTCATGTAGAGTTTTCTGAACTTGTTAAAGAAATATTTTTGATTTTTGTTCATGGCATTAACATACTGACATTAACTGAAGTGATACAAAATTAAACATCGGATATTGATTTATTCTCATATTTTAATTTTAAAGCGAAGCTTACAAACGCTAATATACAACTTGAAACAAGTTACTTTTTATCCAATAGCACATTAAAAGTTTAAAATCCCCAAATTTTTCCTTTCTTTTTTGTTTAGAATACTATTGCTGTTGCGCCACTTATGTTACGTAAATTGCCTCTGTTAATACTTTGTTTGGGAAAGAGTGGCAACTCCTCAGTTTATCGCGAGACTGTGATTAGAACAGTTGTTTAAAGATTTTTAAAATGGAAATGGATTTGTAATGAAGCGGTTGGTTGCCAAAATAATTGAAATAAAATGTTTATGCCTGAAAAGAAACTTCTTGTCTGTCGATTTAAGCGAGTCGTCTCATTTATCTGATTTCATGATCATTCATTTGTCTTTAGTCTAAAGTAACTGACATTTTCTCTTATACAAGTACAGGTAGAAGCTAGGCTAGCGTAAGGTACTTCTGAACCTAGCTAACTGCTAAGCTTCCGTCCCAATTTTGAGGAAGAACACCACAAGGGGCGGTCGGAGGGTCTTCCACCCCTCTTTCCCTGCCATCAAACCCTCGACAGAATTTTCGGCTAGCCGTGTATGTTGAGTGCCCCCATGCCTTGTACATTAAAATTTTTCGGTTTTAAGCTGAAAGCATAAGTAACAAAACAGGTCTTAGGTTTTTAAGCTAAAAACATAAGCAACAAAACTGGTCTTATGTTCAAGCAAATAAAAATATCATTCTCGTATATATGTATGATATGGTGATATAGTTCATTTTTTGTGCGCAGGTGTACGAGAGTAAGTTTAAATGTTTTGTAAAATTAAGCAAGTGAAACAAGAAAAATTTTTTTGTAACGTTTTATATCGTCAATAAGTCTAAGATTTTCTGCTTTCGCCGTTTCACGTTCATAGGACAATTCACTAGCATCTGATGCACTGTGGGCTATTTTGCCATCAAGTAGAAATAAAATACTTTATAAAGACTCCTTATAATATACAGGATTACTTATTCACAAGTAGGGATATAAAGAATTTACACAGATTTAGTTTGATAATTACGTCAATATCAAATACACACACACAAAAAAAAATCGATTTTCATAATTATGGGGTAATATTATGTTACAAGTTTTCTAATAAAATTAAATAATATGACGATAAAAGTTTTTCTTCTTCAGAAAACTTGTTTCAGAAATGCAAAAATGCATTTATTTTTCATTTCAGATATCTTAACTGGTACAAGTTAAAAAGTTTTACTATTTTCACTTAGCTTTTAGTTCTGTCTTTTGGATACTGGCTTTTACCATTTAGCAGCTATTAATTTAGATATTTAAAAAATGAGCTTACAAGCTTATGAACAAAGCGGTTTAATTTACTTAAATGTAGCTGGATTTACAAGTTGAAAATGAGAACGAATAATTGCAGCTTGCAGCGAGACAAACAAACATACGAATGCAAATAAGTCTTTGCGTAATAAACCGGTAATATATCTTAACATCTTGAAAAACAAGCTTGATTTCACTTTTATACTATTTAAATATCTAACTATAGTAATTTTTAACTTTAACTGCATGACAAATATCACGATCTTCCAGGATAGTTAATTCTTCAAAACAGCTGCAATCAATTTCTCTCAACTTATTATGTGTGAGGCTGTCAACAAAAAGAAATAACTTAAATATTAAGGTCATAGTTAGTCTGATCTCTTTAATTAATGTTCGCGATTTTTTGTTAACTGCTTTTATTTAATACTTAATTTACCTACTTCTGGTAAACCCTCTAAGAGGAAAAGAGTTTGGACCTGAAATCTTAAAGTCCCCCCTCCCCCCAAAAAAGCCACGGGTAAGTGGCATGTTTCTGATAATAATTCCAAAGTGATCTTCTCGTTTTGTACCTTGATTTCTTTTCTTTCATTATATGTATTGCCTTATTTGTGAGGATACATTTCAAGATACCTGTGTGGATACTTAAAGGTATTACGGCAGATATTTTTGAACGTATATATACGGTTTAGCAGCTTGTAAGATAAAACCAATCTGAAAGATAATTTAATAGTGCACGAAAACAGAAAGATAATAATTTAGCAAAATAAAGTTCCTTACAAGCTTCTTAGGAATCATTTAAAAATTTCCTACTGGCAGGTCCACCATTATATTTCCTTTTCTCCAAAGTATTTTTTATTTTGATTCTAAAACCCTTGTTATCATCAATAAAAATTAAAAGCTATGGTTTCTATTTCAGCATATTATCGCTGTAATTTTTTTTTGATAATTCTGTTAATGAGAGTCAAAATTTAAAATTTTTAATCATTTTACATTGTTACAGTGTCATAAGAACTAAGAAAGAATAATTCAAGACTTTAAATCCTTAATTTATTATAGAAGACTCATTACCAATTGTTACCAATAGTTACATTAGTTATCAATTCATTACCAATAGTTAGCTAAGTACTGATATTCACTTACGTTGTTTATATGTACATTCGTAACGGTGAGGCTAAGTATGGAGGAGCAGGATTTTATCCCTCAAATACGAGCCTCTTTGATGAAATTTTTCTGTAAAACTATCTTTCTTGCATAAAGAAGTAGTTAGCTAAAAAGCTTTCTTACAGGCAACTTCCAGTTGTTCCTGGAAAAATAATTTGAGTCTCCACAATTTGACTGAAATACAGCAATTTCTAGAATTTCTACCCGCTAAGAAAGGCTTCAAAAATAATTTAATCCGCTACTATCCTCCGATATTTTTAAAAATTTTGTAAGAAAGCAAGATTTAGTGTATTTCATCTTTCGTACACAAATATTTTTCCAAAGTAAGTGGTGAAATAGTGAAGTAGGAGATGGTATATAAACTTCTATACAATCTTACGGCATATGTCCAAAATTGTTTCAAAATAATTGTCGACATCATGGTAGAAGTATATATTTCAGGATATTGCTCTAGAGTAGGCATGTGAAACTCATTACCTGAAGTGAGTCAAATAATTATCATTTTACATTAAGCATGGGTTGCAAGACGGGGAGGGGGAAGACCCTTTTCATACTTAATGATGTTTTTAAAAAGAGTGAATACATAAAATTGCGCTAAATACTGTAGGTCTTTAAAAATGGAACGAATATAAAGAAAACTTGGTAGTAGATGGATATCAGTTGTTCTTTTTCTGAACCTAAATTTTCTGCAACTAGCTTTCAAATGTCTGAAGTCATATAGCTTACTCTACTGATTTTAAGAAGTCAAATAAATGCTTTTTAACTTGGATCTCGTTGGGAAATTGTTTTATTTTATAAGTGAGAAAAGTTGTTCATATTGATTGGTCTTAATGAACATGGAAATCATGTACAAAACTTACGGCTGTGTGGAAACCACACAGGCAGATATCTGTAAAATTCGGAGATATCCACTTCACTAAACGTCTGCATTACAGATGAGTCATATTAAATTTCTGTTAATACCATCTGTGACTGGGCTGGCACTTTTTAAACGTTGGTTAAGAAAATATATTTTTAAAAAGCACGAACTCTTTATATTTCATAGCACACGAGCTTGCATATATGTCTTCATATGGACTGGAATTCCAATTTTTATTCATATTGTAGAGTTATTAGTATTTTTTGATGCTGGAGACGTAAAAAATGTGCAATGCTCTCGCCGGGATTCGAACTTGGATTTCTCGAATACGCGCTGGATCTGCTACCGTTATATAAGAAAGGCATGCTGGAAAGAGGAAGAAAATACCTTATAATATATTATAACTATATACTTTTGCTGTTTCTCGGAGAGAACTGAGCGCCGCAGAAAAATAACTCAAGGGCAGCTTGTATCCCGTGGGCTGTATCTTTGATATGTCAACGCTAGAGCAGTGCCTTTTAAACATATTACGCTTATGAGCTACTATTATAACATTTTTAATTATGTTAAATCATCTGCCTATTAAAGCATTTTTATTCTTCTATGCTTATACTTCCTATGGTATCTATGAATGCAATATATACACATATGTAATGAATTTTTCTCTCTTCTCACCCCGTTCCTTTGCGGCATAATTGGAAAGCACGTTTGGCTAGCATCGGCTAGCGAGACGAGAATTTGAACCTTAGCGATGGCATTGCTCAAATTTCCTCTAGAAGTGGGCCCCGAACAAAATTATTGTGGACAATAATTATTTTGCCCCCTGGGTTTGGCGACTATTTCCAGACGTACTTTAAGCGAGGAAGAATGCAAGGAACTTTCTCCTTAATTAAGACACAATAACACGCCGAATAGATACTAATTCAGAAGTCAAACAACAAAAATCAGCGTTATATTTACAAAATTTTCACAGTGAAAGTTTTGTAAATATAACGCTGATTTTTGTTGTTTGACTTCTGAACTTTCTCCTTCTTTATTGCATACCTTACTGGTGCAGTTGGAAGTACATTCTGATAGAAATCGGATCGAGGGAAAAATCCGGGGCAGGGCACTGATTTTTCACATTTCTTGTTCTAACTCTATACCTATAAAACATATGACATAAATTATGAACAACCTATGCGTCATATTACTATCATAGACAATTTAAAATAACAAGTAATTTGCAAGAAATGTTTCATTCATTGCTTTTAACGGTTCTTTCAGTTTGTTATTACCCTTACCAAATAGTTGTTAAGACTTTCATATGTAAAACCGTTTCTGTAAAAGTATTTATGCCCTAGATATTGAAAATTCTAAGAAGGGAACCGTATGAGCGAGTAGAACGAAACAATGTCTTCATTCGGAGCATTATTATAACCCAATCAGGCTAATTTTTGTGAGATAGAAAAGATCACATAGATTATGCCATTAAGAAGAGGTCATTAGTGGTAAATGGTATTGAAAGTTTCCAGTTATCTTTCTCGTAAAAGGCTTTCCGATATGTGCAAAATAATTTTTTTATGTCAGTTATTTAATATTCATAAAGGGAGTTGAAACAAGCTTTGCAATGAGTGTTTTGTAAAGGTCACTAAAATGTATTCAAACCGGCTACCAAAAATATTGACGCCTTATCGATATAGTGGTTAGCGGCCCCAACTGCCATGTCATCGGCACCATGTTTGAATCCCAAAGAAGACATGAGTGTTGTAAATGTATAGTGTCTACGAGACAGAGAAGCATTTAAACTAGCGTAGAGCCAAACGTTCTTGATGAAGTTAGAGGACAATGATTAGGAGATCCTCATGTCTGTTCCCTTGGATGTTCTAGCTGGGAAAACTTGTGTTATTACGTACAATGTGCGCAAAGCTTCGGCCAGTGCAACTCTTCAGACAGACGCAACTCTTGGGCATGATGATTTTGTGGACATGACCTGGACTGTGAACAGATCAGGGAGATTAGTGACAACAATATATACCATCAAAAATATTGCTATGAGACAATGGACAGTTTAACGGCTACTGCAATAAACCTTGGTCTGTTACGGAAGGTTATTTTAGAGATTCAACAGGATTGCACTTCATATTCAAATGTTGGAAAAATAAGCCAAAATAATTTTTTTGGGGGAGGACGGACGTTCCAAACTACTTCAGAGAAATCTTTCCAAAACGTTTGGAACATTACGTTAGCTTGACCACATCATTCATTCGATTCAATAAAAATTGCTACTTTCGCATTTACAAGTGCTGCCGGAAACATAAAGTCTTCATAATTTTTTTTTGCATGTGGTTTCACGTAAACAAATTTTCAGAGTATTACTATTGAGCAAAACAGAAGATCCTTAATTTATCTTTCAAAGTTAATAACTGTGTAATTTTTTAATAAACGGCGCGATTTAAAAAGAAGAAAAGCTCTTCTGAACAATTTACATTTTTGTTTTAGTCTGTATTAATATATTTAAATGATATTGTTTAAAATGCATTTCATTTATAATACATCAAAATCGTAATTTATATAGACATTTGCGGTGTTACTGCAAGTAACAAAAAAGTATTTCAGCTCTATACATTACATACTGGCACAGAAAAGTTTATTTTTTTCCTAATGAAATATCCTTTTCGAATTTCTTGCAAAATCTGAGGATCAGAAGGTATTGATAACTTAACAGGTTTCCCAATATGCTAGCAGTTTGAAGAAACATAAATATCTGTAACACAATTACTGTAAACACAGAGGATTAACGATTTTGCTCTCATTTTTTGCAGCAGAGAAAACTGTATTTTATCTTCCTTAGCTACATTAGTATTTTATCTTCCTTAAAACAGATAAGGGCAAAAAGTAACTGAATTGTAGAAATAAATAGTTTAAAAAATATTATATTTTCCCAAAACATTTTGTTCAATAAATATGTCAGTTTTTATAGCCATCATCTAGAGATTCTACAGACATTAGGTTATTTAGAAGAAGAAGACATGAAAAATGCATGCCCTAGCCTGAACTCGAACCTCGGACCTCTCGAATACGCGCTGGCCATTACACCACGAAGGCAGGATGGAGAAATACTTTATATACTCCCTCTTTTAAAGGGTGACTGGGGATTAGGGAACCCAATAGCCAAATCCTGGTGGTGGAAAATCATTATCCACCACATTTTTTAGTTCGCGCACCGCTCTAGAGATATTAGGTTATTTCGGAGAACGAGACAGGAAAAATGTCCAGTGCCCTCGCCGGGTTTCGAACCTCTCGAATACGCGTCGAGTATACTAGCCATTACACCATGAAGGCATATTAAGAAAGTGTGAGAAATATCTTATAAACTTTTAATTTGCTTTTATGAGATAGAAAATGAGAATTCTTATATCTGAAATTAATCTCATAAAACTCTTCAAAAAGGTATACTGGATGTGAATGTTTTAAAAAAATTTTCTATATCAAAATATAAATGTGATTATCATTTGAATTTTAATATTTATGTAAACTGTAATGTATTTTTAATGAATATTTTACTTTTTCTTGGGAATAAGTACTTTTTCCTTGGGAAGCATTATTCCGCATATCTTGTCAATATTTTGACGCAAGTTATTTTAGTTGGTATTTGAAATTTTAAGAGACCATTAATATTTCAACACTATCTTGATTAAAAGCTCCGTTTTGGGCTAATTTGTCTGCCTAATCATTACAAAAATGTCCACTATCCTTTGATACTTGAAATTTTAATTTTGCAGTTTGGAATTAAAACAAGACGAAAGTTTACATCAGAAACAATTGAACAGGAGGAGAAGGAATTTTTGATTACTAAAATAGCTGCTTTGGAGTCGGATTTTTATCGTAAATTCGGTGGGAGTTTTGACAATGGCAATTTTAGTCGTTGCTTTTATGATTGAAAATTCAGCCTCGTAAACATTATTATTATTATGAAGATGACCTTTTCATTCCACTATATTTGAAGGGGCAATATGAGAATATACTACTGAAAACCAATAGATAACTTCATCATTAATTTCTATCCATCAGCGTATGTAACTGGAGATGAACTACATGAACTTTTGTCAGACATGCAGAATTTTATTTATTGACTCGGAGTGCTGGGATGAATAAGATTGAATTTTTTTCTTTTCATGGTTAGATGGCAGAAAGATATGGTTGTTAAATTCTGCAGATTGATTAAATTGAACATTTTTATGTAGGTTTTTTTTCCATTTTTGCAATGACTGTTAGTGGGAGAGCACCAACTAAAGCGTCAAGAACTATATTTGAAATTGTGCGATACGCCCGAGTAACAAAAAGAGGGAAAAGGCCTTTGGGAATTGAATTCAAACATTTCACCTTTCTCGCTGTCACTGATTGTGCCCATATTTCGACTCTGTAATTACTCATTTTTTATGTAACTCTGTTTAGAAGAATCCAAAATATAGGATTTAAGTCCCAGTTAGCTGTTCACGTTATACAATGTTTATATATTGTACATTCTTTTCTGGAAAATCTCTTGTCGATTTTTAACCCAAGTTATGTGATTGTATTCACCGACTTGACGTTTTGATTATCAATTTTTAGAGCTAAGGATTTGGATATTTTTCTCCCTAGTTTATGGATTACTAAGACTTATTATGAGAAATTTCCAGTTCTTTAATTTTGCAAAATTCAAATTCTTCAAATTCTTCAAATTCAAATCCTTCAAATATTTAACCAAAGGTTAAATATTTGAAGTGTTTAATTAAAATTACCTTGTAAAATATATCCGGTACGAAGATTTGTAACAAAAGCAATATCGACGGCAAAAGCAACAATTTGTGAGTGGTTTGGTAATGAACAGGCAAAGATGCTGTTGAAAAGGATATTACTGTGATCTTCATCTTCAGCCATGCAAATCCACTGGAAGGTATTATCTAAAGCAGGACTTCTTAAACGTTTTTCAGTCGCGACCCCAGGACCCCTTATTTACGAAAATTTTGTGGGATTTGCATTGCGCAAATCCAACACACACGCGAGTGAAACTGTCAATTTTTTCACTTATTACTATAATATACTATTGCAGTTTTAGGGCATTAACTTTAATTTCTAATTTTAAGACATAGAACAATGTGAAATTTTAAATAAGTAACAGACGAAATGACAGCGTCACGTGCAAAGCAAGTAATATGGACGTTTATATTATAAAAATAATGCGTTGAAAGGCTTTGGTTTTTTATCTGTATTATCTTATCTTTACCTATTTTCAGATACATTGTGTAAAAATGTTTGATAATAGCAAAAGTATTATAATAAGTTAAAGAAATATCAAAACTGCTAACATTTTTGGCGACCCCCTGCTGCAAGTCCCGCCACCCCCATGGGGGTGGCGACACACAGTTTAAGACACTCTGCTCTAAAGCGATTGCACATAATTTAATTTCAGCGTCACTGTAAAGAATCATACTTTTTCTTTTTCTGTAATAATCTTGACTATAATTAGGAGCAACTTTTGAGGAACATAGAGGCTGAAAAGCTGCTGGTCACCTTAAAGAATCTAAGGCTGATTTTTAAGTCAAGACGTATTATTTCAGATGAAGTCGGTTGATTTTATTGTTGCTAACTTGTTGAAGAATTGAGCTGATTGCCTGACTTCTTGAAAGTAGTAAACACGAAACTTCTGTCGGCAAATGAGATTTCTCTCCGAAACTTTTCCCAAGGTTGGGAACAGTTTTATCGGAAGATACATTTTATGTTCATCACAGCTTTTATTCTTCTTACTGAAGAGTATAATATTTCATATTTTCAGGCAATCAGGAAAAGTTGCGAATTCTAGGCAGCTATTGCCAAAACAACAGATTATGTCAGAGCTTGATCGATTAATTTTATAGTATGATTATACATACCATCTGTGCCTAGTGCCTTTTTTTTTAAAGCTATAATTATTAGCTTGATTTCTTCTTTTGAGAAAGGGATGTCGTTGTCCGTGCAGAATCTCGTTATAGTTACCGATTATAGTTTGGCTGGATCATCCTTTAGAAAAAGATTGAGTCGAAGGTTTCATTTAGGGCTGAGATGATGGCAACCTGAATGTCAGCAGAACTTGAAAACAAATTTGAGAGAAATTGGATTTGCGAAGGTTTAAACAGTGAAGATTTTCTAGCGATCTTAAGTAAGGTGCCGCTAATTTCTTTATCGTGTGAACAATAAACAGATGAAATTTTTAATTTAGTTTCGAGATTTATCTTCTTGTATTTCGCATTTTCTTTTATTAATCCAAACTTTATGTCTTAGTTTGTAGGGACATTATGTTAATTGGAAGCAGGAGAGATAAAAATGAGCAACGACCTCGCCAGGAATGGAGCCACGGACTTCTGGAATACGCGGCCAGCGTGCTGACCACTACACTACGAAGGCATGTTAAGAAGGCGGGAGAAATACCTTATAAGTTCATCGCCAGTAATCGATTTCATTTCAAGATGTAATGCTCTGGTCTTATGCTTCTGAACACGTAATTTTTTAATAAACCAATTTATGTGAATAAGCAAACTATACTGGAATGCCAGAACTTTCAGGAACTCTCTGTAAAGACTACATCACTTATATTCCTTTCCTTGGTTTTTAAAATTTTAAATATTTACTTTTATTCCCATGTTCATCTGTTCCGATTCTTATTTTAAATGTTTTCTTTATATTTTATATCATTGTTCTTGTGTGAATCTAGAGTTGTTTTATGTCTATGGATTGATTATTCCAATAAAGCCATATGTAACAGCACAACAGGATTGAAGACATAATTAGGAAGGTATTTTGACAGATATTTTGAATTAATATAATTTTTGATTTTTGATATTTTGAATTTGTTATTTTAGATATTTTGAATTTGTTATAAATTCGACTGCTGCTTTATTAAATATTTCCTCTGTAGAACTAACTTGAAACTAGGAAATCATGGATCGTTCAATTTGTTAATTTGCTTTTAGTAATTTTTAAACGTTTCATTAAAACTGAAGTTAAATTATTTTCACTGTCAAAGGTAATATATTTATGATCCGAGCGGTAGTTGACTTATTCGATTTTGCTATTTGAAATCAACTTTATCAGCTGGTGCGAAGAAACTATGAGAGTTGGCCACCGTCTTCCATATAATAGTTTCAGAAGAAGGTAAATCAGAAGCTTGATTTTGAATGATAAGATGATTGTGTGAATTGAAAAATTCCTCAAGCCATCTTCCGCTTGGGCTTTGGAGGAGTTGTAACAAAGCTAACTGTGTGAACTGACGTTTCTACATATAATATGTGGAGTTTGAAAGGAAGATAAGATGGTTTTCAAATTCTGAATGAAGAGATATCTTCATAGAGAAATGCTTATACACCTGAAATAAGTAATTGGGAATTCTAACCATTAAGACAAATTGTAACTAGATCTCTTTTCGCTGTAATTAGGATTTGGGTACCAGTTATTATTGAAACTGATAATAGCTGTTCTGAGATGTTGATTAGGTGACTGAGAAGAATATTGAAAGACACTCCAAGACGGTGGAAAGCTGCTTACTTTCCCTTCAATGCAGTAAGATTCTTTGATTAAAACATTTTGTATTGGGATAAGAATTCTTCAAGACAGTCAGATACCATTTTTGCCTTCTGTAGGAGAAACTTCTTTAAAGAAAATGGTATTGAAAATTCGAGCAAAGTGACAGCATTATTATCCGGATTAAAATCTCGAATATTATCATTATTCTTTATATTGTATTCCTGCTTGATATTTACATTTGAAGAACTTTCAGTTGTGGATGTTGGCATCTTGACCTGTTGTGATTTTGTCCATATATAATAATTGGTTGAGTTTGTACAGTCCCACCCTTTTTGGTAACATGCACTAAGTTAAAACTCTAAATAGAGCAAAGCGATTTATGGTTATGTCTAGCTATTTCAAACAGAAACATAAGAAGGGTGTAAGAGCTTTAAGAACTCAAATAAGCTGAACAGAAAGCACTCCTGGTGCTTACAAACTCGGACAGCTTTGATGGCTACAAATCGGAAGTAAGGAATTTTAAATTTAAACTAAAGTCTTAAATAAGCCAAAGGCTACACATAGATATTTATCACGCAAGTTGGCTCAAACCTACACCGGTGAGACAGCACTATTTGCAAGATTAAAGCTACGCCGTAGACCGGAATCCTATTATAGAAATTCGACCAATAATGTGGCCGTCAGCTGCCGGAACACGCTCTGATTAAAGCAATCTCAACCGTCAGTTAAATACGCCCGAGCTAAAATTTGCATTCTGGCAGAAAAAAATAGAGAGGGAGAAGTGACAGTAAAGTTTCTGAGCATAAAAGTAACTAGTTAATTTAAATAAATACAAGTCTTACAAGTTGACTCCTGTAACTCTGAAATATTCTTTTAGGAACACCATGATCAGTAAGCAATGAAGATCCAGTACCTTGATTACTGAGAAGTTTACACAGAACTTTAGTTCTGAAGAACACTCTGTATTCAATGATGTTTTGGGCAAATGGAGCGGAAGAGAGGATTTTGATAGTTACGATTATTGTGTGCAAGATCCTAAGGATGAAAGCAACGAACAAGTAGACGGAAAGCAGTGGGAAAATACGAATTTTATCCAATGAATACTCTTGATGAGGTTATACAGTCTCAAGAATCTGATAAAATTTCAGCAGTCCAATTACTTTCATTTTTAGATCGGCGAAATGGCGAACAGGGAGCAATGGCAAGGTTATTACTTGATGTAATGCTCACATGCTGATTTGATCCTCTCGAAGAGGGTGCATTGAACACTACTGGGTTTCAATGGTACGAACAGTCACTGAAGCAGTTGTGAGCTTTTAACAATTTGAGTTGTATAAATATTCCAAGTCTGTTTTCTTTTCGACACCGATTAAAAGCTCTTTAGATTTTCGTGGGTTAACAGCCACACTTAATAGATTTTTGATTTGTTCAGGTGTTTTTTTGAAAGGTTTTGGAAATAGAATATGATCCTGGATTTGACTTCTTGGAGGCTGTTTTGGAGGAACGCTCTTAGCAAAAGCAATAGCATAGAAAGTTTGTTTTAGTCATTTTCTGAACTTGTTGTTGTTGTTGCAAGTGTTCTCTCACTTCAGAAATAATGCATTATTTGATTGTTGAAGAGACAGTTGCTCTCTAAATTGGCCTGAGATCGGGCCTTCCTGTTTTGCAAAAGTTTTTGATGAAAAGCATTTAAATGGCTGACAATATCTTTATGTTCTTGCGCATTAAGTTTTCTATTTTTGCAGATATTTAATTGGCCCTAAATTTAATCAGAAATTCGTCGAATATTATTTAATTTGAAAAAAAAATCAGCATTAATTTCAGGATAGCTAATAATAGAATATGAGATGCTTAATAATGATCAAGAAGAAGACTTATCTTTAGAAGCCTGATAGAGATTTATGAAAAATTAATAATTGGCATAAAAAGTACAGAAACACACAAAAAGTAAATGTACAAATATTATTTAGCAAGCAACGGTGTAAAATTTCTTCTCCCACATATCAAGAGGCATAAAGGAAAAACGCACTTCTGCAGACAACAGAACGGGATTTTACAAAGAAACCCTCCGATAGGTAAATTGAAAGGGGCTTAGGCAGCCCTAAGGTATGGCCTCCATTTATAAATTGTATTAAGAGGAGTGTGTGAATGAAGATATGAAATTTCAAATTAGGTGTATTTAATTATGGCAAAGCACACTAGGGCTATCTGCCTAATGGGAGGGATGCCTTTCGTGGAGGACTTTCTAAGGGAAACTGGCTCGTATACACCTTACACATGGGGAAAACCACGAAAACGCCCATGCAGCCAGCCCGTTCGCGGGATTCGAACCTCGGACCGAATTACCAGTGTTCAGCAACTTTACCTCTCGGCCGCTGATGGGCTTTCAAATTAGGCGGAAGTATAAAAGGGAAATGAAAACTAAATTAACCTTTCGTTTGGACCTATTATTTAAATAGATAACTGCAGGCACAAGTGAAATTAGATAAACTAAGACTCTGCGTTTTACAAGTGTAACACTTATAACACTTTATTCTCTATTTTGTACACGAAGGCATGCGATAAGGAGAGAGAAAATACCTTATGAAATTGCTTTTCATTTTGTAACTAAAATAGTTGAATGAAAAATTAAAGCAAGTAAAAATAAAAAACTAAATAAAAGGACTAAAAAGAAATATTTAACAGAAAACAATCTAAAGAATTTTTTTGCGCCTCACTATGATCTTTTCATTAAAGGTTATTATTTTAAAAGAAAATGCAAATTTACATAGACTATTAATAGTGTAGTAATAAATTTTTAATAGTAATTTTATCGCTCCCTGAATTTCTTAGATTATTTTCGTGAATTTTAACAGATTTTAAAACTATCAAATTTCCCATAAATAATAAATAAAAATGCGAATTTCAGCTGCTTTGTATACTGCTGTTGCAATATTTATTTTAATTGTTAAATTCGTTTTCATGTTTAAATAGTTACTTGAATTCCGTTTTTAGCCAAAAGGACGTCATATTTAATAACTAAAGTAAACACACAAACTGTTAATAATAAAAAAACAAAAAACGTTTTGTAAAACTTAATTAAAAAAAAAAAAAGAAAAGAAAATGAATATTGATATGTTGAACTGACTGAGAAAAGACTCCGGGGGGGGGGGAGAAAGAAAGAAAAACGTACGTCACCACTCTTAAAGCTGCATAGGGAATTCCAAACGTATGCTGGGTTTAAAATTGTTGTAATATTGCTTTTGATGTGTATATATGTAATAATAAAATTCCATAGTCAAGAATATACTTAAAATTCTAACTATATGTTCTTTCATTTTTAATGGCGATGTTCTCTTATTTGAAAGTACGTGGAATTAAATTCACAGCCCCGTAGTCAAGTTGTTTTTCCCGCCTTTTCTACACGTACAGTTTTAGAATGTTCTCGAGATTTTAAAGCGAACTGGATTGGCTGACGAGGCTGACGTCATTTCATGGAAGCTCCGCCTTTCTAGAGGCTATAAAAAGACTCGCAAAAGGAATATCGGGGCATTTTTCTTAAATGTCACGATGCAGTAAACTTCATACAAAAAATTATTAGTAATTCTTTTTATTTACTCCGGATATCTGATTTTTGTAACTGCTATTATTCCCGAATAATAATAAATGGACCCTGTGTTTTAAACTTATTGTCTGATTATTTAAGCTACGACTACATCTTCACAAATCTATTTATTCCGAACAAAAGCTCATACATCACATATATATATATATACAGGGTATGTCGAAGAAAATTATGCTTAATAATATAGCTAATGATAAGATAGAAAAAACTCGTATATTGGTAGACTGCCAACTCACATTGAGCTAAAAAAAATTAACAAAGCCTTTTGGGCGATCGTTAAAATCTAAAACCGTTCAGTACTTTTTTATAAGAATTTACTCCAAAAAATATTATAAAATCATCCTAAACCAAAATTTAGAACAGTTTTGGAATACCTCTCAACATTTCAGGTTCAGGGAAGGTTGACTAAACTCCTGGAATACGAAACTTCACTTTTCTAAGCGAAGTACAGTTGTAGAGACATTAGGTTATTTGGAAAAGCCGGAGAGATGAAAAATTAAGAATGCCTTCACCGGGAATCGAACCGAGGACCTCTCAATTACGCGCTGAGCGTGCAGACCACAACACCACGAAGGTTCGCTAAGAAGGCGGGAGAAATATCTTATACAGTTGCCAGTCTTAATATTCACTACCCACAGTTTCATGCCAAAAGACATTCTTATTTTATGGAGATGTCATTGAACAATAAACAATGTGTTAAAAAGAAATATCTGTATATGTACAATATAATGAATCAAACACTATCCTTTCGAATGGAAATTTTTTGTTGTCACGTAAGGCGTTGATAACACTGTTTAAGTTTTACTACCTGTAAGTATAAAGGTCAATTCAAAAATATGTAATACATTTATTATTTTAGTTATGTGCTACTAATGCTTATTTGGTGAATTTTTAAGTTTTATTAAACAGTTATTTTTAGTTAATGTTTTCATTTTGATAATACGTATTCTGTCAAAATAGAAAGTATTGTCATTTATGAAAATACTTTCTGCAAGCCTTGTGCAAAGGCGATCGGCTGAAATAAAAGCACTACGTCTTGAATAATTAAACATTTTCTTTATTTATTTATTGCCTGTATCTCCAAGGTCCATTAAATTATGAAGAAACAATAATGTAGAAAATGTTTTTTATCACTTGTCTTGGTTTTTTTTTTTTTTTTTTTTTTTTTTTTTTTTTTTCTAGTTTGACCAGTTAATTTAAAATACAATACTTTTATGTTTACATGTTAATTTTCTTGGGAACTATCCCTTAAATTAGTTACAGCTTAACTTTAAATTGTTTCAGGTGTCAAACTGAAATCTGTATATTAAGATCAGACTGTACTTTCTTTCTTATCTTCTGTTCTTTATATTTTTTAGTTCAAAAAATTTAAATTCCTTTTTTAAAACTTCCCTGGCAAAATCTTTGATGAATTAGAATGTAATCTTAAGTTTATAGATTACAGTTTCCTTTCTTTTCTTTTACTTTCTGGAAATATAAATATCGTGTCCAAATGTTTTCGTGAAATATAACGTATATCTACAGAATTTTCTAATTTTCTTCCGCCATAAAACTACTTCCCTAATTAACAGCCATACACGGACACTGGGCCGTGCCTATAACTGCAGATACATTCCATTACGGCGCCGAAACAATGTAGAAGTATCAGTATAGCAATTAACGGGCTAATGATCCAGATAATGGCATTTTAATCACCCTTTGTGTACAAAGAGTCCGTGCAACTGGCACATTTTTTTATGTAACAAATTTTAAAATGTAGATCACATCTTTTTTTTAAACGCAACAGTAATTTATTTACGAATTGGAGTCGAGAATCTATATTCTGTAAACGAGTACTTTCCAGATAGGAAAACATTCTCCATTTATAACAAATCAAAACGCCTAAAATAAATTCTGGAATATTTTCAAAAGAAAGCGGGCTCGATTATCCCCATCCCCCCCCCGTCACCTTCTCCCCAAGAGAAACGCTCTATTCGCAGAGCGGCGCTAGTGGCCTCCGCAGGAACAAACTACTCGCCTTATTCAGGAAACATCGTGCTCATCCAGTTTTACAAAAGAAAGAATCCCCTGCCCTGAACCTGAAGAGGGCACGTGCCATCTATGTGTGGGCCCCACTTAAGCCGCTAACGATCCGGACGAGGGGCGGCCACCCACTGGGGGTGCAGCGGAGGCCGATTTGCATGCGCTAATTGACTGCGGTCCGGAGTTCACCGCAGGATCACTCTCTCCAGTTTCAGAGAGGTTTGAAACGCCCCAAGCATTCTCTTGAAAAGATCTTTTTGGCGAAGAACTGTTATTTATTAACACGAAAGTTTTAACTTTTAAAAGGAAACTATATTCGGAAGAACTTAATCTGGAGACAAAACTAATAGATATAAATCGGAAATGTAATATGTTTCTCAGAAAGATATCTCAAGGTTCTTTAATATACTAAGGTTAGGCCAGGAACGGAAAAAGCGTGCCATTGGTTGCTGGTAGTGACGTCACCTGGGAGACAAGACGCATCGGCCGACGCGTCTGCTACATGATTTTGGTAATGGAAAAAATGTAAACTAAAGCAAAATGATCATTTTATATGTGGTAGATACACGGGAAATACCGGGTACTTTCCGATTTCTTTTTGTTAAAGAAAATGTTTATTTTATGCACAGAATTCGTACGAATGCTGAAAATAATTGTAAACATTAAATTCTTTTCGTAAAGGAAAGCATTAGAAAATGAAAAACGATATTTAATTAAGGGAAATAAATATTGTAAAACAAGGTATTTTTCAATATTTTTTCGTAGTATTGTTTGCACTAAATAAATCTTGTTGAACAGAACACATTATGGCATAACTGCTAAGACCATGGTAAAAACATAATCAAAAAGTATTATCTATTTATTTTCATTGCTCATGCACTTTTTTTAATACAAATGAACTTTGACATTCCATGAGAAATATATGATCGTGATTTTCAGTTTAAATTACATATCTCAAGCAAAAATGTATATAAAAAGATTTGACTTAACAAATTCATATTTAAATACCATAAAATTCTACAAATTTCTTAATATCCGTCATTATACTTTATACTGTATAGTCATAATCTCCTATGCTACGTACTGTATAGTCATAATCTCCTATGCTACGTACTGTATAGTCATAATCTCCTATGCTACGTACAGCTTCATTTTCGTGATTATCACATTTGGTGTAGAAATTATGTGAGGCAATTAAGATCTCGCTATCTAATGGTTTGATTTTCATTCCACGATGGGCCCACCAGCGGCCGAGCGGTAAAGTCGCTGAACACTGGTAGTTCGGTACGAATCCCGCGAACGCTCTGGCTGCATGGGCGTTTTCGTGGTTTTCCTCATGTGTAACGTGTATACGAGCCAGTTTCCTTGAGAAAGTCCTCCACGAAGGCATCACACCTATTACGCAGATAGCCCTAATGTGCTTTGCCATAATTAAACACACCACCACATCTTAATTTAAATTCAGCCTGTACATAAATTAAATATTTTTAATTACTAATGTACTGTATTTTTTATCAGGTTGTTTCTTAAAATATTTTTGTTATACTCGAAATATGTGTTCAATATTGAATTATTTTTCTTTCTCTTATAATTAAAAACAAGTTATATGGAATCAAAATTAAAACATATGCAGCAGTTAAATAACACTGAACAGAATATCTTACTTACTCTTTCGCTATTTGTATTCTAGCATTATACACAGATTTGTTTTCCTTCAGGTTCAAGCATGTGTAAGTTATACCAATTAAATTACATCACACATACCTGTAATGCATCAGTTAAATAACACTGAAGGAAATATGTCACTCACTCATTCGATGTTTGCATCATAGTGTGGTCGAGAAATTGTTCTTTCCTCACGGTGAGGCATGTATCAGTTTACTTAGTTCGCAAAGCGTAACCCTGACGCTGCTTCAATACATAGAATTACGTTTGGGATGTAAAGAAAGTAACCAAAACATGTGAATGAAATTGGATAGGCGAATTTATTAACTAATCATTCAGGTACTCAGTATTGGTAAACTGAGTTTAAATATCTCACTACGATGTAAGTCTCATACACAAAATGAAGATTATGATAAAAAAGGATATAAAATGAGAAATTTTTCAATTTAAATGTAAAATAGCAGTAAAATGAAAAATAAATGTAAAATTACATCACAGTTATGTATGAAAACTACATAAATTCATTAAAAAATAGTTATTTTATCTGGTTGTAAAGAGTGTTTTCCGCCAAAAAACGTATTAACGTGTATAATTCTGACACAACGCTATAACACAATTTGCCACTTCCGCCTAGGTATAATAGCAAATTAAAAACACAAATCAAATCAAACTGTTGATGCAACGAAAGTAAACAAACGCCAAGAACTAACACTGTCACCCACATGACTTCATGCGTATGTGGCATAACTTTCTCCCTGCACTGCGCATCGCTCTTGGGCCCCCCCTGAAGATATCTTACCAGAAAGACTTACTAAAAATGGTTTGAAAAATTGTTATGAAGAAATGAATATTATAGAAGTGACTAAACTGATCAGGACAACTTATTAATCAGGGTCTTTCCCAGAGCGTACGACAGCTACTAAAGCGTACTAAAGTTAGAGCTCTTTTCCTAGGTTTATTTTTTCAGTTTTGAATGATTATGAGTTTTAAATCAAACATTATCTGGTCATTTAAATCTGAATCTTTCACACATTCTGCTTTCTATCGGCTTGTGGTTAAAATGTTACTGATTTTCCAAAGTCCATTCTTGCATTTATAACCCTATACACATTATTTTATCCACATTAGTGTAATATTCTGGCACCAGCAATTTGCTAGCAGAAGTTAAAATGCGCTATTAATGATTTGAGCCAACTTTAGTTGTGTCAATTTGCTTAGTCTTCTTTATGATACTTTTTAAATTATAAATTCAATTTCCTGTTTTTTAATACCCGCAAGTTACAGAGTTTTGATTGTAAATATAAACTGCACCTTCTGTTTGAAATATATAAACGAAATATTTTAATAAATTTTTTAACAATGAAATTTAGGGACTTACACACGGACTCAAAATAATTTGGTCACTATTTTTTAACAGCTCTTGGAAGACTTTGTTTGAAGCAAGTTCGGATGAATGCCATTTCCCTTCATTTCATAATCAACTTTGTTCTTACCCACCTTGTAGATAATATCATCTTCAGTTACAACTTCAGCAAAGCTGAGTTAAAATGATAACCTTTAGTGTGAATGCGGAGCCGCCCAGTCTGTATAGTGGTCAGAAAAGCTGATTGCGATGGCGAAGGGTCTGGGTTCGAATCTTCCGAAGAAAGCATGGTTGTAACTGTCAGCCCCTTCATTAGAAAGGCGATGGTGGCCCACCTATTAGGTGCCTCCGTAATAAAGAGACCACCACATCCGGCCCTGTATAGAATAATGGACTGGGTTACATTTGTTCACAATCTGCCATTGGGGGGGGGATTGAATGCGGTTCTTTCTTGTCCGTGGCTGTTACACCATGTACCAGAAATGGAGAATTGTAATTTGCTCATAAAAATGATAGCTGAGAGGGGGGGATTTGAGGCAGAGAAGAATCTGATGACTGCTTGAAAACGGTTACCACAACTGAGAACCAAAATAAAATTCTTCAAGTTATTGTCTAAGCGCCCAATAATTCACATGCTTTGGAATTGGAGGGATTAAGATTCAGAAATTATTGGTGCCAACAGTGCTTTTATGTTTTTAACCAAGTTCTGACTCCTGTGTTGAACAGAAGCTGAAAATGACTTGCATATAATAAATCTGCTTAAACTGCGCAGTATCAAAATTAATTTTTCTCGCAAGAATTTTCACACAGCGCTAATAACGCAGGCACTGGCATAACGCTTCGGCTAATTACAAACTGAAAATTAAGGAATTGAAATTAAATTAACCGATAGAATAAAATGACACCATAACTGAATCATTCTTAAGTCTAATCTTCGAAGTATTACTAGGAATTCCTTTTTCACTTCGTCATCTCGCTAGCTTGCTATCGCCCACTGCTCTTTCGTTTTTTTCAAATGTATTTTAACAATGTTAAAAGTACTGATGTATTTATTTAAGAACAGGCAAAAATTTTGCATTCATCTGAATGATTCATCATCAAGAAATTGTTTCATCAAGGAAAAAAATCTGATGTGTACACCACATGACTTCCTTGTACGGAATATTAAATTATACGCATTTTTTTCTTGAATTTCATTTAAATTGATTGGATTCAATTAAATCTACTTCGTCGACAGCGCATAAATCACAATAGAATAAATGTACTCTTTAAAATTCACTGTATTTGTTTACTATAACGACACTCTGAATGCACAAAATTTATATCATTTGAAGAATTATCTTTGCCCCCTGTTCTATTCAAATACTATAATAAAGCTAAAACTATGTAAGAAGGAAATTAAGCAAACAAAACAAAAAAGAAACAGTTTTTCACAGACGATTTAGTATTTCTCATTCAATTAAATCAGTTCTCACTCCGCGACAAGGCAAAAATACATAAAAACTCAAAATATCTGCATTAAAAATTAGGAAGTAAATCTTAAACACTTATTTCCTCGAAAAAATTTCAGAAAGGATTAAGCATGATTTAATTCGCAATAATAAATGAAGGCGTTATTTTTGTGTTGCGAAGCTTAGTCTCTCTAGATTGGCAACAAATCTACAATTCTGCTGTTTCAAATGTAAACAAATATGTCCGCCATGTTATATAAAACTTAATCGCACTTAAACAGCTTTTAAATTGTTGATAATTGTACAAATATTGCTTCCAGAATTACGAAAGGCATAAAAACCTTAACCAGAAGATAAAAACAACATAATTCAATCATTTTTTAAAGCAAAAAATGTACAATTTACAAACATATAAGAGTAAAGAAACTGAGATCATTGAGCCGGGTAACAGAGTGTATATATAAATATATTTATATACGTTTGCTGCGGCCGATTGCAACCAAAGTACGAGGTGCACATCTCCATGTTATAGCAGTCCTATATACAAAATTTCAACGTTCTGAGGCTACTCGTTTTTGAGTTATGCGAGATACTTACATACGTACATACGTTCGTACAGACGCCACGAAAAAATCTCTTCAGAATTGATTTTAAAGCACTTTTATAATTTTTTTGGAGGAAAAGGGTCTTTTATTCTGTCCTTACGTACAGATATCACACAAAAATATCGTTAAATTGCATTCGATAGCGGTCAAAATGGATATTTTCGTTGAAATATGTTGCCTGAAACTTTTCGCGATTACAATACTTCCTTTTTACTTCGTACAAGGAAGTAAAAAATAACCAGTTACGACTGTTGTTATTATCTTTATGCACTAAACGCTGTAACTGTCAGAAACATCTACGATGTTATCAATATCTAAATATTATTGCATCATTTTCTTTTAGGAGTCTTCCTTTTCGTCACTATTTTAAAACAACTATATGCATGCGGATAGCGATATATTGCACTTACATGCGTACCTATCGCAAGACTAAAATGCTTGAGAAGTACTGCTCAAAGTATTTCTTGACGGCACATATTTGGAACACTGAGAATTGTTCTCGATATTTTGATTTCACAACTAGTAGTTCAGTAGTTCGTAATATTTATTGAAGCGTAAGATTGAATAGACAGTGAAAGCTGCTTTACTCTGTCGCCGTCTTGATACTGAGAGTTTCAGAAGAATAGTATGAACTTTTCCATTTCTGCACCCCAGGATTAATACTTTTCAACGAAGGTAGAGTTGCCACAGGAAAAATAAAATAACACTAAAAAAGAGAAATATAATATATGAATATAAAGATGTAAAACTATCGCCTAAAAAATTTGAATAATCTCTTTCGTCTGCGAGCGGTGTAATCAATTCGATCACCGCGGCACGCGCTTTAAGTGTCCTATTCTTCGCGATAATCGCCAGAAGAGCTTTTTTTTCAGATGTAATCCTCCACAAAGGAAGAAAAAATGATTGTGTCAAACTACAGAATGAAACCGACACATCATTTTAAACGATCCCATCATGGCGCTCGTTGTGTGAATGCAGGACACACGCATATATGTTAAAGAAAAAAAAAATCGCTTACTGATCTTGATGGGAAAAAAAAAAAAAAAAAAAAAAAAAAAAAAAAAAAAAAACGTTTTATAGATACTGTATAGGTATTATTACTTCGCTCTGAATAATATCGGAAACTTTAGCACATGAAATTTAATTATTAATACAAAAAACCTTATTTATCGCTCTTGAGGTATAATAAAAAACTAAAAAGCAAAATTCTGTAAGGAAGTTAAGAATCTTGAAAAGCCAGAATCAGTGACTTTTTTTTAATTGTAAAGCGTGCGTGAATAAATGAAGTACCGCGAAAAACGGTAGGCACTTTGGAGAATTCTAGAGGTATTGGCAAATTTCTAAGATATGAAAAGGTGTATCTTATCAATGAAGCAAAGTTATTACAGTAACGACAAGACGTAAGTGCAGCCATTTTGTAACATTATTTAGCATATTCTTCTCAAGCGCTGTTTGGGACAAACATGCTACTGTCATCAGCCATAGGTATAGTTTTATATAAAATTACTAAGGAACTAACCACGTGATAATATTCACGGGCTCTCACTACGCAAACACAAATTAATCTTTAAAAGCAGAAGTAGAATGTAATATCCTCAGCACCCTATCAAAATACTGAATCAGTAAAATCTTTTCTTGGTTCTGAGAAACACGTTTATAGTTTGCACATTTGGGGAAAAAGAACTGTGAATTTACATAATTCTTTTTAGCGAATATATAACTTTTTCTTCGACATGAAGTGAAACATCGGAAACAAATCTTAAAATTTCATTTTAATAATAATAATAATAATATATGATAATAAAAAAATAAATAAATAATACAAAAAAGAAAAAGGGAAAAAATCTTAGTTTTAGCGTATGATAGATATTAGCCTTCTTCATGTTACTTCATAGCATAGCCTACCAAAATGAGTTTCAACTGAGCCATGACTGCATTAAATATAACAGATATTAGGCTATTTTATCACTTAAACTACGCAATATACATTTTAGTATTTAATGTTTGCAATACATATGATATGTATAGTGTTTTGCATCATCCATAATCAGCACAAAAAGTCTGTAGACTGATGTTTTTTTAGATCAATTCTATAGATCTGGTAACACTAACCGAAACCGGAAACTGAGAGTATTCTTTGTTTTCTTTGTTCTACACGTTCTCTTCTGTGAGATATACTAAAGTGAATTACAACTTTTTTATGCATCTTTTCTTCTTTACTTTTTTGCGTGGCGGAGATGGAGTGCAGTGCGTTTATGCAGTAACGATTTTGTGTAAAATTCATCGTCATATTTAAAAAGAATGAATTTGGAATTCACAAAATGTTGAAATATATATGTGGAAAACCTGCGAGTCAACATTATTCAAACGTTTTAAAGTTTCCAAGAGGGTCGAGAAGACTGGTGATATGACCATAAGATGACTTTCAACTATGCTCTACGAGGAAAAACATCTTATATATTTGTAAGAATCTTAAGTTTTACTAACGTTTATTTTATTTTAAAACTTTACTATATTTTCTTATTTTCCACTTCCGGCCAGAATTTAATGTGTTAACTTGTTTATGCAAATTGTACTTGCTAACGCCCAAGTATTCAAGTTGTGGCTTTTTGCCAAGAGAGAGAGAGACAGGGGAGGAAGTGAGCCGCCTTGCCACTGCATTACACGCGAGTTTTCAATCAGCTGCTGCTTGCCTTTAAGACCAGAGGTTTAGTCCTCTTGATATTTAAAACGTGTTGTAGTTTAAGCAGTTTGCGTACTACATACGTAATCTTTTAAAAAGGCCAGTCTTAGTGTTAGGCATTTGTAAACTAATTCAAAGTTAGCTCTTATTTAAAATTTTAGTTAGTAGTTTATATTTTTACGTTCAGATCACAAGTGGTTGGTCTCTGTATCCCGAAATGTGGGAGCACCTGTAATGTTATAGAGAATAAAGAGTAAGTCAACCCTTCCTGCTGGTGTTGTCCATTCCACACATATTTGAACATAGATTGAATAAGCTCCCTGTTCCCATTCAGGACACGTCATGTTCCCAAAACAGATAAAGAGACATACAATATATTACATTCTTCTAGGCAGAGCATTCGAGAGCTTTCTGAAAGAATAATTGTTGAAGAGATAGATTTAGGAAAAATGAATGTTTATGCTATTTTAACCGAAAAACTGGAAATGAGAAAACTGTGCAAATGTGAATGGTTTGTGAATGTGAAGGAAAACCTAAAATGTGAATGGTTTTGTTTAGTTGCTAGTAAGTTTCCAAAAATTCGTTATCTCTTGTTTAATTTAGGGTAATTGTCTTTCATGAACTGCTTCTGAAGAAGGCCATAGTGATGAATCGCTGAAAGTGCTTCAGCTAAAATAAAATCTAAGGCAGCCAACTTTTTTTTAACTCAAAGATCTAAAAACATATGAAGGATGAAAAAAACTGAATGGAGAAGAATGCTGTGTTTTCTAATCAAGTCATGATTTTCGCGATAAAATGATTACGAGTGGTGCGTCTAGGATCTGATACTTAAATGAAAGACCCAAGTGTGGTAGATCTAAGAGGAATTATGAACAAAGGAATTTGGGAGAAATAAATCTAAAACACGGTTTTTATTTTTTTTTTTTTTGCTTAGGAAAACGCTTACGATGCGATATGTACGATCGCAGTTGTTAGAAGGAAGCTGATGCTTATTTCTAATAACCATACTCCTAATATGACGATGCCGACCAGCGGCCAAGCAGTAAAATTGATCCGGGCTCGATTTCAGGGAAACGAACTGGATGCAAGGACGTTTTCATGGCTTTTTCCCACGCGTAACGTCGATACGAGCTAGTTTCCTCAAAATATCCTTCCCAAAGGCATCCCTCCCCTTAGGCAGATAGCCCTCGCATGCTTTTCCTTAATCAAATAAAACAAACTAAACCTAGTATGACCCCCAATTATTATTATTATTATTATTGGTTTCTAAATTCAAAATAAAGTTGCTGAGGTAGCATTTGAAAAATATGAAAACGAAAACATGAGGAATAAAGAAATGAAGCGATTAAATGACCTATCAGAAACAGACCTGCAGTGTTGTTTCTAAAACCTATATTGACAAAACTGGGTTACCTATATCAATAAAATCAGTCTTCATTCTTTGAAAGAATGCAGTGGTACTTTTCGAAGTACGACTTATTGCGATGTCTTCAATTTTTACTCTTTGAAATCATTGGAATAAAGATATGGAGCTTATTTCGTAAATACGGGACATAAACTACTTTCTCTTGATAGTATGCTGAGTCTATTTTAACAATTATTCCCATTTTTGTTATTTTCAATTCCACATTATAAGAGAATCCTGCGACAATCATAAATTCCTAACAGAAACTTTTTTTGGGAATGACAGAACCAGATCTGTACACTTTTTTCTCTTCATTTTCGTTGCCAAACAGACCTGTTTTTTTTTTGGTTTTGTTTTTATAAACTTGTGCTTCATCAAGGGTCCCAATGTATTTCCATTCATCTCCAACTAAACAGGCGCTATATAGTGTTCTACAAATTGTTCTACGTTGAACCACACGCCTGGACAAAAGCTGATAAATAACATGTTTGCTACAATGAATATTTCTTTAGTAAATAAATTATTATTATCTTATTTTGAATACTACCATAAATTACTTCACCCAAGTCTTACCGACTGATTTTATTCAGAGCCCCCACTGCCGCTAAGAATTTTCGGACACCCTACACTTATGAGTCAGACACGAAGACAACACTTTGCCAACTCCCCACTAGAAAGAATGTAAGTTACTTAATACCTTTTCTGGCCTTTAGATCTTCATGTACATTCACTTTTCTTATTATATTTTTATATTATTTTTATATTATTTTTTACTTGTTTTTACAAAGTTTGCATTATTTATCGTATTTTGTAATCTTCTATGTTTATTTCAACTTTACTTTGAATTCTATTTCATAATGACTATTTCCAAGGTTTAATTTTTACAAACTCAAATGCATAAACATGAGGGTGTCGGGGACGGTTACTCGAGTTTTTTCGGATTTCTCTACAGAAATTGCTTTTTACTCCAAATTGAATTGTCTAAAATGCTTCATTAGAATAAGTTCTTTGAGTATCAGCATTGGTTCATAATCCCTTCTATTCGCGGAAATATTTGGCTTGACTATAATTGCCGGTTTGGCTTTACCTTATAACTCGAGTAAAGACGAAACACCTTCGTATTTACGTATTTTTATTAATTATTGTTCATTGAACGGAAGTTGGTTTGTTCCCCTTGAAAAGTCAACTAATTTCCGATCAATGACAATGATTGCATGTTTTTAATTTAATTTTTCCTTTTACAATTGAAATTTTGTTCATCATGATGATTTAATTTCAGTCCTCGTTAAAACATTAATTGAACTTAGGAGATAATATAATCAATTAAACAATATTGTTTAAGAAATAAATTATATATATATATATATAAGGTAAAAAGGAAATTCTTCATGCTATTGCTTTAAAGGAAATGTGATACTGCGGTTCCCGTGAATAATTTTTTAACACTAAGTTAAAATAAACTGCAATTACAAAAAGTTTAAATACAAGAAAATGATATTATTAAAAGAAAATTTCATTTTTCTTGTATTTAAACTTTGACCGCACAGGTCTGTTTTAGTTTGTTCACCTTTCTTAAATTATATTGTATATATACATGTCTAAAGTAATTAATTAAATTAAATTAAAATTTTAGTGCCAAAATTTTTTGGAAATTTAGTTTACTGAGAAAATAGAGAAAAAGCAATTTCTTAAAGCCTATAGGCAAAATTAATGTAGGTGAGGGAAAGTAAACACATTTAATTAAATTAAACAAGTAATTTTGTTGCTAATTGAATAATTTTAGACTGACCCTTCAGAGGATGTAATGTAAAATTATTCTATCAGTCCACAATCAAGAAATAAATTATGTATATATACAGAAATTAAATGATTCGAAAGAAGAAGTGAAGTGAAAAATAATGAAATAAATGTGCTACTAGACACGTACTTATGAAAAAGATAGTCCGTTGCATATCTTGATATTCCAATACCAAGTGAATCGGAAAACGAGAAAAGAAGACACAGAAACAGTTTAAATGGAGAAAAGAAGGGGTATGCGGAAGAAGAAAAAAGCTGATGTGTACACCCCATGACTTCCTTGTATTGGAATATTAAATTATACGCATTTTTTCTTGCATTTCATTTAAACTTATTGGATTGAATTAAAGATACTTCGCCAACAGCGCATAAACCACAATAGAATAAATGCATTCTTTAAAATTCATTCTAGTATTTGTTTACCATAGCGACACTCTGCCGCTAGATTCACTTAACAGTATTAATAATTATATAATGGTTAACTTATATAATAATTTTATAACGGAAACTAAGTTAACAGTTATATAATCCAATAATTATATAACAGTTAACTTATATATTTCGTTCATATTATAACTCATAATGCACAAAATTTATATCATTTAAAGAATAGAATTATCTAATCGTTGCCACATGTTCTATTCAAATACTATAATAAAGCTAGAATGTGGTATAAAAGAAATTAAGCAAACAAAACAAAAAAAGAAACATTTTTTCACAGACGATTGAGTATTTCTCATTTAATTAATTCAGTTCTCATTTCTCGAGAAGGCAAAAATACATAAAAACTCAAAATTAAAAAATTAAATATTAAAAATTACGAAGTAAATCTTAAACGCTTATTTCCTCGAAAAAATTCCAGAAAAGATTAAGCATGATTTAAATAATAAATGAAGGCGTTATCTTTGTTGTTGCGAAGCTAAGTTTCTCTAGATTGGCTACAAATCCATTAGTCTCCTGTTTCAAATGTAAACATGAATGGCCGCCATTAAAAAAGGCTTAGCGGCAATTAAACAACTTTAAAATTGCTGATAATTCTAAAAATATTGCACACAGATTTACTAAAGGCATAAAATCCTTAACCGGAAGATAAAAACAACATAATTCAATCATTTTTAAAGCAAAAAATGTACAATTTACTAACATATAAGAGTAAAGAAACAGATCACTGAGCCGGGTAACAGAGTGGATATATATATAAATATTTAATAAATTTATATACGTTTGGTGCGGCCGATTGCAACCAAAATACGAGGTGCACATCTACATGTTATAGCAGTCCTATATACACAGCACATGTTATAGCACATGTTATATACACATCTACATGTTATAGCAGTCCTATATACAGCATAGCAGTCACATCTACATGTTATAGCAGTCCTATAAATTTAAACGTTCTGAGGCTACTCGTTTTTGAGTTATGCGAGATACGTACGTACGTACATACGTTCGTACAGACGCCCGAAAAATTCTCTTCAGAATTCATTTTAAAGCAGTTTTATAATTTTTTTGAAGGAAAAGAGTATTTTATTCTGTCCTTACATACAGATATCACGCAAAAACATCGTTAAATTGCATTCGATAGCGGTCAAAATGGATATTTTCGTTAATATGCTGCCTGAAACTTTTCGCTATTACAATACTTACTTTTTACTTCGTACAAGGAAGTAAAAATGGGAAGATAGGAAGAGAAAAAGTTGCAGAAGATGAAACGACGCTGAAGAGGATTAAATATATTTGGACTGAATATAATTGGAAAATGAAATTGTAGAGCCATTGGATTTTTTTTTTAAAGCAGAAGACGTGAAAAATGAGCAATGCCCTCGAATTTCATGACTAGAAATATTTTGATTTTATTTTAATGACAACACTTAGTTTTTACGGAAGACGGGAAAATATATGGTGCGATCTTCAACATACGTGTCAAAACTTCAGAACGTTTTTAATTATTTCGTGGAAAAATTGATACTCCCAATATTCAGGACAAATTTTACACTATTTGGAAAAATTAGTTCAAGAACTTAAAAAAAAAAAAAAAAATTATTTTATAGAGAATTTACAACTGGATTCTAGTTTACATAATCTTATTTTATTCTAGTATTTCTAAATTTATCTTGAAACCACTTATTTGCTTTCCCATTGAACTTGTAAATACTGCACAAAATTCCCCCCCTTTTTTTTAAAAAATACTGCAATGCCTTATTCTCAAAAGGCTCTTCTAACGCTAATCCCTTTTCCTCCTTGAAAGGGCGGATATGTAAATTAGTGAAAGATAATTACTAATAAAATTTTGATAATAGATCTTTAAATTTCTGATTTCAAATATAAATGCAACCCCCTTCCCATCTACAGTATTCCGCAATGCGAAATCTGTTGCTCAATCGCTATCTAGAACTCAAACCGAAGCAAAAAATTATATTCGCAGAACTCCTTTAACCAATTAAAAAAAACGCGTTGGATTCGGCCATGTTTATGTGCATGTCCATCATTTCATCTACGAAGTAAATCTGTCCTGGTTACAACTACGCTGCCCTTGCCAATCCATCAGAGGTATCACCAGCAAAGGTTTCACCCCCCCCCCAAGTGGCGGGCACTTGCCTATAATGGCACTGGCCACTATTAAGGCTAGAAATGGTGGCCATTTTATTGTGGAGGCACCTAATAGGTGGCCACCGTTACCTCCTATGAAGGGACAGACAATTTTACATCCATGCCTTGTTCGAACCCAGGCCCCTCGGTATCGCAGTCAGGCTCCCCTAACCACTATACCATCTGGGAGGCACACCTGCAAAGCTATCTTGTTTGTGATCGTAAAGTGAATTTATGCCTTCGTTAGGCAAGCTGTCATCTAAAATCAACTTTTCTACTACTAAATAAATCACACACATACGTAACATCTCGGTGCCCTAATACAGCGAAGATGGAATATGTTTGGGGAAAGAAAGAAATATACGAAACGTAAGATATATTTGAAGCTGAAAGGGTTTGGAAAAGAGAGTCACATAGAATACGAGGAAAAGGATGCTGAAGATGAAATGACAAGGATGGTATAAATTTGAGATATGAAATAAATATGCGAAGGGTAAGACACGTATGAATTATATGCAGGATCCAATAAGTTTTGATATTGAAAAATGTAAAGAATAGGGAAAAAGGGTGATATGTTAGCAAAAAATAAGTCAGGGAAAAGGAAGAAATATAGAAGGAACAGAGAATAACGTGCAGAAAGGAAAGAAGAGATCAAAAGTTGAAGAGAAGCGAAATAATGGGGAAAGACATACATCTGCGGAGAACCATATGATTCTGATATATAGGATCCAGTATAATATATTATCTTTCTCCTTTCTGCAGGCTTTCGTGATGTGACGGTAGCACATTCGGCGCGTATTCGAGAGGTCCAGCTTCGAGTTTCGGGGCGGGCAATGCACATTTTTCACATTCCCTGCTTCAAAATAGCCTAATGACTCTACACAGTATGTCCCTTTTTATTAAAAAATACTGTATCCAATCTTTACAGATGAGTTCCTCAATCCACGATCTACGTACCACAAGTGTTCCCTTGTCCTCCTAGATTCCCCCCCCCTAAAAAAAGGCAGTACTGTAATAAAAATAAACTGTTATTGAATGGATGGAAGAGATGTAGATGGAAAAGAGAAGACAGCAGCTAACTGAACCCTCAAATGACACCGGATTTTAAACAAAATTCCAAGCAAAAGGTACCACTAATTTCTTAAACTTATTATAAGTGAAAATAGAACCCAGTGAACTGTGCAAAGATTGTAATTCAGTTTCCTTTTACGTATTTTCGTACGAGAATGTTTTCATCACCAACTCAAATACAAATTACCGAAATCGACATGATGTATGTGTCAATCTTAAGACTGAAGCTTACCAACATACATTTGCAAGAATCGGTAGACTAATCTATCTCATTAATGTGAGTACGAACGTCTATTTAATTTTTAGTTAATAAGATAAACATTATTCAAACTCTAATAGTCTTGAATTATTAAAACCAAATGTAATTTTTTCAGATTACCTTAATTACTATATATCAATATCATCATCCACAACCCTTTTAGTTCGCGCGCCACTATAGAGACATTAGGTTATTTCGAAGCAGGAAAGATGAAAAATGAGCAACTGCTGGGAGTCGAACCGAGGACCTCTAGAATACGCGCCCAGCGTGCAGATCACCACACCACGAAGGCATGCCAAGAAGACGGGAGAAATACCTTATAACGGGTGTTAAAATACTGACTTGGAATGGGACAAGAGTAAGGTGGTCCGCAGAGCAGTCAAATTTATATAAGAGATCACCATTGGAAGAAAGCTTGAGAGACGCTGGTTTCTAGAAGTTACGATATGATTCTGTTTACAAAATATACTATAACACGACGAAAAGGACGGAATACGATTAATATAGGATAGAGTAGAATAAGATATAAGGGAAAGAAAACACAAACACAGTGAAAATCAAACAGAAACTTGTGATTAATTTATTCATTACAACAATGCAGCCGCTATCATTGTTACTTGAACTTTTGCTTTTTTAGGAATGAAGCCTGTCGAAATTTGCCTCTAGTCACCTGATTTTCTCTATGAATTCTTTAACAGAAAATCAGACGTGTTAAACAAAATTTTCCCAATCGAGATGCGGCAATCAATGTTTATGAAGAAAGTGAGAATATCTAAAAAGAAACTGTAAATAAGTATTTGAAATGTGTCATAAAAAAAAAATTAAAGAGTATTCTAAGAAAAACTGAATTTTACTATAATTTATAATTTGTTTATCTAAACTTCTAATAAACACTATGAAAATGTACTATTTATTAAGTTTAAAATTTCGTTTGATTTCTTTGAGCTATGTGCTCGCTGCAATCTCAATTCTTCTGAAAAGCTGTATGTTCTAACTTCAAATTTATAGATTACAGACCACATGCGAACAATAAAGCGTAATGCCACTTTGACCTTTAATGTACATTTAATTCGACAAAAGACAGAAGAAATTGGTGAATCATAAAATCAGAATGTTTGCGTCTGCTCTTTGCTAATTAAAGACACTTACTACAATTATCACGCTTACTACATTCAAATTTCCAGGAACCAAAAACAAATATATACTAATTAATCGAATAACTGCCGTTTATTGAGCTACTCTCCGCCGCTTAGAAAATTTAAACTGACAAAAAGTTGATTCTTCAGATCCAGAATAAACTGTTTGTGGCTGATAAAAGCTATATGTATTTCATTCATTCATCTTTTAATTATGTAGTTCTTCAATAAAACGAGTTTAATATAAATTCTGGCCAATGTAGATAGAATCAAGACCCCCCGGAATATTGGGTACACTTTCCTAGTCCCTATTAGACACATTTGTCTGGATCAAAACTGAGAGCGATAGAACACCTTTATCTTATGCACAAAAAGTGGTCTTCTGGAGGCACTGGAAACACACGTTCATTCAAGTCGTGTCTGTATCGGTAAATATAAATAATTATTACTATAACGCAGATTTCGATTTTTTACATATTATATAATTTTAAAATTTGTATTCAGCAGACTATAATTTATTTTCATAATGCCTAATAATTTTTTTAATCAAACTATTCATTTTCATTTGTCAGTATTATTTATTCTTACACTTAAAAAACTTATTTTTTGGTGTGGGGCTATCGGTAAATCACCAGTAAACTAGTTTTAAATGGCAGTTGTGTTGAATTAACATTATTTGAAAAAGTCAATACATTTACAATATTTTTTCACAAAAATGACACATTAAGAAAGAACAGATACTAGTATCAACAAAGGTAGAGATGCAAAAGCATATGTAAAGGGGAGGGTTAGAAATAGAAGGTCATTCTCATAAAGAAATTCATC
Source organism: Stegodyphus dumicola (assembly GCF_044657685.1). NCBI lineage: Eukaryota > Metazoa > Arthropoda > Arachnida > Araneae > Eresidae > Stegodyphus > Stegodyphus dumicola. The sequence goes on along the minus strand of NC_140771.1, from coordinate 33,132,257 downwards.
TGAATATTTAATAACAGCGAGAGTAGAAAAAACAGTCATCAAAGAAACTAGAATTCTTTTGCAAACATCTATCAAATTAGTTCCACTAACTTTCCTTCGAAATATTTAAAAGTTCAAATTACAACTGCAAAGGCAGCAGGGAAAATGGTATTTTTGCGCTTCTTTAGGATCAGATTACAGTTAAGCTAAATGGTTAATACCTCTTCCCAAAATATAGCTTTGATTAATTTTGTACTGTACTGGCATTCTTTTTCAAATTCCAAATGCTAATCACGAACTTTTTTTTTACATGAACTGTCTTCACAATGTGTGTATTAATTTAAAACTGCATTAAAGAAAACACAACATATGTACAACAAAAATTTATTATAGACAACATGAATAATAAATATGATTTCATTTCATTGTATATATATATATATATATTATATTAATATATTGTATATATTATCTCTGGGATGTCTTACAATGGAAACAATTTTCGCACATTGTACTTTATATAACATGTTTAGGAGATTTTTTTTTTATCACAACAGTTTAAAAGTGCAATTTTTTACAAATCGTGACCATAGCATAACATGCATACTTAAACTCTGAAGGCTGTGTATGATACAGGAAAGAGGTATGTTCAACAGCCACACATACATAATAGAGAAATAACTTGCAATACAATATCTAAGAGCGGGTGGAATCAAAATTTTCAAAATGGCAGCATTTATTAACCAGTTTCAGTCTAATATTTGATAACTTTTGCAACTAGAATCTAATAATCTAACTAATTAATGCATGTAAATGCTACATTTAAATACATTTGGAAATGTATCATGTGAAAATGCAAATATTTCACAAAAAACTGGCGCAACAGAGTATTAGGAAAATTAAATGGATGGCATACAATGTAAAAAAGAAGGCAAACGAGATTGACTGCCAAAAGCAATGTAATCAAGGCTTTTACTTTTAGTGCTAGTACACAATGATGCTTGTGATTCTAAAGCAGGCAACATCTATTTTCACCAAAACATATCTTTGCATGCATGAAGAATTATAGTTATACATATTTGCAAAGTAAGCTACTTTATTTATTTACTTTATTCTTAAAACAGTAAAATGCTTATAATGTTTCTGAAGTATGTCATTCCACTATTAATTTTTGTTTTATGATTCTTATAGAATGCAGATGACCGATGTATAAAATATTTTATCCAATTACAATCAAACTCAGACTTCCACTAAATCCAAACTTCTCCAGTCATCTGCAAGAAAACTAAAACATAGAACAAAGATAGCCATAATCATTTCCCTCTTGTGGATCTTAATGACTGAAGTGGACCTGATTTAGATTAGATTCGGATTAAAAAGACCAGTCACAACAATAAACATGATTGTATCCATCTTGTGTAATACTATAACCAGTTTTATCATTATCAACCATCATACTTAAAATTTCATTATGCATATATTGTAGAGACATTAAGTTATTTCGAAGCAGGAGACATGAAAAATGTGCAATGCCCTTGCCGGGACTCGGACCTCATGAATACGCGCCGAGTGCGCTGGCCACGAAGGCGGCCACTGGCATGCTAAGAAGGCGGGAGAGATACCTTATACACTCCCCCTTTTAAAGGATTAGGGGACCCAATCGCCAAATCTTGGTGGTGGAGAATCATAATACACCACCTTTTTTAGTTCGGGTGTCACTGTAGAGACATTAGGTTATTTCGAAGGAGGAGACGTGAAAAATATCCAATGCCCTTGCAGGAACTCTAACCTCTCGAATATGCACAGACTGTGCTGGTCATTACACCACGAAGGCAGGAGAGATACCTTATAATATTATCTGTATCAACATATGAATGAAACAATAATTATTCAATCACTAAACTCCTAATCAGCCAAGAATTATCACAAGAAAGGTTTGTTCCTGTTTATTTATATATATTTATGTAGGTAGATTTCATATATGCACTCAGATTTTTGCTATTGATTTTAGGTCGAAAGTGCTCATGGGGACAATCACAGTACAAAAGATTTACCATGAAAATAATTGGATTAAAAAACGTTATTTTAAAATAACATTATACTATGGTATGTATTTTACACAATTATCCCCCCCACGTCTTCATAACAGAAAATTGAGGGGGGGGGAGGAAGTGAACTTTTCAAATATGTTAATTACTGACACTAACTTTTGCACACACTTTAATTTACAGAAATTCAAACTTGATGCAACAGATTCAAATGTGCCAAACAACTTGAAATTTTTCTTAGTCAAATACATTTAAACTATCCATTACCATTATGGGTGAAGATCCTGTTATTGGATATGATAATTCCATTTTTTGCAATATTAAATCAAAACATAGATCAATTCCTAACCTTCTTGCTCTAATACATAATTCTCCAAATCCAACACAGATTTAGAGATGTTATTTTCAGCATGTCACAGATTACATTATAATCAATCTATTAAAATTCTGCTTTTTTTCTAACTTATCTCAATTACTATCATCAAAATTAATTTTTGTGATTGCATGAGATATTCACCTATCATTTTCAAACTTGCCCCTTATACTATCCCTGTTATTTCCAGTCACTCACTTCCCATAAAAAAACCTTTTAAGAAATTTTATCTAATGATTATTATCAAGTGATTGTGGGATTGAAATTGAGCTTCCAGGAATTGCAGCTACATTTCATTGTTCTTATCTTCTCCACTTAGATTGGAATGTCTCCATTCAGTTCAATATTTTCTATCTGAAGATACTCAGATATTAGCAAGCACAGCTGGAATTTCAGTATACACATATTTTATCTTATATGCTTTAATTAATCATGCATACAATTTCATGTATTGGAGAAAAAAAGTTGCTGTCCACTGACCTACACAAATTTTCCTTCTTATGAAATAGATTCAATGAAGATTAGATTACAATTTATTTTAATTACTTATTGGATTTATAGCTTTTGGCAATCAAAATGTTTCTTTTTTTTTTCTGAGACCACATTTATCTTTTAGCAACTTACTTGGTCCCTTTACATTTACACTTGAACACATATTCAGTGATTTTGCAATAACTTAATAAAATTTAATGATATTTGTTCAAATAATGAAATATGAGGTAGAATAGCAGGAAAAAGCATTTAGGAATTAAAATAGACTAGATTTTGTTTTTTACTGTAAAGATCTTAACAAGACTAAAAGCATTGCATTAAATGACAAACTACTTTAACTGCAATGAAATTTAGATTCCACTCTAGCCTGGAGCATTTACAATTAATAATATGTAACGTAAGTTCATGAAATAAGCAGGAATGAGTGCATGAAATTATGCAGCAAATCTCTAAGCACCAAAAATAAATATATAAAAATATTTTAGAGTTATTAATTTCATATACTCATACCTACATAAGTGTTAAATCCTAAAAACATTGGCATTTCCATTAAAATTCATGATTTTTCTTCTTTCAAAGACTTTACACCTAAATTTTATTTAATCTTCAAGGATCTTAACATAAATATAAAAATACCGATATATAACATAATTTAGGGAAGTTAAGTTTGGTAAGAATTCTTAAGTTTATATGTTAAAAGCACCACTATCTTTGGATTGCTATCAATTGCAAGAAAAATTATTTCACAAAAGAAAAGTCAATAGTTTCAATATGATGAAAAACATTCTACTTAATAACTAATAGATAAGAAGTTCTTCAGTAATAATAAAGAAAAATCCTAGAAATTAATCTAATATTGAAAAAAAGGGGGAAGGTGCCAATTCATTTTCTCAATCATATTTATTGCTTGTTAAAAATGATTTATTTTTAATACGCAATAAATCATTAAATCACAACTCTAAACTGCAACTTGTTCCCTGGAGATCAAGTTGAATAACAGGTGATTTTAAATAAGAAAAAACTTAGAATATGAACCTAAAAAAAAAAAAAAAAAAAAAAATATATATATATATAATATGAAATTTTTTGAATAAAACTTTTAAAATAGGAAGTATAGTTAAAATTAGAACCACCAATACTGATTATGCAAAAGATTTACATTTGATAATTCCACAAACAGATATATAAATATATAAGCTCTAGTTTTTACTTGCTGTTAAAAGCATAAAATAAGCAGGAATAACAGAACTAGCTAAGCAGTACATTCTAAATCTTTTTAGACATGAAATTCTACAAATTATATACAGCAAAAGCTTTTCATATTTAATTTTATTTGAAAAGTAATTAAATGCAAATAGTGAATGCATTCATTTAAGAAGAAAAATAATGCTACTGACAAGTATATACTGTATGTACATCAAACAAATTTTGAACTACAACTAATTTCTCTTAGTGGTGATTACACACTGTGCAGAGATAAGAAAAGGCAAATACCTGATGGAGAAAATTCACCATTATAAACACTAAAAAACCATCTAGCATATTCTACAAAGAATTAAAGATTGAAAAAGGAAACAAGGAAAAGATCTACTGGCTAATCAGTATATGATTTTATAACATGCTGAAGACCGAAAATAAAATGAATTGCAAGAAAAAATTACAAAGTTATATGTCCATATCAAATGTGTGCCCACCTCCTCATTACATTTGTGCAAATAATTTCACAATAAAAAAATAATATAAACTGCAGAAAAACTTAAAAATACTTTATTAGCATTTTACTTTAAAAATGATGCTACTGTAGTATTTTCTAGCAAAGGAACCCCACAACATATAACAAGTTTCATAATATTTTCCTAACAAACAGAATTTTTTTTTTGCATTGTGATAAAAATTTGAGTAATAGGGATCCATATTTGAAAAAATTTCAAACTATAATTTTATTCTTCATGCTATGCCAATGATTGCACATAGAAAGCTAAGAGATTTTGTGAAATTATTAGGAAGTTCAGATTTAAAAAAAATCATATTTTCCATCTTCAAATAAACTATGCTCAGGGTATTTGATTATACCAACAGAAGTGTAACATGCCAAGGGTTTTCCAATAACATTAAATATTTCAAAATAAAGAAGTCATCATATTTTTCCTTCATCACTCAAGGTTCACCAGCATTTAATTGATTAATGCTGTTACTTCATCTCAAATTCTATTCTAAACAATTGAACAGGCTGACTGTATGGCATTTTTCATATGTATAATATAAATACACACATTTCCCTCAGAAATTATAGATATTTATAAACTCATTAACCAAAAGTTTAACATGTACTGTTTACAGAATTTTTTAGGTGTGTTAACCATAGTATTAAATACAAATCTTTTTTTAAAAAAAAAAAAAAAAAAGGTGAGAGAGAGTGAAGAAGTAATAGTAATAACAGGCTAACATTTAGACATAAAATGCTTCATGTACTTAAAATGTTCAGCAGAAGGCAACTTAGATGAAATTATAAAATAACTCACATCTGTCAAAAACGATGTTCACAAAATATGAGAATTAAGCATAGTAAAAGTTTTGGAGATTTGACATTTCACAAATTCCCCAAAAAATAATATTCATTTTGCTCTGAGGACTGAAGCTACAAATGAACAATAAAAATAACCTGAAAAGTATTAAAAAATGCAGGAACGTTTCAAATATGTGTACAAAAATATAAAAATTATGAATCAATGAATGAGAACTATCATTAAAGACAGAAACATAATTGCCTTACATCTTCATAAAAATTAATTCTAATTACCAAGTCGGTCTTCTGTAGAAAAAATACATTTCTTAATTTATAGCCCACACCACAATTCTTAAATTAAAATAACTCAAAACTTAAAATTTAAACTAACTAAACAAATTTCTTGCTACTATGATCTTACTCTTATTCCTTTCACATACAGTTAAAATTTGCTGAGAAGTGAAAAGTGAAAACTTAAACAATTTTGTGACATCCAAAAATCCATCAATAAAAATTTCTCTCAGATTTATAGTTAAAAAAATCAATTAAATTTAACTGGAAACTCCATTAAGATCATTTCAACATTTGTTTTTATGAATAACAAAAATATCTTTAATTATATAAATCAGATTCATGCAAAACTTTACAATATAAAATAAAGCAATATTCAAATTTGCATTTTATAATGGCAGTTGTTCTAATAATTTTCATTAATTATCCGAGAAATTAATTTCAGTTGATCAGATTATTAAATGCTTAAAATCTATAGAAATTTGACATGCCATTTTCATACAGTTTTTCATCAACTCAGTTTTCTATGAAACATACAAAAATAATAATAAAAATAACAACAATAATAATACTAAACAGAAATAAGATATGCATGTAAATCATTAAAAGTTTTGAACTTGTTTTTTAACATTTGGGCTATCTACATTGTACTTTATAGCAACATCTATTAAATTTTATATATACAATTATACATTCTGTAGAAGCTTTAGAGAAGTTACAGTTGCATGCATAAACAGAAAGAAAGGAAGGAGGTAGTCTTCTGTTATGGGGGGACCGGGTTAAGAAATGTATATATGCACGTATGTATGTATGTGCATATATGTGTGTATCTGCACCCATTACATACATATATATATATATATATATATATATATATACATACATATATTTCGGAATCCGGTCCTAATAAACAGAAGAGTACCGAAAAGGGTGGAAAGACTAATCAGAAATGTAATATTATTTACATATACTACACAATCAATCACCTTTATAAATAAAATTTGTAATTTCTTACTTTGTTTATGCTAAACAGCTGCATAGACAATAATTTCTTAAAGTAATAAAATAGTAAACCATATACTCATACACAGTACATTCAAAGAACTACAGACTTCATTTCCTCAAGTATTGAACTGGCATGTATATTTCCAGTTATAATGTTTTTGAAAATAAAGTAGAGAATTTATTGCAAAAATTCCAGCACTGAGAGTAAAAGGTTCTTTATTTTCATATGATATGTTAGTGTGAAAATCCAATTAATAAAATGCTCATTATGCTTTTGAAAATTCAACAAAAAATGCTCAACCTCTTTGCATATAAAATTTGCAAAGATATTCATAATTAAGAGTTTCAAGAGGCCAGCTACAAAATAAATATTGAACATTACTTCTCCCAAAATGAGCACTTTTGTCCTGTAATTTTTTACTAAACATGAGTAATAAATATTCAAAGTTGATTAGAGACAGGCATTGTGCAGATGAGGAGAAAAGAGCAAGAGAGATTCATATTATCATATTTTTCTCTAATATTTCTAAATATTTTCCATGTAAAGATATGGACATTTTTGTATTTAACTTATTAGTCCTCTCAGTGGCATGGCTTTTTAGATCTGCTTATGAAGAACTATATATAGCACTTGTTTGCTAAATTTTTATAATTATTTTAGTCTGTTTTCATAAACTTCCACTCATTAAGAAAAAAAATTTCTTAATCATTAAAGAAAATAAAAATGTAACACAATATTACGACTCCCCCCCCCCAAAAAAAAAAACCACAACTGGAAAATGGCGGACATGCCACTGAAGAGTGTTAAAGCATTAAAAAAAAAAAAAAAAAAAAAAAATTTATTTAAAGAGTTCTTTCACCACCAGTTCCATAACTTTTTTTTTTATTATCAAATTCACAATTTTAATTTTGAAAAACTCTTAACACATTTAAGAAAGTAAAGCCTGCACTCACTTTTTGCAAGAATCATGTATAATTTAATATTGTAATTACTTTACATAGTTCAAAGAGAAATTATGTCTATCATTTTATTGTTAAATTATTTTTCAACAAAACAAAATGGAATGCACTCTTTAAACATATATACAAGAATTAAAGTCACATAAAATGGTAAAAATATTGCAAACATACAAACTTTAATAAACTATAAAAAGCTGCAAAACAGAATTATATGTTTTTGCCAATATAATTAGTTCATAAAAGTCAATTAAATAACATTATACTTCTGACAAAAATTATCTTTATTATAAATACGAATAAATGTCTGTCTTCTTTCTTTCAAATTAGATACTTTTTTTAAAAAATTTATCAAGAAAAGATTGGACATTTCATAAATAACATATCTGTTTCCCTTTCTGCTCTCGATGGATAATGATACTGTTTCACATTGGCAGGATTTAGCTTCACACACAATATATACAATGAAGGTATTTTACTATTCAAACAATTGTATATATAATTTTCTACAATTAAATAGTGTGTTTTTTATACACATTTATTAACATGCAAAAGTTTTATTTTTAGTTTTCAATTAATAGCAATATTTAAAATTTTATATTCACACAATGGCAGAATATAGGTTCAGCGCTAATGAAATACATAAATCAGGAAGTCTAAAATTCATTACTAAAAATTTTTGGATCTGTGGCAACATTGATGATCAATCAGTAGTAGTGTAAGGGAAACAGATTCAAATATCAGCAGAACACGCTAAAGTGCTCTTTTATTCTCTCAGCATATAAAGTTTCCATCAGCAGTACTCAGTTCAACCCCCAAGGACATTAACCACCTTCAGTATCATCTAAGATAGCTCATGTCCATACTCAGATGAAAATGGAAGAGGCTGCAGCCTTAATTGAAATTGAAGTTTCATTTTATAAACAGAACACAGTTACAGAGGAAAGAAAAAGTTTTATTAAAAAGTCACAGTCCCCCCTCCACATGTTAAATCCTAGCTAGAGTAATGCCACATTTCTCAACTTTACTAACAAATGGCACCACACGACAGGGACAACTAAATGAGCTAATGCCAGAAGCCATTACAGAACTACACAGATATGCAAAAAGAGTATATCTAATTCAAAAATAAACTTATATACAATATTTAGATCTTTTCCATTATAGGATAACACATGTTAAACACTCTTATGTAGACAGATACATATGCCAACCTGATATTTGATACTAGTTGTACTTTGATTATCTATATTTATTTAATGTTAATACCTATGGAAGTGCTAGAATAAAAAAGCTGACACTCTCTATTGATAACCTTTAAATTAAATGGTTTGTTCATACCTCTTACAACACTGTTTTTGTTTCCAAGCAAGTAACATCAATAAATGATTTTAAAATGCATCATTCTATTTTAATTCTTTGTTTATTAAAAGTAGCTAGTTCCCCTAACAAAAAATATTTCTTACGCTTACAAAAATATATCATCATGTTCTATGATGGAAATGATCCTCATATTGTAACACTGTTAAGCATTAATTAATTTTTTTTTGTTATAAAAAGATAACACTAAATACAGAAAGTTACAAAACGGAAATACAAAAAATTTTGTAAGAACAAATTGCAAATTATCACTTCATGAAACTAAGATTTAGAGCTGGCTGTTAAATACAAGGTCTTGATCTATATCACAGCAATACAATTACATTGCTTTTATAAAGCATTCAGGAAATATATATAATTTCAAGTATATACCTTTCTGTATAACTCATACACTATAGTAGTTATCACATAATGAATTTCCAAAGCTCGATTTCGGGTGTAAAGCTCATTTTCAAAAAACTTTTATATGAAAAACATTTCTTTCAAATTTTTTTATGACTCTTAAAATTGTCAAAGATATTAAAAATTTCTATTTATTTTCATATTTTTTATGAATAGACAAATTTTATGAACAAAACTACAAAACTAGTTTTAATAATGCATATGCAATTAAACATATGAATCAAAAAATGATAGAAATTTTATTAGAGCTCTGATAATTAATTCAGCCTTTTAATACAAGACATGGGTAACCAAAAATTTCATTGTTCCTAAAAAAAAAAAAAAAAAAAAAAAAAAAAAGAGAATGAAGAAGGAAATCTCAGCCCTGAATTTTACTGCAATTCTAAAATGCAGTGAACATGAGAAGAGCTATGCCAATAGCCTAATACTTAAGACAAATCCCAAAATTGCACTTTCCTTATCAATCTCAAGTTATAATTTAATTTTACATATTCTCTCACCTCTGAACTCAGGCAAATGCCTTGTTCACTCTACAACTGACACAGCTTGAATTATTAATGATGTAACAAATGTCTCATGGTTTAAACAACTGCAGAGCATTTAAATCTCGAATTTACAATAACTTTTTACAATTAAAGGAATTAGGATTATCCTATGCGGTTTAAAATATCTTTCATTCCTCCTTTAAAATCTTTTAGAAGTACAAGGAATTAGGATTATCTAGCTAGCTGCTGTCTTACAGAAAATAGCAAAATTACAAATGAAACAACCATTTTCATCATCCCTGAAATATACAAAATTGTAAAAAGCTGAAGAAATTTTTTTAGAAAGAATCTAGCTAAAAGCTCATATGCAAAAAAGATCTACTTACAACTATCCATTAATCGACATTATAAATAGCTGAACTTCGGTAAATTAAAATTTTCAATTACTTCAAAGGAATGTTGGAACAAAATTTGAAAATGCTATTAACTTTTCTCAATTAATCAAATTTTTGATTAATTGAATATCCCTTCTTCCTCCATATTGCTCAGTTTTGGATTACTGAAGCAGTTCTGTATTAAGAATGCATATAGCACAGTATTTTAACTAAATATTTAGAACACTCTATTTCCATTAAAATATAAATAAGAACTTTTTAATTCAAGTAAGATATTTTCAAATTAATACACATTTTTGTCACAAACCAGCTTTATAAAAATACACATTTTTTTTTTTTCAAAAATTATTTTAATTCTCCAAGCAGTCAAGCCATATTTATACATTCAAAGCTATTTGTCATGATACATTTCAGTACACATCTTGAAATGTGTCCAGACAATTAAGCTAATATAAATATTGGAAGAAAACAGAAAAGGTACTAAGTAGAAAGGTAATTTAGTAATCATAATTAAAAAAATACCATTTGCTTATGGTGTTCGGTTTGGGGCCTTGACCACTTGGAGAATTGAGACATCAAGGGCATTTTCAGAACGAAATTTTGCAATGCAAATTCAGCTATCAGTAATTCTCAATCAAGGAAAGTTGACATTTAATATACAGTTAGTGCCTCTCACAGTCAAAAGACACAGAAAAACTGTTGGAAGAAGTATTACAGAACAGACTGTGATAACAGTTCTTTATTATAGAAATAGTATAACTTTCACCGCTTAATCTGTGGCATTTGTTTTACAAACATTTGAAATTTCAAATATATGATCTTATTTTTAAAATGCAAAGAAAAAGAAATTAACAGAAATTAATTTTATTTAAATGCCTATAAACTGAAAACAAAACAACTACAAAAAAAAAAAAAAAAAAAAAAAAAAGAAAAAAGAAAAAAAAAAAAGAATGCTATTTTAAATTTTGAAGGTAATTGCTTATATAGTCTGACAAAACAATAATATACAGAATTTGCTACTCACAGAGAAGATTTGTCTTTTAACCCTTTGACGTGCACGATATTATTTTTATAATTTTTTTAACTAAAAACTCTAGAAATTGAATATTATGATCCTAGAGACAATATATGAATTTAAAAAAATCTAGTCTTGCCCATTGTTTTGTGGGTGGTGGTCGCACTGTGAAACCACCGCGCGTCTAGGACTTTGAAACGTATCTAGGTAGTAGGAAAAAAAAACTTACCTTTCTTCGTACAAAAACGTTTCCAATAAATGACGAAATTTACGAATTTTTTTTAAAAATGCACGTAAGAACTGCACAATATATATATTTTTTACATTATTTTACAAACTAAATCATCAGAAAAAATTAAAAAATAAACATTTATGTAATTTTTCAATAGCAGTGAAAGTACCTACATAATAAGGATGTTTGGCTACATGGAAAAGTGACTACAAAAGTGAATAAAATAAGGATAAAAGGAAAAGACTTAGAGATTTTTTTTTTTTAATTTCAAAGAACAAATATTTCTTGTGACACTGTTCAAAGCAAGTTTTGTCTTTTTGGTACATGCATAGACCCACACTACACGTTTCGCACGTTTATCTTCTATGATGTTTTTTCCTTGTGCTACAAAATGTACACTGATTGGATCAAATTTCACAGGTATATGTCCAGCATTACTTAGTTTCTTTTCATCTGGTACTTGAAATTTGTGGTTTTTTTTATGTTAATGGGGGAGGGGCTTGGTCTTTTTGGCTTTGATACGGATCATTCGTTTCCTATTCATACTTATTTTATTCGTATTTCGTCTCAAAATATTCAGAAAATATTTTTTATTTAAATAAAACTTTACGTGATTTCTATTTTTAACTACAGCAAAGTATATTTACATTAAATTTAAATCACAGGAAATAATTTATAAAATCACAATACTAGCTTGGGGAGCAAGTGTGTTGAGGTCAGAGAAAAGTCTCTGGAAAAGAAAGACCTTTTTACTGGGCAGGTGCATGTATTGTTTAGTAATAAAATAACTCTGTGATTTCAAAACCCCTTATCTATATCCGGGTAAAAATAAACATTTCTATTTGAGAAGCAAGCAAATGCCATTGTGAAGAGCAGTGGTTTCAAGGCGCGACCACCGAGCCTCTAGAGCATTGTGACACAATGCTCTAGTGGGGCAGTCGTCGCACCCTGAAACCACAAAGCAAATGCCATACATATAGAGGGGTTTTTTTTAATATATGCAGTTTAATTATTGCTATTTTTTATTGTTTATAATAGAAATCATGATGTGCGATGAATAACTTTTGAAATTTAAAGTTGTTTATATTAATAAAAGAAAGTTATTTTGTCTCATTGAAAACAAATTTGAAAAGGCATCCGATTTGAAGTACTAAGACCTAAAATATGTGTGATTCTGTAGTCATTTGTGTTATTTAGAGGTAAAAGATCAGTAACCAATTGATTTTCACTCAAAAATTTCGGAAAAAAGAGGAGAAAAAAATTCGAAAATTGGTTGGTTTCAGGGCGCGACCTCCGCGCGTCAAAGGGTTAAAGTATAAGCTCTTTCACTAATTAATTTTTTAAACATCTTTTGAACTCATTTAAATTGTGCTTTGCCATTCAAGCCAGTAAAAAAGTCTATATATCTGTAGTAATATATATGGAACAATGATAAAACTTTTAATAATCTGTTTTTTAATTACACAACCTTTAAATATTTTTCAACCTCTGTGGAGTACTGAAAAATACATTTAATGATAAGGAAATTAAATATTACTATATTATAATATCAAAATAATTAAATTATATAAATTTCTGTAATTTCAGACTAGACTAGTGTAATGCAAAAGAAGAAATTAATTTTTTGCTAACATAACAATACTTAGGAAGCAAAAAATTAAAATGCTCAATAAAATTTGTACAAAGAATCATTACACGCATTATCCATAATTACTCCAAATGAGCATCATATGATTCAAAACAACTGATTTCCTTTTAGACAAAACCAAACTTTGTAGTAAGATATAAAAAATTAAGTGCATATACATATATTTATGAGTGCCTCTACCTAACATAGCTCATGCACGGAAGTTCTGGTTAACTTTATAGCTACAGTATGTAAGAATAGTTCTCACGGTATCTGTAAAAACTTTCTTTCTTCCTGATACTGATCAACCAGGGCATTTTATTTATCAGAAATTTTAAAATTTAAGGTTTATTTATTGATTTATTCATTTTAAGTTTAAAAAAAGCATTTTCATAACATGCTATTCATGTCTGATTTTAAGAATATAGAAATTTAGATTCCTAAATAAAATAATTTTGCACGCAATTTAAGGAAGATTTAGAAACTTAATATTATAAAAATAATTTTTTTTTCAAGAGTCCTTGATAACTAATTGAAAAAGAACACTTTATACTTCTGCAAAATATTTACTTTGCTGATTTAGTAATATTAAGCAATTAATACAAGTTACATTTAAATTTTTTGAAATGTCTTTTTGAACAATAGAAACAATATTACAATGGAACTTTATTATAATAGAAAACCAGTCTTGAATCCATTATATTCTAAACTCAATGATTACAGATTTTAAAAAACATCTGAACCATGTTAAGTATAGCACAAATCTAAAGAGAAAATCTTGATAGGGCAGTTTTTTTTCAATATATATAAAAAATATCTGTCTGAGGAAGTAATAGAAAAAAAAATTCTTTCTAAAATTCTAGGCATGTGCAAACAGTTCCAGCAAACCAGATCTTGAATTTTTGTTGTACTATTTTTACTGTTATATTGCTAATGACGGCCATATTATCAGGGGGGGGGGAGAAGAAGAGAGAGAGATGAAATGCAAACATGTTCATGAACAGCATTAGCATTGATGTGATTGAAATACAAGATGATTCTTCAGAACTAAGTAACTTTTCTTGAACATGGAACAGTCAATTTTAAGAAAAATAAACAAATGATAAAGACTTTTTATCAACTGAATGTGATGCAGTAGAAATATTTAAAACACATACAAATATAAAATAAGAAAAATAGTTTTAAAATATCTGAATTACACAGTATGCATAAATTATGAGTTATGGGGGAAAATCATATATTGCATCTACGTAAGAACAAAACACAGATTACAAAATGTTTACAACACATCAAGTAATATTTTGAAAAAAATTACAAAATTCACTTACAAATTTTTTACATTATTATGAATACAATGTAAAAATGCCATTAACTAGAATGCCTCTCTCAAAAATAAAAATCACATTTTGAATGAGCAATTCACAGGGACAAATATGTATGATTAGTTTTACATTTGTGTTTCCACATGCCTAGGGAAGACTGATAGAGCTAGTATATTAAACCACTGAAGTTTTTGGAAGATTTTTATTTCTGTAACCTTGGAGGAAATAAGTTAACATTTCACCTTTGCCTTTCACTTTGATATAGCCTCGACACTCAAGAGGATAACCATGTTCCTTTAATATCATGTAGACATCTTCAGTAACCTTAGAAAAAGTAAAACAAGATTTTACCGCAAATATATTTATACAATATTAAAACAATTATGCTTACTGCCAGATGATTCTGATAAATTTCAGAATTAAGAAGTACAAAAAGAAACTATATTTATATAGGAACTTGCAGCCACAAACATCACCCACCTGTGCTAATCTTACTGCAAAATAGGTACTTCAAGGTCATAATGATTCCTGATCAAGTTTGCCCCCATCAACACACAGAGAGGATTAGGGGATTTTAGCAAATTAGAGGCCTCAATTAGCTTTTATAGTCATTGCCATGCTTACATGATTTTCTAGAAAGGGGCAAAATGGTCTTCAAGTTTGAAGTATCTAGTATGTAGAAGTATGCTAATAACATTTTTCTGATTCTGATAAAATTAATATTTTATTTATATTTACTTATTTATTTTATTCATACTGAATCTCACAAAGTCAACCACAGCTTCTTGGTTTCCATGGTCATTTAATTTACTACTCCTTTTTAACTTAATCAACAATTTGATGATGATAAAATTAATTGATGTGATCGAAGTGACACTTCATTCATGTTAGGCCCTATGAAAACTTCCGTTATCAGTTTTATTGTATATCTTATTCCAGGATGGGAAAAGTTATGAATTGAAGAAAATATTTTCTGCCAAATTCTGCAGGTATATATGGACAATTATAATCTGTAGAAGTATCACAATAAATTTCTTTGTCGCTCTCCAGCATAGGGATTTGCAAGATTTTTAAGTTTGGGTTGCTTCTCAGTATTTTCAAATCTTCAACTTCTCAAGAGCCTGCTACAGTTTGTAAGTCTATAGAAGATGAAACAGAAAATGGTGTCTAATAAGAAAGTGTGTTACCAATAGTATTTTCATCTCCTTGAATGAACTGAATATCAGCTGAGAACTGGCCAGTGTATGACAGTGGTCTAGCTTGCCATGGCGAGTTTTTTTCCAAATCTTGTTGGAAAGCAAATGTTATTGGTTGGTGATCAATGAATATTGTAAGAGATCAGCCTTTTAAGACATACTAGAAATGTTTCACTGCTGTATAGATGGCTAGAAAATTCTCTCTTGCAGGCACTATATTTTCGTTGTGTTGGTGTCAAAACTTGGAGAAGGAAACTCAAAGGGTTCCCCCCCCCCACATTGTTCACAGTCTGATGTAAAACAGCTCTAGTAGAAGTATTGGAGTCATCAGTGATATTTCAGTATTTTCGGATGGACGAGTTAAATTGGTGGCATGAGTAAGTGCATTTTTTAAGACTCAAAAAGCATTTCTTCTTTCTTCTGTCCAGGTTATTCACTTTCTGCAGTTCCTTTGCAGTTTTCTTTTGATACTACTAAACAGTGCTGTTGGATGTTGATGCAGTTTCACACAATTTGGTACGAATATGTGATAAAAATTCATCATGCTAAAAAAACTTGTCTTTAACTAGTGAATGATTTTGGTTCCAGGAAATTACTGATTGCATTAAGTTTCATTGAGAGAGGTTTAAGTCCTAAGTCCTTCAGCTGACACTTTGTATCCTAGGAATGCAAGTTTAGTTTAACAGAATTTACAGTTTGCACAGACCATATTCATTTAGGCTTTCAAGGACTACTCATACATGTTGCTGATGACTTTCTTCATCAGGAGAGGCTATTAGAATGTCATCCAAATAACAAAGTATAAATTTTAGTCCAGAATGGTAACTCAAATAAACTGAAGAGTGCGAGAATTGCCGTTTTCAATATATTTCCTTTGCGAACCAGAATTGATTGGTACACTCTAATAAAGTCTATGGATGAGAAAACTGTTGTTCCCACTAAAACGTAACTACAATTTATTCAAAATGATCAGGAATCATGATACCGTTTAATGCTCCAGAGTCCATGCAAGAGCTCCAGTCACCTGATTTCTTCATAGCGAGATATGCTGACTTTTGAATGGTCTGTACAAATCCATTTGGAGCATAAATTCAAACTCTTTTTTAGCTGCTTTGATTTTTTTGGCTGATAGCTTCCTAGGTTTAGAGAAAATGGGTGGACATCTGGTTCTGATGTAATGTTTGATGTTTTGATTTTTTAATTTTATTATTAACTATGTTCATTTTATCTGGAAAATTGTTAATAATATTTTTATATGGATCATGTACGGTGTTTAAAATTTGAATATTATTATTATTTTGAAAACAAGAAGGTCCATTAATTGCTAACAATGCAATGCCATCAAACAACTTGCGATTTTTGGAATTTATGAAAGTTAAAATTTGCAAGAAAATCCATACCTATTAACAGTCTCCTCACTTTCACAATTACAACTTGATGACTGTCTGAGTCCAGGATGAAACTTGAGTGGTTTTCAGCCACATATTTTGATTTTTGTGCCATTTACAGCAAGCAATTCAATTTTTGAGAACAGGTTTTATCAGCAGGTAATGGAGGAAAAATGGATTGTTATGCCCCAGTACCTATTAAAAACTGGATAGCTGTTTCTTTGTTGCTGACGAAAAGATGACTCAACCCCACCCCTTGTCCCTCTGTCGTCAATGAGAGATTCCCGAGCTGTTTGTCTGTGATCCTGATGAAAAGTTACATGATTTGTTTACTTTTAAATGACTTGTCACTGAATTTTTGTGACAGTAACAGATATCACTGGACCTGTTACCATGATAACTCCTATTCCTCGGTTTGGATCAGTAATGATAATAGCGATGATTGCGACGTCATCTGGATAAAGTAGACAACTATAAAGCTAAGTTTACTAACCTGTTTTTGTAAGTTTTCAATCAGTTCCATGTTTATGGTAATGGCTGTTTGAGGGGTAATAGGATTTAATTCCCAAATCTTGTCAGCCATAGTTGCCACATTCAACAAATCTTCATCACTAACAGATATGATGATGTTTACATTAACAGGTAGCAGCAGAAGCCACAATGTGCTTAGGAAGATATCTGCTATTTTATAGCCTGCCAAATTACATATCTCACACAGCAGGTAAAGTGGTTTTTTATCACCCAGTTCTAGTTCAATCAGTAATTTTTGGGTCTTTCGAGTTTCTGAATCTGCATATAATGAACTTAATCTGTCTTTAATTGTCTGATATTTGCCATCTTGTGGCAAATTAAGCAAAATATCATGTTCGATAGAATTCCTCACATAATCATACTTTAGGTTAAAATAACACACCGAACAAATATTAATTTAAAAGCAAAATAACAAATGTTTATGTTATAGTTATTAATTATGTTTTAGTTTTTTTGTTTCATCAATTGATGGCACCAGTAGGTTAACTCCTGTCCAGCTACTCTTATCTTTTCACTTTACCTTATCTCGTTTATTTGCACTTTGGAAGCTGAGGATGATGGTTCAGTAAAACTATCAAAACTAGTCCTGTGAAAATTTGCAAATATAATGCTGATTTTGATTGCTTGACTTCTACATTTATAATCATACTTTGTTTGGCCTATAGTAATTTTTGCATTTTAAAAATTGTGCTTCTATTTGAAGAAATAATATTTTCAGATCCGGTTTCCAAACAGAAGGAACTCTGAAGCTTACTCTAGTGAGCTGTTGCATTAGTTTCAGTTTCTTTACTTTCATTGTTGCCAGCATACTTGGAATGGATCATTCGCAGGAAAACAGTGAAACATCTGGTATGTAGGGATATGCTAATACCCCTGTTCTGACTCCAATAAAATTCATATTTTATTACTTAAAATATTTTATTTATAATTATTTATAATATTTATGTTTATTCATATCAAATCTCACAAAAGTTTACCATTGTTTCTTGGTTTCCACAGTGACTTGATGCTGTTACAGCTTTTTAATTTCATAAAAAAATGACGACACAATAAACCAGTTTTACCAAAGCAACCCTACAAGTTTTTATTTAGATTAAGAATGGTGCTGTTTATCAAAAAACGAACTAAACAGCACATTTCATTACTATCTGAGGTACTGTATCCCTCCCTGATTTCTTCCTATTACCTCAAAAGTCTGTAGCCCCATATCCTGTGACACTGAGCTCATTACAAGAATAAATGTACTAATTAAGAAGTCAAACAACAAAAATCAGCGTTATATTTACAAAATTTTCACAGGACTAGTTTCGATGGTTTTACCAAACCACCATCCTCAGCTGCAAAACCGCAAATGAACAACATAGGAAATAATGATTAGATAAGATAAGAAAGCCTGGACAAGAATAAGCAAGTGGCGCCATCTGTTGATGAAACCAGAACTAAAACATAATTTCTTTAAAGGCCAAAGCCAAATTTGAATTGGAATTAGGATCGTTAACTAGAACAGAAAGATTTTTATGAATGTGAAATGCCCCTAGAAAATCCAGTTCTCCAATGGAAGATGTTTTTTGAATAATTTTGGCAGCAGAAAAATTGAAAGTGTGATTTTCGGACCAACTATGTTGAGCAACAGAAGACTTCTGCGTTTCCTTTTTTCTAACATATGCCTCATGTTCCTTGATGCGAAATTTTAAGGCTCTCTTAGTTTGGCCAATGTAAATTAAACCACACTGCAAGGAATCCTATAAATACCACAGGAATTCATATCCGTAATGGGGTCCTTGAGTATGGAACTCGGAATTTTATTGATGGGAGAATACACAACCCGAAAGTTAAATTTCTGCAAAATATGTGCAACTTTATAGCTAATTGATGGAAAGAAGGGAATGACAGCAGAATTTTTATAATCTCCTAAAACAAGAGTGTGCCTTTTAGTGTGTTGAGATAAGAATTTTTTAACTGTTTGATTAATAATGTTGGTTGAAAAACCCCTGTCAATAGCTATTGCTTTTAAATAATTTAGTTCTTCATCAAGGGCTAGTTTGGAGGAGCAAACATGAAGAGCACGGAAAACATAGCAATAAAATGAAGCTAACTTTTGTTTAGTCGGATGACATGATTTAAAGTGTGGTGGAAGGCAAACCGATGAAGGATTACGGTAAACCGTAGTACTGAAGTTGAATGTGTGAATGTTTTGTAAATATAACGCTGATTTTTGTTGTTCGACTTCTTAATTAGTATTTATTCGGCGTGTTATTGTAAGAAGATATATACAACAGCATAAATTTAAAAAAAAAAAAAAAAAAAAAAGTACATTTGGCAATGATGCTAAAGTAACAATTTTTTTTTTTTTTTTTTTTTAAATGCTGCTGTCTAGTAGAATGGATAATCACATGAAGCTTACAGACATGAAAATGACAGATTGTATGTTTACCAAACATATATACAACATAATACCAATTATACAGATTGATTGATAGATAAGAAGTTATCTTTGGAGAATAGAGGGAAGAAAAAATAAGGTTAGTTTTGTTCAGCAGTATTCATGAAACTAGATTCTTTTATATTTATGTTTGCTATGAGGAAAAACCTAACATGATCTTTTATTAACAGTTTGCAATAATTGTATAACTAGTATAAGGGAATTTCTCTGCTCAAAGCAAATGGAGACAATGAAGGACAGAAGGAGGATTTCCTCCCTTGAGAATTTTAATAGATAAAAATCAAGCTGTGTTCACATTTATATTATTCAAATTAAAATAAAGATAAAATAAGATAAACAGATCTCATTTTTATCATATGGTGTCTATTATGATCCTCATAAAATATCTATTATGAAGCCAAATTACTATTATAGATACGTATAAAGTTAAAATTGCTTATTATCATTTAATACAAGCAAATATAAACACAAGTTTACCTGAATTTTATCTAATTCTCCAGTACTGTCCATCCTGCTTGCAACATTTACAGCATTGCCCCATATGTCATACTGTGGTTTCTTGGCACCAATGACACCTGCTACCACAGGTCCTACATTCAAACCTAAATTTTAAAAGATTTTTTTTTTTTTTAAATTTAAAGTTAACATTATGACATGTTATCCACGCCAAGAGTTTAGAACTAATTCTTAAAATACATGAGAATCTTACTTTCTTCTTTATTGGTTTTTAAATGTCCCTTAATTTTACATTCAGCGAAACATAACACTTAAACTCATGTTTTTAATCATGAATATAACCACAGCTAATATTTTTCTATCAAGAACACTGGAAATTCATTCATGTTAGCCATTTGCATATAAAAGATATGTATATTTGATAATTTTTATATAATATAGATATATATATATTTATAGATATATATATTTGATATATATATTTGATAATTTTTTCTTAGTCTATACAAGTGTAGCTGCTGCTATTTTGTCAACTTTTGTTAGCAATATCTTAGCAACTTTTTGATAAGGCATTTCACGTGAGACTTTCCTTTTTGTTGCAAATATACTTTTTGGAATTTTCTGGATGCCTCAGAAATAACGCCTACCTTTTCTGTTGCAGGAAGATGTTACATATAATGGTCAAAAATTATGATTTCACCATTCATACAAATCTTCCTTTCCAGATATAAAAACAGAATTTCTAAATGTTTTCCAATTTTTTTTTTAGCTGAATTACACTTTCAAAATTAGGAAAAATACCACCTCAATGCTCTAAAAACTGCCTTGCACAAAACACTAATAAGTGCTTTTTCATCAATTTTTAAAGAGTGGGCCTGATATTTCTGTTAGCTAATTCCACTAATTTACATTAGCTATCTGCTCATCGAAGCTAACCTTTTTTACATTCTTTCTTCATAAAGACACATTTCTTGTATGTTTTTTAAATAATTTTTTACAAAATCAATCATGATGTTTTCACAAAAACTTGCAACTAAACTTCACATATTTACAACAATTCATGAATTATGAGACCAATTCAGCAACACCTTCATGTTTGAAAACTATACTCAGCAACATAAAACGTGGTTGATTTTTACCACTTTCATTACACATATTCCTGGAAGGAAACATCTCTTCCTCGTGAAGGTAGTAAAATTCAGCAAGTTAATGCTATTAACAGTGCTTTTCAGCATGCAATAAATTCAAATACTTTACTACATCTTTTGATAATATAATACTTTACAACGGAAAAAATCCTTTCCAAATGATGAATATTAAAATTTATAACTTCATATATATTCCATGAAACTAGCATTTGAATAGTAAAATCCATATCTGTTTGGCAGTTTATCGACTATTTCTAAAAACTAATTATATGTAGTAGCATATGAATAATTCACTCAAAATAAAATGTCATTGAGAAAACAAAATTCATTTTTGGACAATGCTAAACTGTTCATAATATTAACCAAAATAGGCATTCACATTCAAAATATGCAATTTTAAATAAATTGCCAATCGATGATAAACCTCAAAGAAGAAACAAAAAAGGTGCAGGTACTGCTCTACATACAACACCTATATCTACAGTTAAATAAGCATTTTCACATTCTGTATAAACAAATAAGTTACAATACGAAAAGTCATGAATAAAAATGTATAATTTATAACTGAAAATAAAAATGAAGGTTTAACAACATTGATCATTATCTATTCTCTTATTCACTATGCAGATGAAACTAAATAAAATATTTGGGATCTTGAAGTATCTAAAAAAAAAAAGAGAGAAAATTTTTACAGAAACCATAAATTACATAACCAAAAAAAGTATAATACAGTCAAAAGTCGTTAATTCGGACACCCATAATCTGGACCTCAAAGCAACAAACTTTCTGCGCATAGGCTTTTACGCATGCGCGCAAGACCTTTACGGCTGCGCATATGCGTGTGGCCATGCATATAATATGTTTACGCATGTGCGTTTAATGTATAACGGACGGTATAAGCTAAAATATCATTTCAGTTAATGTTGCAGATTGCATTGTTTCTTAATCTTCAAACTGGAACCAGCTTATTATTTTTTGCAGACTGTTAGAGCAATTTTATAAAAGTAAGCTTGAACTTTCGATTATATCATATAGAATTTCAGATGCTGGAGCTCCCAAAGGATCTACAAAGCGAAAGTATGTTTCGATGTCCATCAAACAAAAAGTGGAATTGCTGCAAAAAATAGATAAAGGCATATCCTTTGTTTCTCTAACCATTCCGAAATCTGTTTATCAATTTCCCGCTGCTCTGTGGCGGGGGGAGGGAAACACTGCGGCGCGCAATGAATTGGAAGTTGATCTGTCAGCACTATCCTTATCTTCAGAGCAAATGTTTTTTTTTTATTTGGCTTATAATTTCTTACTAAATGTAGTATTTCATCTCGATGTACTCCATCTTTGATATGATTTAAATCAAATTCCTCGTCATTATAATTCGCTTCTGATAATCAAGAAAGTGACACAGAGGTTACTGAAAATGAAAAAATTTCCATTGACAAATTAGTCGGTATTCTCGGCACAGCAATTATAGGACTTGAACAGCGGAACTTTGTAACTGAACAAGAAATTATGTCTGTTTATAGAATTAAAGAGAAAGTATTATCACATAAAACGAAGCAACTTAAACAACTTGCATTGAAAGAAATGTTTAATAAAGTAAACAAATAAATATTAAGCTTTTTTTTTTTGTAAATTTTGATACCCTTTAGATCATAACTGTTCTTTATTTCATAATTTTTTATTTATTTTCATATTTTTAATTTTATAATTTCTGCATGCCATCTTGCCAGATTTAAACTGATGATCTATAATCCAGAATGGCGAAGTCCCGCATAATTTCTGCATGCCATCTTGCCAGATTTAAACTGATGATCTATAATCCGGAATGGCCGAAGTCCCGAGGAGTCCGGATTAATGACTTTTGACTGTACAATTATCCTTAAATACAAAAATCTAA
This sequence comes from Stegodyphus dumicola, assembly GCF_044657685.1. Lineage (NCBI taxonomy): Eukaryota > Metazoa > Arthropoda > Arachnida > Araneae > Eresidae > Stegodyphus > Stegodyphus dumicola. The sequence continues at coordinate 33,108,689 of NC_140771.1, read as the reverse complement.
TCCTTAGTATACGTTCCCCAAATTATAAAAATAGATTCTTACCAACTCTTATTTTGAAGTTATTAAATGAATGTATGTTAACATATTCTAGTTGATCTTTTAATCGGAGAGCAAAATCTGCCATCCTCGTAACATGAGTGTGGTTGGTCATATCGACAGTTGCTGCAGTCAGCCCAGATGCTGCCATATATGTATAGCCAGTAGTTTTGATTTTTTCAATGCAACTAAATTGTTCTTCTTCCAGTATCTGAAAATATTTAAATCACAAAGTTGCATAATTTTGATGAATAGATTATGCAATTTTATCTGCCACAATCCTACTACACATTACAAAATCAAAGAGAATCGTTTCAACTACAAAGTACACAGAATTTTAAATGCATACCCCATATTAAGCATTAATTATTTACTTTTCAAAAACAATATATTTATTACTTAATACAACACAGACACTTGGAGAGAATAAAAAAAAAAAAAAAAAAAAAAACATATATTAAAAATCAAGCAGCTGAATTTTTTTAACCCTTTTTTAAAAATCTTTCGAAGTTTTTGCATTACAACTCTATAACTTACCCCAAAAAACATATCTATAAAGAAAATTTTAATGAATAATTGCAAAAATGCATATACAGCACCTGCCATTTATTAAAACCGCTTCCAGTCCAAACATATTTAATTTATAGGCTGAGTTTAACATATGGTGATTTTGGTATTGCAAATCATGATATCAGTATTAAACATTTTAAGTAAAATAATAACTAACAACTAATTGAATAATTAATCCTAAAACAATAATTAAAAATGAATGCTAAAATTAAATTACTTATGCAATTTTGAAATTCATTTTTTAAATTTTTTATAAAAATACTTTTAGAATTACATTCTTGATGAAATTTTCTCTCTTACAAACAAATATTCTATCTATATTTGTTTCATATCATTCAATAACAATTTTTCAATTCTATTCTCAATTTTGAAAAATTGTTGGTAGCTTTTTATGAACAGTAAATTTGAGTTTAAGACATTTTTTTTAGAATTTGCAGTGTTCTTCTCGATTCAACTGATGCTGGCAGATCATCCCTTTTTTCCTGTAACACATTTGTTGCCAGTTTTTGCAGTTCTTTTAACATTTCCATAGTAAGTTTTCACATGTTATCTCAACATTTCTACAAACTGACACATATATTAAAATAAACTTTCATAAATTCCTTTACCAATGTCTTAAACATAGTTATAGCTTGCAGCTCCTCTGAGGCTTCTGTTACATAAAAGCCACATTTCAAAAACTGTTTTCGACTCATTTTAAGATATTAACTTTCTGCATATATAATATAAAATACATAGCCTCTAGCAGTAATATTGACTCCTTGAAAATCCTTGCGTTTTCACAAGACTCAATTATGTTTCTAATTTTCTGAATATCTTATCTTTTTTCTGTGATGATAGTTGAAAGCTTCATCATAGAAAAAAGAGTTCAAGTTAAGCATACAATAAATTCAAAAAATGCTCCTTCCAGTGATTTATTAAAAATTTCAAAACTTACATTTCTAGCGAGCAGAAAGATTGCCTTTTGTTTATTCTGATCTGCCATTTTATGACTACAAGCACAATTAATGCTTTTTTTTTTTTTTTTTTTGCTTTTTACTCAACCTACAGTTATCACTTTCTTTTCATTCAAAGATTGTAATGCTGAGAGGCATTTTTTGAACATTTTTGAGAACTCTTCATGAACAAAATGTGTCTGTACCAAAGGAAAGATCTTGAAAGGTGTAAAACTTAAGAGATTGAATGCTGAAGTTGCATTTACATCTCCTATCCGCTGGTATTTGAGAAGGAACATGCACTAATTTACAGTGCTTCAAAGTAATTGTTTTTGTTAACCTTAAAGATATTGAAATCCTGCATTGGCATATGGATAAATAAAATATGTAATTACATGTGCAATGTGATAATACTTCATATAAAAATACTTGGCATATGGATAAATAAAATTCTTTGTTCTGAAGTAAAACATGAATATTTGAGAATGGAAAGGTGATGTATAACTCACTTCATCGAAATCAGCTATTATCTCATTTAGCAATCTTAAGCATTCTACTCCTTCATTATTAGCTTCTAGTTCCATATAAAATTCACTAAAATTAGGAATGGATGCAAACATTATGCAGACACTTTCACACTGTTCATGGTACAAATCCTGAAAAATAAATTTTAAATACTCTGAAATATGATGCATAAAATTTCAATATAATGCAGGATATCATACTTAATTAATGTAAAAATTACATATTTATCATTATATTTTACACAAGATATCATATTTGTTTGTTTAAAAACAGCTATCTTGCATATTATGATATAATCCACATTGTAATATACATTGCCTTGAAACTATATTATTATATTTGGAATTTACTATATGGTAGAGAATGAATATTAAATGCAAGAGTGAAAAAAAAAATTATGCCAATACTAGTTCAATTTAAAAAACTACTCAATTGCTATTGAATTAAATGAGTTAAATCTTTTCCAAGCAATCATTTATAATTTTGTATAACGTGCTGATTTTGAAGCACATGACAGAAATAAACATGTTATATTTAAAGCCCTCAATGAAAACTATTAACTATTTTGTTAACGTTAATAATTTCGATATTTTTCACACTAAGTGCCATTTTTGAAAATATATATATATACTCCCCTTTCAACTGTGTTATTTTTGTTTAAAATGTGTCTTGTCTTTACTATACTATTCATAAGATCTATGGAAAAATACAATTTTAAAAAGTGAAATGCTTTTGTACATAAAATAAGGTCATTCGTAAATTAAGACTCTTATAATTGTAGCAAGGTTAAATTTAATTTATTTGTGATCCAACTACTTAAAAACTCATTAGCAATATAATATAGAAAAAAAAAATATCAAGTCATTTCTACGTCTTTTTTATTTTTACATATATATTTATTTTTATTTGCGTGTATATGATGCAAAAGCGACTACACCAAAAGAAAGAAGTTTCTAAATTAGGTATTGCTTTTAGAAAGACTACAGACCTTAAATTTTAAAATGTCCACAACTTAAGTTATGTATTAAGTAACTTACGTTTTGAAATGCATATAATCAAGATTGTAATTTTGGCAATGGTCTAGCAATCAGCTACTTCTATTGCCACAAAGGTAATTTTGGCAGTAGTCTGGTTGATTTTTATTTTGTCAAACTGTTGTCTGTAAAACACAGCTTTAATATAGCTTGATTTCTGGGAGCAGTAAATCTCAGAGATCTCTGAGAGTCTCTAGGAACAATAAATGCCAGACACTAATGAAGAACAAACTATTGTGAAGCACATTAAAGTGAATATCACACAATTAATTGCATGCTTAAAAAGAAAAAGTACTGTAGTGAAGGTTAAGCAATATGATTGTAATAAGTAGATGATTACTGGAAATTTAGTGACAAAAAAAATTCCAGTGGAAATAACACCCCCCTCTCTCAAAAAAAATCTTTAAAACTTTAAAATTTAGTTTTCATACTAAATCCATATTAATGTAAAGGACTAACATTAAATTAGGTACCAACCACATAATTTAAAACAGAAAGGAAAAACGAAAATGCTGCTAAACAAGGAATTTATAGGGTGCAGCATGAGGATCTGACAACTTAATGCGGCTAATATAAGCACACTGCACACAAATGACACAAACAAAATATAAATAGCATAAATGATATTGTCAGAGTTAATAGTTAGTTGCCATACAAAAGTAATCTGCAACATACCAAGTGTTAATAATGCAATGTATTTTCAGGCATAGTTAATTGTACAAATACATTTGTTCACTGCTCTTAGACATGGCAGGATTCCTTCTTGCAGTGCCATCTTAAAATATAAACATGGAAGTATAATGCTTAGGTCTGCTGGTTCATAATGCTATGTTCACACACTTGAAAATTGCACACAGCTGAGTGATGTGGTGCAGAGAAGTCCAACACATTTGTCCTTATAAGATTCCAATTACATTTGAATTTAAGAAAAATAAAGTAGTGTTTTCAGTTTTTACAGGAAGTTTAAAAAAAATGAAAAGATACTAAATACCTTAAAAATGTAAATGTGCAGTGAATAGTTACATCTCAGAATTTGTCAATAAGCACAATTTCTGGTTTTTAAGTTACACAAAACCAATGCAGCTGTAGGTAAAATTTCTTCACTGACAGTAATCATCAGGCCATATTTCTGAAAGAAAGGCAAACAAACTGCAATTGTGGATGCACTGCATTACAGCACTACGCTTGAGCTTTAGACCAAAGTTCCAGACTGATGCCTGACACGAAACTTCGGTTTCGTCTGAATAGTGTTACTACAGCAGTAAGCCAGAATATTCTTCAGATGATATTCTCGGATACATGAATTCACGGCTACGAAATCAAACACTGAAATGTTTTACAGTAACTATTTATTTTTATCTTAATTCCAAACTTCTTTTGGTCAGGTTATACCATGTCTAAAGCCCATGCTATCTAACATTGCTGCACTGATAATATTACATGCTGCACTGCATGTGATATATACCAAACACACGTTGTTTTGATATAGCATGTTAAACAAAATTTCTTGCACATCAGAAAAATTGCATTAATTATATGAAAAATCAATTTTTAATGTAACTTTTAAGTTATGAATATACTTTAACAAACTGTGTTAAACCTCCATTCCTTTACAACAAGGTTATGAAAATCAAGATTAGCTCTTTTGTTTTTTGTAGTTTTAGCACAGACTTGTCATCCAACAATATTGAATTCTAAAACAGCATACCTTTATTTACTTCTAAATGCTTTTACATTTTATAGTGCAGCTTATAATGCATATTATTTAGCTTTCTTTGCTTCTTTCAATAATATTATGACCCACCTACTCAGTAAATCTTTTGCACAACCTTTTGCCTGCAAAACAGCTGTAACTTGGCATGGATGGCACAATTTTTTAGTAGATGATTGGACACAGGTTGTACCAAATATCTAAGCAACGGTCACGCAAAGTCGAGATATTCTGCCATGGTGATGTTTATGCTCTGAGCTGCCACTCCATGTTATCCCAAATGTGCTCTATAGCATTACCACAGCGAGTTAGGTGGCCAACTGTACATTAACTGGAGTTCATCCTTATGCTCCATTGGGATATGGGTCGTCCTGCTGAAAGATTTCATTTCCAGTTGGGAAGACAGACTCCATGTAACATAGCAAATGATCCAAAATTATGCTCTGATAGTCCACAGCTTTCATAGTCTGTACCACAACTAAAGGTCCCAGAGATATCCATGAGAATGTACCCCAAAGCATAATACCACCACCACCAGCCTGTATTAATTTACTGTACAGTAATGGAGCAACTGCTCACCTGGATGACAGCATACACTGACATGACCATCGATAGGATGAATGAGAAATCATGATTCATCCAACCAGGTAACTATCTTCCACTTATCCATGGTCTACTCTTGATGTCCCCGGGCCCTCTGTAGGCATAGTTGACAATGATGCTTGGTCAACAGAGGCACGAGTGGGACATCTGCTGTGTAGTCTCATATCCAACAGGTTTGTTGAACTGTGTGTTCTGAAACACTTACACTTGGACCTGCATTGTATTGGGCTGTCAGCTGAGCCAATGTCTGGTATAGATTTTACTGTACCAAGCTTTTCATTCTTGTCAGGACCATTCTCCCATTAAATATTCACCTACATTTTTATTTCTTAAAATTTATTCTAAAATGCAATGGGGAAACTTATTTTAAAGTAAATGTGGTTAATATTCTCAAAATCACTAAATAACGAAGTTATGTTCTAATTTAGAAAGCAGAGTGTCATTGACTAATTACTTACAAATAACTGAATTCAAGATTTTGAATTTTTATTTTCAGTTTATTTATTAAAACTGTACTAAAATTAAAACAGAATTTTTTAAACATTTGAACTCTTATATACAAAATAAGAAAAAAGGTTAATGAGTGATTTAACAATAAGGATGTAAGCACTATGCAAAATACAAAATATACTCTCAGAATTGTGATTTATAGCAATATAGGAGGAAAAAATGGAAAATTAAATGTATTGGTTAGATCAATTATTCTAAATTTCACTATTAAACAAATTTTAGAGTGAAAAATACCTCATTTTTCCTATCTCCTGTCAAAAAATATTCAGCCACATGAGCAGGCAGTATGTTGGCAAGCAATTTCCGATTATAAGCTTGAAGGTGCTCCATGTCTTCTTTTTCATCCAATGCTTGAAGCTTCCATAGAAAATCTAATCGAGATGTTGCTTCTGCCTGATGGCCATGAGCCACAAGAGCCCCCACAAAAAGTAGTAACAGAATAGTCAATGAATATTTGGATGGAACACCACTGCCATCAGGGCTAAAGGAGGAAATCAAAATACATCACTAACTAGAAAGTTGACATTAAAAATTTAGGTCAATTAATGAAATACAAAAACAAAAAATAAGTACCAGTGGACATCAGTTATTCATGTAAAAGAGATCAAGTTATTTTATTAAATGAACAAAGTTATATTTAAAAAATATAATATTTCAAATTTCATAAATTAATATCCCTTTACAATTGATATATTCTCTCAATACATTTCCAGCAACATACATATTTGGACAAAAAGTTATCATAATGCACTGATTCAGAATAAAAGCTGTCAATAACCACATCCAAAAGATGTTCTAATTCAAGTTTGTCCAACATATGGCCTACCTATCACTGTTTGGAACATAAAATATTTCAAGATTCAGGTAGAAAACAAAAACTCTTAGAAAATCAGAATTTTAAAAGTATGGAAATGCTGTGAAAGTAATAATGGATGATCTTTTTTTCCCCTACTGCAAAAACAAAAACAAAAAAAGACTGTCAGATCAAAACACGAATTTCTTCCAAGAGCCAAATAATATTTTGCTAAGCAACCAATTTTTAAAAAAAAAAAAAAAAAAAAAAAAAAAAAAGATAATGCCTAGATGAAAAAATTTGAATTTTATCCTGTATTATTAAAAATTTAATTAAAAAAGTTTGTGTAACCAAAAATTAGATAAAAAAGGAAAATTTCCTTCCAAAAGATGAATATTAATGATCAAAAGATGAACTTAAATCCTAGGCCATAGACTGCCCACATACTTTTTTAGGATTGCCTCTCTCTAAAAAAAAAAAAAAAAAAAAAAAAAAAAAAAACTTAATAAAACTTTTATTTTATACTCACTAAGTACTTACATATGACAAATTGTATATAAAGTACTTATATATGACAAGTACTTACAATAAATTTAATGAATTTAAAATATTTAAGCTTGGTATCATGAGAGTCCGGTCGCCCAATTTTAGCCGCTCATGTACTTTTGCGTATTACTGCACCCTCACTAGGAATGGCCCTGATCCTATTCAAATAGTCCACTTCTTCATTTTGATAAACTGACATCCAAGAAAGTCAAATTTCATTTTGAAAATTTTGATAAATTGTAGCAGACTACAGCAAAAAATCTATAATTTATACAAACAGCATAGCACAAAAATTACTATTTACATACAGATTTCTATGAAGCAGGATCGATAATGTCTTCATTTTATGCATGCATGCAATGCCAAGCCAGAAAGCAAATTATGACTCATGTCCATTTCTTAGAAAGCTGAATAGTCATGTGATAGTTTGGGAAAAACATGGGAAAATTATCTCTGTAATCCAAAAGTGATTAATCTCGATGACAAATTTTTAATCTATTAATTTGAGTTAGGAGGAAACTATACGGAAAGAAAAATACAGATAGGAGGAAAATATGGATTCCTCCATATTTAGGTAATATTTTCCCTTTTCAGTAAAATTTATGATTTAAACTTTGCAAGACCCTGTTCCAAATTAGTATATGCAACCACCAATGGCTGGATGGTTAAAACCATTGAATACTAGTAGTTTGACCTGCGTCAAGATCAGGTGATTAGGCTGGCTACACAGTTGCTTTTGTGGTTTTCCCTATTGTAATATTAATACTCGACAGTTTTCCTTAGAAAAACTTCACCGAAGACATCGTTCATGCAAAGAACCCACATGTGCTTTGCCATATTCAAGTAACCTACCTTATCCAAATTAGTATGCCTATAACATTTACAACAATACTTAGAACTTAACTGGAAACACTGATTTTACCCTAAAATAAAAATAAAAACACTGAATGAATTTTAATATGTATATTTGAACTAAATTTAATTTAGAGATGGGACAAATCCTAAATTTTCTCAAATCAGAGCCCTAAAATGTTATTTAATCTTTCAAACATTTTAAATTTTCATATAAGAAATAGAAGAAAAAATTACTTCGCATCAAATTTTTTTAATTAAAAGTAAAATTTCAAATTTAAGAACACAATTCTTAAAAGCACACCTGTATTTATGATAAAGACACAAATGAAATTTAGCAGATGAAATACATAATTTACCGGTTGTAAAGGTCCACTTTCTCAATGTAATTTGAAAAAAGATATTCAAGTAACAGATCAACCATAAAAAGCACTTTAAGAATTTTTTTAAAATAAAAACTAGTGTAAAGGGAAGAAGATTATTCCAAGGGTTATACAGATAAATATTACATATGAAAAAGTAATTCTCACAAAATAAAGATTCCACTGTATGAGGTGACACTGGAAGTGCATTAACATTGTCGCCTCCCTACTGGATGCTAATCAAATTTGCCATTCTAAAGTTTTGATTTAAAATGCTTAGCGGTATCTTAGATTAAGAATTAGAAGATTTGAATGGGAAAAAAAAATTTCAAGTTTTTTTTTTTTTTTTTTTTTTTTTTTTTTTAAGGTTTGGTTTGATTGAATGTCCCATCCCTATTTTTAATTAACCTTTAAACTAAAATGAAAAAAATCCATCCAGCTTCAAAATGCATTTAAGTTAAAGAATAAAATATTTTCAGTAAAATGTATTTACCTGTGTACTATGTCAAAGAGATCGAATAAATCTACATGAGTCAGGAGAATAAGGGAACAGAATACAAATGATGCTAACAACAAGATGAGAAGTTTTTGTATAGTAGTCAAAACAAGGAAAGCTGCACAAGATAACATCACAAGCATCATGCAGAATGTTATGTTCTGAAATAATATCATAAATATATATAGATAGATACATAAATTTGATAGAGGTGGTCTTAACAAAAGCAACATAGTTAGTTACATATAATTTGATTTCCATAATATTAAAATATTTATCATTAGTTTACTGGCCAAGATCAATAACACATGCAAGCTAATGGGATTTTTTGTCATCAAACAATCAAACATACAGCATAGCATTTTTGACAGCAGAATTGATATAAATCATAAGGAACAACACATTTTTTAAGTGTCCCCCCTTTCCCCCTTTTTTTTAGTGGTTGGATTAGAGTTTATGGTTTATGTTAAAATTACAGATAAATGAAACTAAAATAGAATTAAATTAACTGCTTGAGTCCCAGGGGGTACTGAAAAAACACTGTTGAAGAATCCAAAACAGCACAACCGTGCTTTCTCTAAATGAGTATGAAAAGATCCAAGCAGCGCAACAGCATTTGTTTTATTTTATGTTAAGAAATACCAAGCGGCGCGGTTGTGCTTTGTTTATTTTATATTGATGTGCACTTGATTTAATTATTAACATCAAGTGTACCATCAGATGTTCACAACATTCAAAATGTACAGTTTTCTTGACATAAAATCTCAACAGCCCAATCACGCTGCTTGGAACTCAAACAGTTAAGTAAAACAGAGTGAAATAATTTTTATATTATTAATTATGATACCAATATTATTAAACTTTATTTCAGAAAATCTTAATTAAAGTTTTCATTTAGTATCTTGGTCTATTAACTTTTTGTGCATATTTTGCATTTTAAATAAATAACTGAAGTTAGTACAAATTTGAGGATAAATATACTTTTGTGATTCATCTTAAAAAGTTAGATCTCTAATATTAGCAACAGTTTAAACAAATACCTGCACACACATTTTAAAAATGGAAATCATAGCAAGTTATATAAAACAATTGAAGTTTCATAAGTTCTTTCCTAAATTATGGCAGATTAATATGCAAGTAATACAAAATGCAAATAATCTAGAAGTCTCTGACTAGCATACTAATCTACATTAATAGTTACCTTAGTTCATACTAAGACATTTCAAAACTTTTATAATAGGTTAGTTTAAATTAACCTTCCATCAAGCACAAATGCACAAGTTTAATGACAAACCTGCTATATCATAAAACACAGGACAGTGTAGAAAATGTCTGCAGATCATTGCTATTCTTCTATGCGTTCCATCCTTTTGAGATGAAATGAGTTAATCTTGTTTCCAAGGTCAAGTTTCAGTTTTCAAGTAAGTTTTATGCAGTATTGTACTTCGTTTGTAAAATCTGTGAAGCACACTTGCTCTTGCTAGTATAGTTAATAATTATCCTTTTTACTTCTTTTAGAGTTTTGATTTTATAACAATGTTTTTATGTATATTATACTGAGATATTAAATAATTGCACAAAGTTTAAAACTAAATATTTCATATATTTTTGGCAATATGGCCTCAAAACTGTAAAATGGGAAGATATCTCACGTATCCTTCAAGAATTGTCTGATGAAGAAAATAAAATGACTGATGCGGGAAAGTTTTTTAACAGTGACAGTGATCTTAGGAAAATATTGAAGTAAATTATATCAGCAGTGAATCTGAGCAATTTATGTCTGAAGACGATGAAGAAGAATCACCCGAAGATGAAGACTTTTATATTGGCAAATGCAAAATTACTAGATGGCATAGAATGCAATATGTCAAATCCCCCAAAACTAAAAAGTTTAACATTACACAAAGTTCTTCCTGGCATGAAAAGTTTTGCAAAAGATATAGATGATGAAACAGGATCTTTTACGAATATAATAGATGTTGATATGATTGATGAAATTTTGAAATATACAAACCAATATGTAAGTAATCCGAGAAGGGAACATGATTACTCAAGAGAAAGAGACTGCCAGGATACTACAAGATATGAAATGATGGCATATTTTTTATTATTGTATTTGATAGGAGTAAAAAAAGTATATCATGCCAATGTCAAGGAGTTACTTACAAACGATGGCACAGGACTGCAAATTGCAAAGGCAGTCATGAGTTACAAAAGATTTTTATTTCTAACAAGATGTCTTTGATTTGATGACAGAACAATAAGAAAAAACAGGTCTAAAATAGAAAAACTAGCAGCTATACGAAAAATTTTTGACAGTTTTCTAAGGAACTGCTACAGTATGAGTGAATTTGCTCATACTGAAATGTTTCATCCTTTTCGTGGTCGTTGACAGTTTATCCAATATATCCCCAGTAAACCTCCAAAATGTAGAATAAAAATGTATGCTCTGTGTGATACAAAGACATTTTACACATATAATCTTGAAATTTCCTGTAGATCACAACCAAATGGATCATATGCAGTTTCAAATTTTCCACTAAATGTTGTAAAAAGACTAGTTATTCCAATCGAAAATTCCTGCAGAAATGTAACTAGTTTGCTATGTAAAAACAGGATAGTTAGATCTAGTATATTTGGCTTTCAAAAAGAAAACTCTTGTTTTGTATGTTCCTCGCAAAATCAAAGCTTTTATACTGCTTTCAACACCGCATGACACACCAAATGATGACACCGGTAAACCTGAAATTATCTTGGGTTACAACTCTAGAAAGGAGGGATCAATAGTGTTGACAAGATGTGCACTATTGATCCCTTTACTTACTCAGTATCACGGATAACAAGGAGATGGCCACGTGCAATCTTTTACAGTCTCATGAACATTGCCGGAATAATTGCACAAATTTTATACGTGCTAAAGAAACCTGTTAATCAACAAACCCAAAGAATTTTCTTGAAAATCTTAGCTCTAAGTCTTATGAAAGAACACCTTACAGCTCAAGCCAAAATCTCTTTGTTGCCATGTGATATTTCAATATTTCTAAATATGAATTATACATTACCTTCTGAGGAAACAACTGAGCAGCAAGTACTGAAATGAGGAACTTGTGGTTTGTGTGTAAAAGAAAGGAAATGATCATCAGCATCCATAAAATGCTTTACGTGCAGCATATATACCTGCAAGCGACATTTGCTTGCAAAAATACGGGAATAGTTGGAAGATGAAGATGCTAATTACAGACTCAAAAGCAATAAAGTATTCAGATTAGTTTTTTTTTTTTTTTTTTTTTTTTTTTTTTTAAATTTTCTATACTTTGCCTTGTCTACCTTCAACAGATTTTTGATGTGCAAAGTAGTAATTTCCTTTCTCGTTAATAAATAGTTGTCAATTTCTTTTACTGTAGTTAGAGTATATATATATTTTTTAAATAATCAAAGATGAATAATTTCTAGAGATGTGTGTATATATATAAATATAATTTGTCTCTTAATTCTTATAAAACAATTTGCATTTGTAACAGTTTAAATCTGTAAAAATAGACCAAAACATTCTGTCATAAAAATTACGACACGCGCTCGCTCCTGAAATAAATGACAACGCACCCCATCGGAAGGTTAAAATTGAAAATCTAATTTAATTTTAATAAATAAATATATTACTTTTGTACGCTTGTAATAAGTAGTGAGCTGATATTTAAACCAACATAAAGAAAGAGCCGACATTTAAACTGATACAAAAAATTAAGTTTTCCTCAAAATGATTCAGGATGATATAAGTATGTACAGAATTTATATAGTGATTTGCTTATAAGATGAACTGAAATTTATGCATGAAAATATATTAAAATAATGGCAATTAATGAGCTAAACAAAACATTTGAAGATTTTTTTCATAATAGTAATTTTATAAAATGGAACAGAAAGCATTTATTGTTTAAAAGTTCATAACATATTTTTGTAAAATAAGGAAAGCAGATATGCAAGTATACTTTTTTTTTACATCTGAAATAAAAATATACTGTGTAGAGTATATTTTACATCATAGATGTTATTAATCTGTTATTAGATCATAACAGATACAACACAACCTATATAACAGTCATAACACATTCTATGTAAACTAATATAATTTTAAACACACACACAATCATTTTCAAATGCAAAATAACAAAATTACTAACTTTTTTATTTATTGTCTATTCAAAGACGCTGTATAATGTAGTGATAACTTTTGGAATTATTTACAAACATTTATAATTTTAAATCTATATCAATATCAATAATTATTACAATACTTAAAATAAGATATTTAGTACATCAATAAAGAATTATGATTTCGTGGATACGCCTTTTTTAAGATAAAACATTGTCAGAGTTACAAAAGAATTTTACTGGTTGAAAGCAACAATTACTTTATTCAAGCGATATGCTTCAGAAATAAAGCATGGGATAAGTGATATTACATCGTGCTAGTCTACAATTCACACACTGCGGCAGGATTAACTTCATAAATAACTCCACTATTATGAATGAAAGGAAGTAATTGTACAATAAATCTCACATAACAGTATTAAGTAAGGCTCATACCAAAGTTTATAAATCCTCTATTTAATATGCTATATGTACATATAATAACAAATTGTGAAAAGCATGTAATATGGACAAATTGCCAGAGACACTTAAGATCTCACAAAAATATTAAAAACTATATTGCTCACATATGGAAATCCATCTAATATGACATCAGAGCAGAAGTCTGGATGAATAGTGAAATTCTTTGTAATGTTTTGATGGCTGGCCCAACACTGTGTAGATTCTGATGTGTCAAGTGCTGCCTACACCAAAAAATAATATAAATTTAAAATATCATAATACAAACACAATTTCATAGGCTTTCAGGAAAACTCAGTAAAATATGAATTCTTAGCTAATAAAGTATAATGGGCATGATTAAAAAAACTATTCAGTAGCTGTTAAAATCCTTTCATTATGAAATACAAACCTTTCAGAGAGAATAACTATGAAAGTGGAAACTTTCATAGTGATTACCTCTCAAAGTATATATTTATAAGAATATAAATAATCTCTTTAAACATCACTGATATGGTCCGCATAGACTATTTTCAAAGAAAATTGAAACTGTGAATGGTCATCTCAAGGACGTTTGATTAATAGTTAGTTCACTAATAACAGTTGGGTTGCAAAATGCAGGTGTGATGCAGATAAAACAATTCTATAGTTCACTAACACAGACAAAGCTGAATCAACCAGTTAGTTACAGAAAGACTACAACTAACATCATCTCTACAGTCAATAAACTCTATAATTTTAAATCTATATATTACTTCAAACATATTTACTTCAAACAGTATCAGAAATTTTAAGAATGGAATTGATTACATTTTTGCTCTCAAGCTTAAGAAAATTTGCTTTTATTATCTTAGCATCAGCTAATCAGGATCATAACTAGAGTTGGATTATTAATAGCAACCTTCCAGTAATTACCACACTTCAAAATCTTGAAATTAGAGAAACTAAAAGCTATACTTTTGGAAAGTTGTATACCTCTCTCCCTTTGGAAGAAATTTATGACGGTCTATTGCAACTACCATAATTATTTTCAGATGTATTTACAGTTTTAGCTGAAGATAATAGAAGGATTTCTTTATTTGTGTACCATTTCATAACATATTCAGTTTAAAGACTCCTTTTTTCAGCAAATTAATGGCTTTCCAATGGGATCCAACTATCTACCTAAATTAGTATCTCTAAAGAATATCAGTTCCAGAAGTTATTTTTCAAATACATTCAGATATATTGATGCCATAATTGCAATTAAAAATTTTGAATAAATTACAACATTCACCCAATTTGTTTAGTATTAAACAAAACTAGCACAAATAAAAAAGAAATAGAATGTCTTGACTGACATGTAATTGATAACTATAAAATTGAACTTTATGATAACAGAAGAGAATTTAAATTTGAAACTATATAATTAATTAACTGGCAGTATTTCTAAAAAATGCTATATGTAACAGCATTTTAAAAGCCCAATAGGCATGAAATTTTTTTTTATATAAGTAAAAATAAAAAACTTCTAAATTAAAAAAGAAAAAGCTCATGTACCTACTTACCATTGGAATAAATGTACTTGTAAAAGTGATGACAAGGACAAGCATGGCTAATAATTGGCTATTACGTCTGTTATTTATAATTTTTTCGATTGTTTGAATGCACCTTACAGGAAAAATTTGTCTAGCAACCTGAAATATATTTTCAACAATAATTAAATTTTTCTACTACATTTACATTTTCAGTTTTCTGATGAAGTTTTAGCAACTGGAATGATATTCAGACAAAAATGTTTAATAAAAAATTTTATAATAAAATTTAAAATACAATCAACTAACTACCTTTCACATAAATGCAAACTAAATTATAAAATTAAGGCAAGCACATAAGATTATTTGCTCAAGTTTCACATCAATTTTGATCAATAAATTTGAGATTCTTGTGCTTTTCTTTCCCTAACATCGACCTATACAAATAACACTTGCACTGAAAGATTTAAATGCTTTCCAGCCTACAAAGCCTCTGCAATCACAAAATACCAGTGCTTTTTACAAGATTCAAAACCCAAACTTTACGGCACGACATTCAGTCATCTGCTGTTAACCACCATACTTTTCAGAGTGGCCACTTTTTATTTGCAAATAGATACATTTTCCAATTTTCACAAAACTTTCACAAGAAAGTACAATCCGGACAGTCTTTAATCCGGACGTCCATAATTCGGAATGATCTATAATCTGGACCTCAAAGCTACAAACTTTCTGCGCATGCGTATTGTTTACGCATGCGCATTTAATGTATAACGGACGGTATAAGCTAGGCTAAAATTATCTAATTATCTATTTCAGTTAATGTTGCAGATTTTGTTGTTCCTAATCTTCTAATTGGATCCGGCTTAATATTTTTTGCAGACTGTTAGAGCAATTTTTTAAAAAGTAAGCTTGAACTTTTGATTATGTCAAAAGGAGTTTCTGATTCTGGAGCTGCCAAAGGATCTACAAAGCGAAAGCATGTTTCGATCTCCATCAAACAAAAAGTGGAATTGCTGCAAAAAATGGATAAAGGCATGAAGAAAGTGACAGAGAGGTTAGTGAAAATGAAAAAAATTTCGATTGACAAGTTAGTCGGTATTCTTGGCACAGCAATTACAGCACTTGAACAGCGGAACTTTGTAACTGAACAAGAAATTATGTCTGTTTATAGAATTAAAGAGAAAGTATTAGAACATAAAACGAAGCAAAAGTTTACAACTTACGCTGAAAGAAATGTCTTATAAAGTAAAGAAATACTAAGCCTTTTTTTTTTTTTTTTTCGTAAATTTTGATACACTTTAGATCATAATTTTTCTTTATTTCAGAAATTACGGTTTCATATTTTTAATTTTATAATTTCTGCATGCCATCTTACCAGATTTAAATTGATGATCTATAATCCGGAATCTTCGAAGTCCCGACGATTCTGGATTAAAGACTTTGTACTGTACTAGATTATTTAATTAAACTGTTATAAGTTTGAATCTTTATTCTCTAACATGAATCTAATATATAAAAATCTATTAATACCTTTTAAGCTAACAATGTTAAACAAAATCTGAACCCTCAAAATTAACACAAAGCCAGTGTATACAACTTAATGCCTAAATTAGTCAATTCAAAGGAGTATTCGAAAAGGTCACAAACCTTATAATCACTAAAATTTCGAAAGAATTGTTTTAAATATTGTTGAAATTTCGCATATTTAATATTAGATTAACACATTTACAAGATTTTGACTAAATGAACTAAATGTTTAAGTGTTTTAGAAGATTTAACAATAAATTTCCAAGACATCTACTGTCACTGTGTTCAGACTAATGATAAAAATGTCTTGTTTATTTTTGATTTTAGTTATATTTTCCTTCTCTTGCAGAATATAATAAAGATTTATGAAAGAGATTACCACCCAGTTCGAAATATTAGTGCTCAAAGTAGTAGTACAAATGAGGCTATCAAAGAGCACTCTGGTTTTCATTGACAACCACATTTTTTTATGCTTGGGATAATCTTTCTTTGGTAATATGCATGCATGTATTTTTGTGTACCTTGGTATGAGATTTCTTTCACATCTATGAATTTAGACTCGTTCTGAAACGAAATTTCTGCTCATATCCATTTCAAAAACAGCAAAAATATTTAGAAAAAAAAAAAAAAAAAAAAAAAAAAAAAATCAAATTACAAAGTTGAGTTTACATTACCAAAAAAAGAGCATAACAATTTTTTCCCTATTTCACACAATCTAATTAAAATTTAGTGATGACTGAATAAATTTAAAAGAGGAGAAAATTTCCTCTAATTTTGCTGAACTTTAATCTCAGCTACATTACACAGTTTATGTGAAATTTCAGAAATGTCAGATTCCCTTCTACCATATACCATTTTATATACTGCAAATACCATCAAGGTTAAGTAAAATTTTAGAAATGATGTAGTCTTAGCACATGTAGCAAATTTCTTCGATGGTAGAAAAAAAATCAGTTAATACTTCAGCTGAGGAAGTACTAAACAATTGAGTGTGGTATACATATTTCTAGAGTCGATTTTGTTGCCAAGAATGAATGTTAAATGATGTAATGGGATGTTCAAATTCTTCTTTTTCACTGGCTCGACAGCTCAGGGTGGGCTTTGGCCTTCTCCAGGCACCTCTGCTTTTGGTAACTTTTTATGACCTTTATAATGTTTAGGTCATTTTCAACACAATCGATTCATACCACCTACCCAATGCCTGATCTACCGAGTCTACCTCGAGGTTTGGTTTCCATGCAAATAGCCAGAAAAATTTCTTATAACACCTATCTTCTTACATTCTGGCCCCAGATGATCAGTCTATTCAAGTGTCTGGAGTTTCAAAAATTTTACTACATCAAGTAGCCTATAGATTTTGTATAGCTCTAAATTAGATCTGCTTCTTCAGGATCCATTTGCATGGACCCCACTAAGTATGCAAGTCCTTTCCTCAAAAATCCCCAAAGCTTCCTGATCAAGTAGAATCGATGCCCATTCTTCCGATGCGTAAGTCAAATAGATCTTATATGACGCTTGTAAAGAACTAATTTAGTTTTTAACTTGAAAAAGCTGGATTTTTAAATAGCTCTTAATACCACGAAAACATCTAATTGCAGCAGAGATTCTTTTAAGTATTTCAGAAGTTATCTCATTTTTACAATTCATTTTCGCTCCCTGAAAAGTGAAATTGTAGAATTTTTAAAATTTGGAGCTACTAATTCTAAATGACTAAGTGTTTAGTCAGATTTTAAACAAGACATATATTTAGTCTTATTTTCATTAATAGAAAGGTTAAATCTTTTTGCCTTTTTTCCAATGACACAAATGCCTGTTTAAGAGCAGAAACAGTTCAGGCAACAATGAAGATATCATCTGTATAAGCCAATTATTGAATCATCTTATTAAAAATTTTTCCTCTAGTATTGATTCTATAATCCCTAATAACTTTTTCAAGTATAATATTAAACAGGAGACATGCCAATGTATCCCCCTGTCTCATTCCATTTTTGATCTCAAGTTGTACCTAAGGTCACGTTCTAAACGAATTTGTATCTTGGTTTCCTTAAGAATCAAAACAACCAGTGCAACAAGTTCTTCTGGAATATTTATTTCATGCTTGGCCTCAATGAACAATTCTCTACTAACGCAATCATACGCAGTTCTGAAATCGACAAAAGATTATGCATTGCAATTACAAATTCTCTACGTTTTTCAAAAATCTGCTTTACGTTGAAAAATCTGTTCAATAGTCAATTTTCCTCTCTTAAAGTTGAACTGAGAATTGCCAATCACATTATCAACATAAGGCAAAAGTGTATTAAAAAGAGTAGTTAGTTAAAAGTATTTTATAGGATGTGCAGAGAAAGCTATTTCTTCTATAACTGCTGTAATGAAGCACATCTCCCTTTATGTGTATCAAACAGACAGAACTAGGTTTCCCTTCTGTCAGGAGTGTTTCATAATCCCAGATGAGTTCAATTAAGTTTTTGATTAGAAGAATGCAACTAGATTCTGCAGCTTTTAATAGTTCTGAAGGAATACATTCTGGCCCAGAAGATCTATTTTTTAATTTCTTTATAGCATGATTCACCTATTCACAAATTCACAAAGCTCTAGGCTTCAATTAATAGGCCCTAAATTTTTTGCTTGCTATTTCACTATTTCGTGTATTATTTCACTATTCACGTGCTCCCTCCATCTCTGTAGAATGTCATTCTTAACACTAAAAATAGAACCGTCTTTTCCTCTATAAAGTGTTGTTCTATGTTTAAAATTTCTGATTTCATGACAGAAAGTTCTGGTTTCCTCTACTCCTCTAAGGTGTTCAACATCTCTTAGAAGATTTCCTCAAAGTTCCTCTTTTTACCATGGTGAGTCTTTTTAAAAAATTTTTTCTAGCACATTTATATTTGTCAACAGCTAATCTAGCATGCTTTTTTTTAAATCATATTCTTATGTGCCTTATTAAGGTCAAACGCAGCCTTACATTCTTGATAAAACCAGTCGTCACTCACTTCCTTTTTTGATCTTCCTAAGACTCTGTTGCCAATTTCAATAACAGTCATTTTTAAGATTCCATTTCTCATCTACACTCCAGTTATTTCAATTCGAGATTTTTTAAATGAGTTTCTAATTCATTCTGGTATCTCTGTTTTAAATCTCTCTTTTTTAACAGTAGACAGTTAAATTTCTAATACATTTTTGTGTATGCGCAAAATATACCATTTTATATACTGCGTTATACTGCTGTTGTCGAACCAGGTTAAAGCAAATCCAGCCTTAATATATTTTCCCACATGTGCGAGATAGTTGTCGAGCCGCTGTTGATGGGTGGTGGACTTGCTTGTCAAGTTTTTTGCAAGTTGTGCTGATAGTTGAACTAAAGTGGCATCTGAAGACATTCAAAGGAAGTCTGAAATTTATTTAAGTAAGTAAATTTTTACTGATGTAAGTACATTTTTACTGATGTAAGTACATTTAAAAATTAGTAAGAATTTAATAAAATGTTAAATTGATAAAAGCTATTATAAATTGTCAAGTGTTTGCATTAAACTTAAAGAAGTTATTAAATACTAGTATTTTTAACAGGACTTTGAATCGAAATTGAACAAAAAAATAAAAGGATTAATTCTAAGAAAAGAAATGTTGTTGATGAAAACAGAAAATTTAATGATAGTTGGGGAAAGGATTATTTTTGCAGAAAGCAAAATTCGAAATTAATGTTTTGAATTTGTAGAGAGACAGTCATTGTACTTAAGGAATATAATATTAAAAGGCATCAGGTTAAAGGCATTTAAGTTAACTGCTTTTAAATCGCATCTGAAAGCTCAAGCGAATGATGTTTGATTCATTATTATAATAACCATCTACCTTACAAAAGATGTTTTGCTTTATAGAAGCAAATTATTTTCAAGTATCAATCTTTCATGCCAAACTACACATTGTCACATTGATGATACCTCATCTGTAATCGCAGTAATTTGCGAGATAAAATTATCCAATTCAAAGCACATTTTTTGGCATTTGATGAAAATATAGATATCTCAGACATATCTAAACTTGTGATATTTATTTGTGGTGTGAATGATTCCTTCCAAGTGACAAAGAAATATTCAGTCTTTTAAATTTAAAAAACACAACTAGAAGAGATTATGTTTTCCAGGAAAATGAAAAATATTTAGTTGAAAATAGTTTAAATTTTGAGGCTCTGTTAAGATTAACAACGGACAAAGTACCTGCTTTTGCAGATAAAAACAAGGGAGTGGCAAAATTATTTACGAATAAACTAGATCGCAGAGGCATTACCACTAATGATATTTTATTATTCACTGTTTGATATGTCAACAAAATTTATGTGCTTGGGTACTATCCATGAATCACATTATTTAAGTAGTTATAAGAACAGTAAATTACATTCACTCACATGCTCTTCAGCATTGGCAATTCAAAGAGTTCCTTAACAAATTATCTTCTGAATATGGTGATATCACATATTTTACTAATGCTAGATGGCTAAGAAAAAAATTTTAAATTTACAGGAGGAAATAGATATGTTTATGAACGAGAAACAAGAATCTGTTTCTGAATTAAGCAATGATGATTGGTTGTTAGACCTATGTTTTTAATGGATGTCAAGGAAAAACTTAATTGACTAAATAAGGACTTGCAAGAGCAAGATAATCTAATAATCAATGCTTGTAGTTTCATCAAAACTTTTAAAAAGAAATTAATGTTTTTTTATTGCTAATTTAGAAAAAATAATGTTCAGTATTTTCTGCTGCTAAATAACTTCCCAAAAAGCAAACTTAATAATTTCCCAAAATATGCTAATGAAATAAAGAAACTTACAACAGCATTTGATAATCATTTTTCAGAATTAACAAAATATGATAAAATGTTTGAAATACTTTCAGGCCCATTTCAAATTGATGTGAATAGCATTCCTGAAAATCTGCAAATGGCATTAACTGAATTACAGTGCAACAACGAAATGAAGCAAATTTTTGCATCCATGTCAAAAATAAATTTTTGCAATACAACACTTAGATAACATTTGAGAGATATTCCATCATAAGATATTTCGAAAAATGCACTGTAAGTGCTTTTGGATACACATATGTTATTTTTTTCCCCTAAATGAAATGTACTAAGAATTCATCCTGTGCTTCGTTAACTGATGACAGTTTAGAAAACCAGCTAAGATATGCAACATTGAACAAAAATACAGAATACACTTAATTTACAAAAAAATACACTTAATTTACAAAAATTAAGTGAAAAGAAAGGATAAACAAATACCTCATTATTTAAGGATCACAGAGATTCATTACATTTGAAACATAGTATAACAATAAAGTTTTATTTGTTCTGTATTTGCATTGCATTTTTTTGAAAGCATGTTTACCTAAAATGTGGTCTGCTGTAACATTCCTCATCATTGAAGTGGCCTGTGAAACCATTTGGGTTGGCCAAGTCTGCAGTATACCCTTCTACTGGCCCAAACATGCCAGAATGGTATTCTTTATTTTAATATACTCCATTGTTAGGGCTTCATAGTTTTTCCAGTCTCAGACTAGATCACTTTTGAAGGCATTAGTAATATGGCCATCTCAACTTGGTTTTCCTTTATTAAACTTGTTTAAACCTGCTGATATTTTTATCCCTGAAGAAGATGAATAATAATGATAACACACCTCAGTAACTGATTTTATTTACACTTGACATGAGTTTTGCGTGTGTCACTAGATTAGGTTAGGCTAAGTTTATTGACTTTGGCAAAGCCCATAAGGCTATCTGCCCAAGGATAACAGAGGATAACAGTGGAAAGTTGCTTTGTAATTCATGTCACACATAGGTAAAATGATAAAAATCAACCATGCAGCCATTATTTTCACTTGGTTTCAGATGAACTACCAGCATTCAGGAGTCTTTAACTTCAGGCACAAGGGAGATTATGTGTCAGTAAACGCCTACAGTTACTTTCATTTGATAAATCATTTAAATTCACATACATCTTTTCATTTCATTGGAATGGTCATAATATTTTGGTCCTTCAATACACACACACACACACATACATATATATATATATATATATAATGTTGTATGATCTTAAATTCACTTAGTGTGAAATCGAGTGATTCTACTACTTGCGCAATTGCTGCAAATTAATAAGTTAATAATAATTTATTTACTAAAGAATATTGATTATATTATCTCCCAAGATTAATTTTAGTAGAATTATCTTAAAAGAGAGAATCATATATATGATGGCATACTAAAGAGGAAGAATTTTGCTTGCATAGAATGTTAAATTCTTAATGACTAGGAAACTTGGCAGTTTATATGAATTAAATTCCATTTTTATTTAAATTGATATTTGTGGTCACAATTCATTTGACACTTTAATCGTGTCTATTTCCAGAACATTTACGTTTTTGATATTGTTGTAATATGAAGCGAGCACAGCGAAGTTGCATCTAAGCAGCACACAGACAGAAGCTAAAGTGTGCAATTATCTAACAGGGGAGCTCGACAAAAGGTTTTGGTTTAGGTTAGAAAGGTTTTAGTTCTCGAAATTTTGAGTTTAGGTTCCAAATCTGCTATATCATCAGCATTATGCAAGCCATGTGAGGATTAATCTAGAAATGGTGCAGTCCAGAAAAGCTAATAGTACTTTTAGAATACACAGCAGAGCTACCCAAATTAAAAGATTACTGCTAAATTGAATTATCAAGCTGGTTTACATATTTTTATCTTGCATACACACAGAGAGATATAGGTAGAACACGAGAGACATAATATTTACCAAACTTTTTGGAGCTTCAACTGTGAGTATTATCAGTAATAACATAAGACCAGCACAAAACTGAAACATTAGCTGCAGCCAATATCTGAAATAGATGCATACACAGAAATGATACCAACTTTTACAATAAATACACAATATAATTTATTCAATCAACTCTTTTAATAAAAATAAATTAAGCATAGAAATATATCTACTCACATTGGCAATATCACTAGTTGTATAATCAAGATAAATAACTGCATGAAACCAGCACAAATGAAGTAAGTTGACAGCATTTTGTCTCCTTCTTTCATATACTTTTTGGGGGAAAAAACTAATTTTATTCATTAAGAATTAAAAATAATTTTAATACATTGTAAAATGAATGCACTATGTATGCATATACATTCAATGTGGCATTTTTTAATAATGTAGTAGCAATCAATACCCTAAAACTAATATTGTGCACTTGAAAATCTACTGTATCTCATATTGTTATCCAGAAACTAAACACATCTAAAACCAGAGTAATTCACTGCAGTGCAATTAAAATGATAAATGAGAACTTCGGTTAAAATATTTTGAACATAAAATTACATGTTTTCTAAGCGTTAAGGAAATGCACTACAGACAGCCAGATAAACATTTTTTTTTTTTTTTTTTTTTAACTATCACATGCAGGGCCACCTTACAAACTAAGAACTTTTAGAGATTCTCACTTTGAAGCATATAAGAGTATGCAACATACGTAAAAAATAATGTTTCAATTGAGTATTAGGCAATGTAAATAGCTTTAAATAATTTTAATGAAATTTTTGTTAGAACAAAATTCAGCTGTTTTCTTCAGTGGTAGTTTTGTTTGCTGTGAAAATAAACACCAGCCTTGAAAAATGGAGTCTGCAGCAGAAAGAAACAGATAAGAAAAATTTACTTATTTGTTACATCAGGGTTGCCACTCAAACAGGAAAATGAAATTCCCTGACTTTTCCAGGTGTGTTTCAAGAAAATTCCAGTCTATCTGCGTAATGTACGTTGGCTGTGCTAAGAGGTAAATTAATTACAGTATTACTTGTATTGTGTAGCAAATTCACTTAATTATTCAATAAATCCCAGAGGACATTTATTCTTAATTATTCTTGGTATATTTTGTTTGATAATTTTGTTTAGTTTTCCACTTAAGAAACTTAATAAAATTTAAGATATATATATTGGATAACAAATGTATGTTTTATTTAATTATTACTCATGATCATCACCAGTTTAACACGAGGCTAATCCGGTCCTTATAAATCACAACGCAATGCTAAATAGTTAAGTTAGATTTTAGGTAAATTTAATTTGCGTGAGGTATGTTCTTAAAAGGCACCTTAACACTTGAAAACACAAATATAATTATAATAGTTGTTGTTTTCTCCACTGAAGATTGAGATTAGAATCTTCCCAATCTGGAATAAAATAAGGCTTTTTTTGCAGACATTCTGCAGCTAAACGAAAGAAAGAAATCTATTTTAATAAATTGAGGTATTTTATATTTATTTTGCAGCATACATAAGGAAAAAATATGTGCATTAAATTTCGTGATGGTATGTTATCATACTGCTATAATTAATTTCAGGATTATGCCAGAGAAAATTTCCTGCAATTTGGAAATATTATTTACTAATGATAAATAAATTTAGAGGGAAGAAGCAACATTAAATTATATGAATAACATAAAAATAATTATTTAAAAATTGAATTAGAATAATCAACGATATTTTAGGGAATATAGTTATATTACATGGCTAGCCTAGATGACTGATTACTATTTTTTTATTTTACTGCAAAGTGGCAAGGTATTTATTAAAAAGAAAAGAAAAAAAAAAAAAAGTTTAAAAAGATTTTGCGGTAAAATTCTAGTATACGGTAAGGCTTTGGCACGATTTTGAAAATTGTCGCCAAGACCAAAATGACCCGTTTACTGCGCATCAAGATGTCGCCAAATCCCATTATTATCTAACCAAAGAACGTCTATGTAAAGAAGAAAAGGTTCCATACAAGTAAAATGCTATTACGCCGCTAGAATGCGGAGGGAAAATTTGCCAAGGGATTTGGCGACGGAACCTGGCGGCCAGAATTTCCCTCTCCGCGATGTGTACAGGAAATTGAGAAACACGTGTTAAGAAGAAACGCTTTTTGACAAAAAAGAAAACTACGAAAATCCGTTTTTAAATTATTGCGAAAAAATCCAAGAAGAAACGTTTTATCAAAGGACGTTTCTTCTTGGATTTTTCGCAATAATTTTAAAAACGGATTTTCGTAGTTTTTTTCCCCCCTGAAAATAACTAATCCATGAATTAATTTACTTGTGCCAAAAAATATTTTCTTTTCCTTTAGAGTTTAACCACTTGCGCTAAGACTAAACTTCACGGTTGCGGTGCCGTGCGCTACAATATAACAAGCCGTAAAGTGTCTCATTTACGCCGCTCCGCATCTGCGAGTGCAATCCAGAGCTGTAACTCGAGAAATTAATAATCTCGTTGTTAGGCGTCGCGTGCACCACGTTATTTTCATTTTTGCGATAAATGCTTATCAACGTGGTGTTCACGTCGCTCGCGGTTTGAGACAAAAGCATCTTGACGTGCGTGGCACGTCTTTTTAAGCGCAAGTGGTTAAAGAAATTTTAAACGATATTCATTTTATGAACTCTTGATAACGTGACCTTCGAACTTCGACACCGGTTTCGAGCTTTGGCAACAGATATATCAGACATGCACAGCTGTTTTCCCTCTATGATGGAACGGAGCCACAGCCACGTCTGTTGCAGAGAGGTTTTCCTTCTTTACAATACATATTCTTTGATTCTAACCTCCATGGTACTGTATACGAGGATTAAACCCATTTTGTTTTATACGAGAACAGGTACTTTCTTTAGTTCATTCATTGCACATGCGATTCTCGAGAATATTGGAAACCAAAAGTTGCTTTGCCTTTCTAAAAGACAATCAAATTGGAGCTGCGAAATTTGGCTCTATGCCAGCTACCCGAATGACACTCACGTGATACATAATTCGCCAAAAAAGTTACCTCTTCCGACGTCGGCGCAAAAATCGCTTTTTTTGGCGGGATCGTTGTATGAACTTCTCTGACTTTTCCAGATTTTGACAAAAATACTTAAAATTCCCTGACTTTTCCCTGAATATTTTGGTCAATTTTCGAATTCCCTGACTTTTCCCGGTTCTCCAGGTTTTCCAGGTAGCGTGCCAACCCTGTTACATTTAGAATTATTACAAGGTGCAATATATAGGAAAGAATTATGTTAGAAAGATACTTAAATAGTAAATTTGTTTCTCAACAGAGAAACATAGTATATCTTAATTTAATTGGTTACTGAAAGTTCCATTATGAACAGCATTAACTAAATGATTTCAATTTCCAATGATATGTAAATTTGTGAATGACTAGTATTATACAAGTACTATATACTGAAAACCATAAACTAAGGAATGATGCATTTGGAAAAGATTTATTGTAATTATGTTACTATGTTACTCAGACACATGTTTAATAATTAGTTACCTGAATTTATAAGCATCTTTACGAAACAAAAATTACTGGAAAAAATTACTTTTTATAGATTTTTATACACACACACAGACAGACAATGCACATAGACATATACACACAATGGTTTTTGGTTTGGTTTATTAGATTACGGCAAAGCACTCGAGGGCCATCTGCCTTAAGGGAAGGATGCCTTTGTGGAGGACTTTTTAAGGGAAACTGGCTCGTATACACGTTACATATGGGGAAAACCATGAAAACACCCATGCAGCCAGCCCGTTTGCGGGATTCGAACCTCGGACCGAACTACCAGTGTTCAGCGACGTTACCGCTCGGCCGCTGGTGGGCCATATACACACAATGATATTTAAAGAAATTTAACTCTAAAACAAAACGAACAAATATTAGCTGTTTAATAATACAATGTATATTATTTATTATAAGGAAAACCTGAGAACCTATGACATGCACACAAGCAACTAGGTGCATTAAAAAAAAATAATGATTCATATAATGATGAGATTTCCCCCCTGGATTCTTTTAAAAAATCAGTAAGCTTTATAGTGTGAAACAGCATCAACTTAGCTTTCAGTGTAATTTTATTTTATTTTTCTATTTTGCAAGTAAACAAAATCAAGAAATCTGATTATAAACATATACAAAATATATAAAATGTACCTCAAAAATAGATTTTTGCTTGAGATTATTTTACTCAATACTTTTGAGTCATTTACTTATCCCCAAAATATTTTTGCTTTAGATACATAAAAAGATTGATGGAAAGTTTCACAGATATGCTGATAGTTTTCTTGAATCAGTAAATTTCAAAAATAGACATTACTTTCAGAATTTAATTTTTTCTGAGGGTTTATCTATAATTACCTTTTCTTCAATTTCAGCCTTATGAAAAGAGTTTGTGAATGGTCGGCAATGTTCATCTCTGAGTCTGTCTATACTCCTGGCATCAATTGCACGAGATAAATAATCATTGACTTCATCTTGGGGATTTTTAAACTCTCGTCTTCGATAGCTTAATAAGGCAGGGAATTAAATTTTAGATTGTTAATAAAATTAATTTAAATGTTTCAATTTTACAAACTAATACTGAATTTTAAAAATGCATTAAATAAGTCAATAAAAATTCTACAACAAATTCCAAGTACATACACTAATAAAGATTATAATCCTTAAAATAATTTTAAACTTATATGCCACTATTTTAGAAAGCATACTAAATTCCTAATGGTTAGCAGCAAATGCTACAAATAGAAGAAAATTAACATATGATACAGCAGTAGCATATGCTTCCATTAATGAAGCAGCAGCCAATGCATGCACAAACACACCAAACCAATCTCAAACAATAACTTGCAGCCAATACTGATTCCTTATGCTTTGATCTACACATGTTTTTTCATGCAAGATTTCAATGAATGTACCCAGATGCTTTTGATTTGGTAATAGGCAAATGAAGAAATGTCTGCCATTAAATTCTTTAGGAAAATAGTATTATCCATACTGACTTTGCTCAAATAACCACAAATCAAAATTATAATTAAATGCTACCATCAAATTTTCAACAATAAATTTTTTTTTTAAAAACTCACATATCCATGTTTTGGCCTTTTTAAATTAAAAACAAAAACTTCTAAAAATTGCAACAACTTTTTTTATATATAGCCTCCAGGTCCTTATGAACATTGTTAAACATTATGGTTATAGTAAAACATTATACTCATTTTAAAACATAAAATACATAAGTTTGACCTCTGTACAACAAAAATTGACCAAAAAATGTTTCAGATCATATTCAGAGATCACACAGAAACTAAATAGTGAAATATTTGCTCTGGTATGTAACTAAAATTAAAATAATTTAGAAAAAGATTTCTATATTTAACAGATTAAGAAAAGAATATTGCTTATTAAAGTTGTTACTAAAAGTGAAAAGAATTAATAATATAATACATCTGAGACATAATTCTTTTCAAAAAAGATATACACAAAATCTTACAGAATTTTATAGTTCCAGAATACAGTATTTTTGTATGATTATTAGATTATAATTCTTAATTTAAGTAAAAAAAAGCATGAAAATATTAATAAAATGTTTATAGCATTAGAAAACTAATAATGTTAAACACATGCACTAACTAGCCCATGTTAAATTTCCTTCAGCACACTGTAAATAAATAAAATATATATATATATAAATTAAAGAATGTTACACTACAGTAAATCATAAAAGAACATCTCTGAATGACATCTAATGGAGGGGGAAATCAAATTATTCTAATGCACTATTAAGTGATCTCTAAAAGCAAGTAAAAAATGATGTCAGAAGTCCTAAATTCTGAAATTATTTTTCCTCACATGGGAATCAAACTTTTCCATTTTAGTTTTTAGGATAAGAATGGACTACACACTTACCTTTGATTACTCAGTCTCTTTTAAAATATTTTAATAAAGAATATAATTTAAAATACAAGCAAAAAATGCATTGCTTAGATTTAATATATCTGTTTTCTGAATTTGCAAATTTTTGCTAATTTAAGAAATCAGCATAAAAGTAAATTTCTAATCAAAACAAATTAAAAAAAGTCCATGCATTGAAAAATTCAGCATGATCACAAAAAGTCAGCAGATTTTTAATTTACAGACTGGTGTGAATTTATGCCAATTTAATACAAGTGCATAATTGTTTTAGCAGCTTTTTAGAAAAGAATGATTGAAATATCAACCAAATAATTAATATACATATATATACATCCACAAACATTTATTCTCTTATGAATTTTGTTTTATTTACAATAGTTTAATCTTAACTTTTATTAATCTTGAGTATTTTCAAAAACATGTCCTGGTGAGTAATGATTTATGTTCTGAAAGCTGTTCTTATAACCATTTAAAATACTATATATACATATATATAACTCGAGGTACCAAAATAAATAAAAATTTGAGAACAAAATACTACCTATTGTCAAACTTGCGCAGATCAGAATGCCCCATCATTCTCATTTCTTTGGATACATTGTTAGGAGTTGTATACTGGGGAGGACGAACAGAACTGATTCGTTTCTTTTCATCTGGTACTATAAGGAATGTTTCAATATTATGATCTCTCAAATACTTGTGTCGCTCTCCACCATAACCTGGAACTACTTCATATTCATTGTTTAAGCAGTTCAGAGTCTCCCGGGTAATGTGAACATGTCTGTTAGAAAATAATCATTTTGAATACTTCTGTAAAATGTAAATGCATACATAAATTAACATCAGGATGAGTGCTTTTGTGTTACTATAGCCACGGCAGAAAATCACCACCTCTCTGATTAATTGCCACAACTATTTGCCAAATGATAACAAACCCCACTTAATACTTCATATAAGTAATAATTTTTTCAGTCTACAACTGTTTCACACATTTTAACTGGTCCTTAGATCATTTAATGGATGGATATTCTGCCCATGTGTAAATAAACTACAATGACTGAAAAAAAATAGTTGAGAACCAAAGAACTAGTTTATTTCCAGCAAGAACGCCTCTCTTTTTTTTTCTGCATCTTTTAACGTTGCATCTCAAATTGGGTCTCACAAAAACCTAATTTATTCAATAAAGGTGCGTTCTGTAATCAATTTCACATACTCTATTATAAAGTAAAATTTTTTTGTCTTGAAAGAATACTATGTATAATTTCAAATCACCTTGAGTCACACCTAGCAAAATTTACATGGCACCAGTACATAGGAAAAGAAAACCATTTGGAAATAATATCAACAGCAATTTGAGAAAGTATATGCAAGAAGCTCACAAAACACTGAATGCAAGAAATTAGTATAAGTAAAAAAACTATACACAAATAAATATAAGTAATTTTGTAACATTTTACTCTTCTTTCACTGACATTTTTAGTCTTTCCATGCATTGGTGTTTTTTCCTTTTTCTTTTCTTCCCCCTCTTTTTCCCCTACCAAGCCGCATAATCTGTGTTTGGCGATTTTCTTTCATTGTGACCATAATAACACTTTTAGCATTTGAATCCACCTAATATTTACACATTAGCATTTGAATCTGCCCAATATTTATACTCTCCCCTACAGGTTTAATAAAAGTATTCTATCAGAACTTATACAGCAATAATATCTACTCTCCTGAAAAATTAACATTGCATATTGCATTAAATAATTACAGGAAAAGAATCAAAGTTAATTTTTGATCAAAACACATCAAAATTTTTACTTGCAAATGGTAATAGTTTTTAAATATAAAAATATTTATAAGATTTAAAATAAAGTAAAATTGAATCAAAGTAAAGAAAATAAGAGATAAATAATAATCATTAAAATAATGAATACAAATTAAATTTGTATTTAACTATAATATACTATTTTACCAATAAATAAATAAAATGGAAAATAATAAAAAATAAAAAATTACTATTAAATAAAAAATATTAAAAATCCACTTTATTAGCCCATAGGGTCAATTTGTCTAGCATTCATTTTATGGCACTGGTTCACTATAAAAGTCTGAATCATTTTTCAAAATGTTTTCACCAAATATTAGAGACATGCATTATATTTAAAAATTTAAATAATTTATTAATATAACATTAAATAAAATAATGAAACTAAATAATAAATGAAGAATCTGTATGAATGTACGTACATTTCTTACATTGTGAAAAAACAAGAGTACCTAGAAACATCAAATTCTGAATAATGCAGTCCTCCACTCGAATATTGGCATCTGGAAACCCAAATTTGGAATCTGGAATTTGTTTTATTATCTATTTTATATTTTGTAAAACTCAACGATTTCAAAGCATTCGATTAACATCGCATGCATCTTCAAGCACGGATATTTTATGCGCAAGGTATCTTTTTTATGATATTGCTGTTGAATTTTATGCTGAAATTTATGGTTTAAGTGCGAAAAACATGATATCTTATAAACAAAGGTAACACAAAATGTTAAAAAAGCCCCTTTGAGTGTAGTAAAATCTGAAAACTTTCCTTTTTTTTTTTTTTTTTTTTTTAAATATATGATTCACTGCATCAAATATATTCAAAAATTAATCCAATGGATAGGATTGCTCATTAAGTATTCATTAAGAATAGCCCAGCTCATCAGTCATTTAGCTATCGTGCTATGAGGAGGTTGAGGGTTGCCAAGGTAGACAGACTACAATGGGTGACTTAAATTACACTTGCAAGAGTAAGGGAATAGGTAACTGCAAACACCACGCATTTCACTAGGTATTCAAACCCAGAACCAACATTATAGCAATCAATACATTAACCACTTTACTGAATAGGGCAGTGTATACGATGTATGCATGTAATACATTAAGTCTCTTCAAGAACGGATGAGGCTAACACTGGTAATGGATAAGCGTGACATCATAACACAGTCATAAGATCCTAGCTTTGATTTTATGTGAACGTGCTTAGTTCTCGTTAAGCCCATTTAGTTTTTGTACAGGCTATAAGTCAATTACAGTTTATCTTTTCTTTTTTTTTACTTGCATTTTGAAAGTAATTATTTGCAATAATTTTACTGCAATTAACAAGAAAGCACAAGAAAGTTGAAACAATATCTGGTACTTTTCTGTTATGGCGGCGCAAGCAGGCTTTATTGGCGACAACATACACATAAAAAATTTTAACAAATGTTAGTTCTTTTATTTTGAAATTTTGAATTTTTTTATTTTGAAGGCATAAACATTTTAATATTGTTTAAAATTTTGTAAGAAAAGACAATAAATTTGTAAAAGACATGAATTTAAGAATGCACTATGCTTTCATGGTTCACCATCCTGATTCGCTGGTTCATATCACATGACCCCAAGTGATCTCATCTCACGTTAAACTATGCTACAAAAATCTAATTCTCTCAGTTATTATCTACATTAATTTCAAGTTAAATCTTAATTGGGAATACAAGTGTAAATGCAAGAATTATTTCCATTCATACGAATAGCTTATTCAGAAATTATGTAAAACCGCAGTGCTTTACTTCACTAGTGCATTCTTATTAGAATTGATGAATTTAACCCTTGACTTTGGGTGAGCTGTGTAATTGAATTTTAATTGACTTAATTACCACAAATGGCCTTGGGGCATAAAATTGAAATATCTGGTAAAAATTCTATATAATTCTATGCCAGTATTGAAAGAAACAATCAATCTGATAAGAAAGAAATGGCTGCTATTGGTTTTGAAAATAAGGCGTAAAAGGTTACCAGCTAGGATATTCTGTTTGGCATCAGTTGTACCATTATTGGCAGGCAACTTTATCGCCTGTGCCGGCAAAATGGAAAAGTACCCAATATCCCAATATATGCCTGTATATCTGCAGGTGCACATATAAATTGATTTAATGCAGAAATACTTCTTTATTCACTAACCTTTCATATAAATGCTTATGATCTTATCATTTAATTAACTGGTAATTTGATTATCTGCAAAATGTCTAACAAAAAGTTTCTAACTTATTGGCAACTTTATTAATCAATGAAAACTGTTGTTTGTTTAGGTATCTCCTTTGCTCATAAGCATTAGTCTATTCATAAATAATAAAAATAAAAGCATTTTTATAAGAATCAAGAAATCTGAGAAAAACAAAAATATGTATGGACCATACTTACACTTTTACAACAAGTGAATACTATTCAATGAAATGATGGTAAAGATAAAGTATGCAAATCCATGCGAAAATGTATGAGGTATGCAAGTGTAGGTTGGTTATTGCTGCATGTATACTCAAAAATATCTGAAGGTGTAGATAATCAGAAAATACATTAGAACTTTAAATTACAATCTCAAATTATCCTCCAATTAGTGAGAAATATTCCAATTTTTTAAGTCAATTACTTCACTTAAGTAAAAATTCAGTTATTCAGTAAAAGTAAAGAAAGAATTTCAAGAAAGATTTAAATGATTTGTAAAATCTAAATGCCCATGCTTGGCAAATCACAAGACACTGAAAAATCACTAACCCAGGGATTCCACCAGCTTCCATGTAGTTTGCTAAGGTGACATCATTTGACCATACATCAAACTGCCACTTTCTCAAACCTAAGACACCACAATGGACTCGTCCAGTGTGAATTCCCACTCTCATGTTGACATCCACACCAGTTACTTCACGGACTAAACTAAGTGTTAACAAAGACAATTTTAAATTACATAAGTTACACAAAAAATCCTTAAAATGTTAAACTTTTTTTTTTTTTTTTTTTTCCAATATATATACAGTTTTAATTTATATAGAAGATTTAGACACAAACAGTACAAAATACAAATAAAAAAGGATAAGTTTTTAATCAATGTGGTTAATCATTACACTTGACAATAATTCAGAATATATTATTTCAGAGAAGTGCCAATAAATGTTTAAATTGATCAGCATTTTTTAAATTTAATTAATTAATTAATTAATTAATTTTTGGCATGACAGCAAATTTGATGTAACATAAGATAGAATAAAAATCTTTCAAACTAGATTTTACTACAACTGAACTAAAATATAGCAGAATTGAATCTTGCTATTTTACCTTCATTAGTAATAACAGAATTTAAAATTTCTTAAGACATCTTTTTACAGTGATTAGATTTTTAAAAAAGGAATTAATTTTTAAAAAAGACAAATTCATTTTAAATGAATTATTGACTCATATTCATAGACAGTAAACATAATTTTCCCTTTTGATATCTCTGTAACTGACTTTCATATCAGAAAGATATATGCATTTAGGAACATGATCTATAAGAATCATTTGAAATAATGAAAACAATTTTATAACAGCATGAACACTGATATTTTAACCATCACTCTTTCAAATACAGAAAATGTTCAGAAATTAATATAAAATAATGACATTAATATAAAAATATGATACATTAAATATGAAATCTTAAGAACTCCCTGAACAAATAAATCCTTCTTTTAATAAACATTTACATAAGCAAAGAGGAAAAAAGCTTGTTTTTCTGGCATCATCATGAATTATAAAATAGACATAACTTCTTAGTTACTGCATTTTTAGAAATGAACAATAGAACTTAGAATGAACTACCAGTTTTTTTTTTTGGGGGGGGGAGAGAGCAGCTTTCCTTACCAAATCAACAACTGAAAGTTCTCAGATGGCATCTTAAAAAACATTTGCTTGCATTTACACTAGATGAAGGGTAAAAAAACATATAAAAATTCATGCAACTATTTCGCTTAACCCCTGGAAGCTAAAAATGGAATATTTAGCAAAATATTTATATGAGCTGCGATTACCCAATGACTCAAAAAATAGATAGACATTCACAGACTCGTACTAAAACAGGTCCTCTATTTACTACTATACCTGATAATGAGTAGGTACAAATTTCCATTCCTTTTAGCCTTACGTAGCTTACAACAATGCAGAAAATTGTTGCCAATGCTTTTTAAAAAATGCTTCATTACAACTAAAAGTAATACATTAGTAAAATGTGTTAAAATATGTTAATTAGAAGAAAATTTCATACTTCACTCTTTTATACCATGAAATTTACAAGCTTTATTTTTGCCAAATTACTCTTCCAAGTAAAATTAAAGGTTTTGACAAAAATGGAAACGTTTATGGCCAATATATTACAAATGAATCTTTAGAAAATATCATAAATAATAAACCCCAAGCAGGGGACGCACTGCTTTATTTCAAATGGAATGCAAATTTGCATTTCTTTCAGCCTTATGTAGCAGACAACACTTTAGAAATTTGTTGCTAATATTTACAAAATGAAAATGCTCCATTATAACTAAAAGGTAAATACATGAGTAGAATGTGTTCACTGAAATAAAATTTCACATTTCTTTCTTTTATACACTGAAATTTAGGTACTATGTAGTATCCTGTCGACCATAAAAATTGGTGAAGATCCCGCCAAGGTTGTGCCAATGTTCCTACACAATTCTGAAGGAAATAATGCCTGCAAGTATTTTGTAGAAATTAAATTTGCAAATTGTTTATAAATAATACCAATAAAATTCAGAGTTCCATACTTAACGACCCCATTCCGAATATGAATTCCTGGGATATTTAAAGGATTCCTTGCCAGCACTGTTTGATTTACATTTGTCAAACTAAGACAGCCTTAAAATTTTGAGTTAAGGAACATGAGGTATATGCGAGAAAAAAGTAAACACAGAAGTCCTTGTGTTACCCGATGTTGTTGGTCCGAAAATCACATTTTCAATTTTTCTGCAGCCAAAATTATTCAGAAAACATCTTCATTGGTGAATTAGATATTCTAGAGGCGTTTCACATTCAGAAAAATCTTTCTGTTCTAGTTAACGACCCTAAATCCAATCCAACTTTGCCTTTAGCTTTTAAGGAGATAGTGTTTTAGTTCTCATTTCATCAATAGATGGCACCAGTAGTTTAACTTTTGTCCAGCCATTTTTATCACTATATCTTATCTCCTTCATTTGCACTTTTGCAGCTGAGGATGATGGTTCAGTAAAATCAGCAAAACTAGTCCTGTGAAAACTTGCAAATATAACAGTTATTTTTGTTGTTTGACTTCTGAATAATACCAAGAAACTATTTTGAAACCAAATAAATTTAAATAATAAAGACCCATCTTTTATCGGTTCTGAAAAAAAATGGTGTTTACCTCTTTCCAAACTGTACAGTCAAGAAGTAAGTCGCATTTGCTAAAATACTTTAAAAGAACTCTGTTAAAATACAGACATTCTATTGAAAAGTGATGTACTGACAAAATAGCATTACAGTTAGAATAAACAGGTTCACCCTCTATTTCAAAGATAATTATGATTTGTTTGAGAGGGATTGACTCTAAGGTGGGCTAAAAAGAAATCCTCCTTTTGGTTTCTGTAGCTTGCTAATACTCCCAAGTTTCTATTATCAAGCTGAACACCCAAGCTTAAATATGTGTTCAAAGTTTTACAGTAGCTGATTTTGTTGTTTTCTCTAAAAGGGACAAGGTTGACTTGATAAATCAACTGCAGACTTTACTCTGGTGCTTACCAGCTTGCAGTCTTTTAATAGGAAGTATAAATTATTATTCTATTGGAAAGTGCTCAAATTAGATGATTTAGAAACTGATAGATATGAACATCTATAGAGATGTTCATATCTATCAGTTTCTAAATCATCTGATTAAGTTATTGTAAATACAGTTTTACAGATCTTGACACTGGATGGCATACATAAACTATTGAAAGGTTACAAAGCAGTGAAATAAAGGTCAATGTGATATTCTTTACTTTCACCTAGATTACTACTTAACTAAATTAATGCAGAGTCAATTGCATGAAAAGACTCCTATAGACTAGATATATAGACTAGATATACTATACTCTAGACTAGATATATTTTCAGTAATATTAAATGAAATTGGCAGTTTTATGGCTCCCATGTAACCAGAAATTAATCTAGTTAATTTTCTATTTTTCTTACATGAAAATTTTTGTATTTGTCTTTGTTTTCAGCATTTATTTTTAATTCAATAAAACACTTATTCTTTCCCTGAAGCAGTATTATCATTAGGATTGCCACCTAGTTAGAATTAACATCAAACGAAAGCAGGTTTGTTTACCATTTCATTAGGTTTTAAGTTATACAAGTATGCCAAAGCTCATCGAGGTGCTTGCTTAGGAGAATGATGTCTTTATGAAAGAATTTCTACGGGAAACTGGCTCGTATTCATTGGAAAAAAACCACGCACCTCAATTTGCATGGGATCAAACCCAGGTCGAGAGCTCAATATTCAGTGGTCTTAATTATGAAGTGGCCTTATTATAGTCACTCAGCCATTAGAAGGGGGTCCTCTTTGCATTTGAAAGAGAGTAGTATCCTAATAACTGGAAAATACCAAACAGTTTTTTAATTCACCACGTGAAATCTGAAATTTAATATTTGTTTCTACTTTTTTTTAGGTTTATGATATTAAAAAATTATACTGAAATTCAAAGAACTTACGCAATAGCTTCTATCATATCAAGACCCATCTCTACACAGCACTGGGCATGGTCAACTCGTGGCTCAGGTAATCCACTTACACAGTAATAGCAGTCACCTAGCAGTTTGATTCTCAAGCAGTGGTTTTCAGCTGCTAATTTGTCAAACCTTGCAAAAAGCTCATTTAGAATTTTCACTACTTCTTCTGCAGTACATTGAGAAGATAGACTAGTAAAACCACAGATGTCAGCAAATAAAATACTAAAAGAGAAAAAATTTTAAGATCTATTAGCATATCACATTCATTCGTCATTCAAAATCATTTGATGGTTATCTTTAAATGTAGTTTATACAGAAAAGACACTAAAACAAATACACAAAAATAATAAAATTTTCAAGAAATGAATTTTTTATGCATTTATCAAAATGTTTAGACAAGAAAGATTTAGATCTAATTTTCTGAAGACTGCATTTAAAAATGATGAATTTTTACATACTGTAGATTTTTATCAAAAACAATGAGTTACTATCACAAAGGTAAAGTTTTGATAATTTCAAAGAATATGCAAAATTAAATCTGCTTTACACAGCACAGGAAAAAAAAAAGACTACATAAACATTACCTAACACATAAAACACTACCTAACATAACATACCTAACATTTTCATGTCTTTGAATATATATTTTATGAAACATGGTATCTTCAGGTTTATTAGCTATGTCTGCTTTCATTTCCATTGCAACATGACGTGGCAATACAGATAATAGCAAGCGTTCCTGAAATGCAAATTATCATAAATTAAATATTTTTTAAACCACAATATTTACACTCACAAAAATATTTTTAAATATTCTAGAAATATACCTTTAAAATTTATGCTGAGTTAACCCCTCCCACCCAAAAAAAGGATGTGTTTAAAAATATTGCAGAATTAAAAATGCATTGATTAAATGATACTAATTTTGACTAAAATGCATTTTATGATTTTAATAATTTGGGTGATTTTGAAATATAGTGCATTCTTATAAACATTTAAAATTGCGCTTAACCTGCCTATAATTAAGCTTTTATCTCCCGCTGTTCTGCAGTTGGCATTTTAAATGTATAAACATTTAAAATAACCACTGATGTCATGAAATGAAATGAAATCATTGCATTTGTTTGCCAGCTATATAGCTAAACAACCCACTGTAATGTAAATAAACTAATTTCTTTTTTCCTAAAATATTACCTATCTATAATTCTCAATATAAAAGTCTCCTTTCTGTTTATATACTGGATCAGTGCATAAGTCTGTGCCATTCTCCATTGGGTTGGCAGAACTGCATTGTGAAGCCTTCATCTTTCATTATTTAACTGCTTCTCTTCAGATTAGAGTTTGATTGCTGTGAACAGGAGCTTGCATGTTGTTAACATCTCATTTTGGCCATTTTCAAGCCTAAACAGTATGGAATTTTAAGTAGAGAAAAATGAACACGTTCGACATATTTAGCATCCTTTCAGATTACCTTTATGGTCTCTCTCTAACAACACATTAAGGAACAGGAGTTTCATGATGAAGCTTTTCTTAGCAACTGGCTAACATATTTTTTCAACTCAAAACCACAACAGTACTACAGGAGAGGCACTGAACTTCTACTTGAACACTTGCAGGCAGTCCTTAACAAAGATGATTACACCACTGAGTGAATGAGTGAATAATCATTGATTTATGATGTAATGATCAATATCTTGTTATTGCATATTGTATTGTTTTGTAGAGTATATCTGTAGATTTTATACTGATAAAATAATGGCATGGTAAAAACACCAACCCAATGAAGAACAGCATGGACTTATTCACTGTGACCCAATATTTTACATATATATATATATATATATATATATATAGCTACAAAATAATTATTTCACAGCAAATATAATGCCTGTTTGGCCTCTTTATATGCACTTTAACCATACACACATTATAAAAAATTTTCAATCAAGACCATATACACAAAGTATTAGTTTGAATGCTTTGTTTATTCAGTTTATTCAGAAAATATTAGCCTTAAGTTGATCAGCAGAATATATAATGCCGAAATTATAAAAATATATAAAAATGAGATTTTAATTTTTATAATCTTATAAAAATATAATTTATATAAAGTAGTGGATACTTCATATGATAAGAATTAGCAAAATTTGAGGGTTGGGGGAGGAAAAGAAAAAGAAAAAATCTTGAAAGGACAATGAATCATAGTCTAAGAAAGCTTTCTCACCTGAAAAATTTAGAAAAACATATTTCATAAATGCAACTGAATATATCTCACATCAAAACACAACAGCAGAAAAACATTACAATGATTACCCTATTTTAAGCATTTCACTAGTCCAAATAAGAACTAAAAAGTGATTTTGACAAATAAAACCAACTTTTGAACAGATTTTAAATATCTTTAAAACACATGAAAAATGGATAACAATCAGATAGACCAAGAAAACTGTTTCCAGGTACTATTTTATTGTTTTAAGGAATTCACAGTAGAATATAGTTTATCTATGATTTGCTATAAATTAGTTTTAAAATTATTTTAGCCTCCTCTGCTAGAAAAGTTATTGTATTTGCTGTGAAAATCCTTTGCATTCAGTAGTCATCAATATATAGTTTTCCAAATACAGGTTAATGAATTTTACAATTTGTAGAAAAGAGAGTTAGTTCTTTTTATTAATGTTAGTACAATTAGAACTGTAATTATATTAGATTTCAATATGTTTTAATAATTATTACTAAATAATAATACTGTATTATACTATCACACTCATACCATTGCTAGCTTACAGATTTAAATATGTTTTTAATAATTATTACTAGATAATAATACTGTAAGAACACATAGTAGAAATTTACATAATTTTTTTTATTATTTTATAACAGATTTAAGTAACTTTTAATACATTAAATAAAGTTTAATTTAATTTCATCATTTAATTTTCCAAGACAAAATTAAGTTTGTTTTATAATTAATTAATGTTTGAATAATACATGAACCTGAAAGAAAGATCTGGCCATCATCTTTTAAATCAGTAATATAATAGCCTTTATTAATAATTCCTAAATTTCTTCAAAACTTCTGGAATGCATTGTCTACTTTTATTTTATAAATGAAAAAAATTAGTTAGTTTTATTTAATAAACATCTCTACTTTCTGATAGCTATCCGATCAAAGAAATCAATGCATAATAAAAATCATGTAATTCATTTACTGCTTTCAAAAAAGGGGTAAAAGTCTGAGATTATAATCTCAGCTGAAAAATAAATAATAAAGATAATTAGGGGCAGATTAAGAAGTAGCCAGACAGAAATTCTTGATTCAGAGGTAAATCCATATCCTCCACATATCTCAGAGATTAAATTAAATTTAATACAACAGCCTTCAAGTACATGAAAGATCCAATTTAAGAAATATGATTAAATAATTTAATACAAACTATTCAATACCTTTTAGGAAAAACAAGAAGTACAAGCCAATTTTAGAATTTTTCATTTAAAATATGATGCATGTAACTGAAATAATAAATAGCAAAAACAATAAAAATATATTAAAAAGTAAAAACTTCAAAACCTGCTGTTGGTTCTCTCTCTGTATGTTCAGCCGTGCTTCTACACATTGTCTTGTTTCCATGAATGCTTGTCTTTGAGAGGATTTGCTTGGAAAATGAGAAAATATACCAGCCACATTCACAGCAAGAAACAGAAGGCAGCTAGCTAATAACTAAACCAAAACAGATTTTAGATAAAAATAACAAATTTTACAAACAAAGAACTATATTTATAATCTTGTAGTTTTAATTTATACATGCTGTTCAATAAAATAACTGTACAATATATAAACTGACTCAAGTATTAAATTTTTGTAGTTTTGGAAATAATTTCACAAACAATTTAAATTAGTGTCACGAAAAAGAAAAACCAAAATTCTTTCAATAATCCTCAGGCAAATAAGTATGAGATTTATATGATATACATGTGGAGAATATATTTTTACAGAAAGATACATACAGTAATATTGGCTATTAATCATTATTATTGATTGGCTATTAATCATTATTGTTATTTTTTGAAAATTTTTACAGCACCTAAAATAAATTAATAGTAGCAAAAGTTTTTTCACTGGGAAGTATCAAGAAGGTACATACATTTTCTATAGAAAACTGTTCACCACATGCTGTTCTATGACAAAAAAGATCTAAAATTCGATACACATTTATATTTTAATGCCAAAAATATTCCATATATACATCATAAGAAATTTTAAACTTAAATCTTCAGAAAGTATATTCATCCTGCCTCATTACATGTTTGTTAATTTGAATAAGGCTGCAAGAACTATCAGACTAAGGAAAGGGATGCTTATTTCATTTTCTTGCACTGGAAACTGGTCCATATTCAAAGTATGCATAAGAAAAACCACGAAAACAACAATACAATGAGACCATTCATAGGACTAGAATTTAAATTGAACTACCAGTATTCAGCAATCTAATCTATTTTGTTCTCTGAGGGTCAGTTTAGTATAGGTCAAGAGAGGATTAATAGATTACAGATGGATAAATGGATTAAAAACAAAATAACAAGGCCTGTCTGCCTTAAGAGCAGGATATTTTCGTTGAATATTTTTTTTATAGATTCAAGCACAGGGAAAATATTTACATTCCACTCTCATGTAATTAGCCCATTTACTGTGATTAGAAACCTAGTAGAATTAACAGTGTTTGGTGCTTGGTATGCCAAAACAGGAAAGAATTTTAATTAAATGCCAACTAAACAATTATAAAGCTCACATATGCATACCACCCATGACAGCTACCTGATTGTCATATATATCATTGAAAATATTTTTTCAATTCAGTCTCAATCCAAGACATTAATTTTTCTACTTTTAACACTGATTTCCAAATATGCATAACTTACTAAAGAAATCATGCACTACAATCAATGAAACTTCAGTTATTTAGCTTGGAAGGAAATATTTCTTACTAAGTTGTCATATTATAATAATGGTCTTTATCAATAAACCTTTACAAAGATACTGAAAAATATGCACATTTTATATTTACTAGCCGCCTGCATGCACAGTTGCTTAAAATAGTTATCATAAAATAGAAAAAATACATAAAGTATTTTGAAAAATATATAATGAACGAGTCCAGTTAATGTTAGTAAAACTGAAAGCTAAATATCTTTCATTTTGCTGAATGGTAAAGTCTGGCACACTGGAGATAAAGTTTCATTTTGAATAGTGTTGCCACAGCTTGCTTTCAAATCACATAGTTTGTGAATAAAAAAATCATTAAATTCATACAAAATATAAATTCAAAATTTAGGCTTTAAAGTGCACATGGTTGGGTGGAGGACTATGTATATTCAAAATTTGATGGCTTTAGGTGTCATCGTTTTTCCGCACTGCAAGGAATATGCAAGTAGATTCTTTATTATTTAATGGCAAAAATAAACAGATCCTTAAAAACCTCAAATATCAAAACTGAACAATATAACTGAGAAAAAGAAATCATGCATAAAACTAATTAACTACAAAGAAGGAATCTTATTATTAAGCAGCTATGCTGTTTTCATTCACAAATTTTTCACAAAATTTTAAACTTTCAAAATTACGTTGAGTTGTATTCTTAATGCTTTTTATAATTAGAATTAACAAAGTGCCAAAATAAATTTCTTTTCTGTAAAAAAAGGTTATGTTGGGTATTTATAGCTCATATTTTAAAGCTTAGCTGTAAAATACAATTATTCTGACTACATAATTTCTAAGAAACACAGCAACAAAATTATAATGCCACAAATCAAAACATTTTTTTCAGACTTACAAAGCAACAATTAATGAAGTTTTAGATCATACTGGGCAATAATTGCCTATTTCCGAAATTGCAATGAATTTTACAAGATATATAAAGGAACAGAATTCAATTAAATTTTTAGATAAACAGGAAATTAATATGCACTAATATGTTAGTGCCAATTTAACCCAACATTATTTTAATACCCTTTACCTGAAAAAATGCATTATAAAATAATCAATCATAGTTCTCAAGAATTTTTATAAATCCTTCATTTTTTTTATATGCTCTATGCTCGCATTTTATGATGCACCATAAATACTTGGCCCACACACTTGCGTAAGGGTGCATGTGCATAAGGTATAGAGATATACATTTTCATCTGCAAGAGAATATTTTTCTAGATTAAAAAGAAAATTTACAGTTCATTTAAATTTTGTTGGTATTTCATATCATATTGTCAAACATTTCACTGACATCGAAAATTTTAAAAGATAATCTTTAAATATATAAAATAATGATACAATATACTGAGACTGTTATCTTATATAAATACAAATAATCAGCAAAGACTAGAAAATATTTATGAATAAAATACTAGTGATATTATAGAGATTCAAATTCTAGTTCAGTGAATTTATAATGAACAGTGTTTAAGAAACTGTTTGCATTTAGAGATTCCTTTTTGTAGTAAGTACATTTTATTTCTGAATTTTGATATTGTAAACATGCACAGAGAGAAAATTTAATGCACACTAATTTAAAATTCAGCATGTAACATTTAGAAATAATAAAAGCTTAAATGCTAAGAAAACGGTTTTC
The DNA here is from genome assembly GCF_044657685.1 of Stegodyphus dumicola. NCBI lineage: Eukaryota > Metazoa > Arthropoda > Arachnida > Araneae > Eresidae > Stegodyphus > Stegodyphus dumicola. Next base: position 33,064,145 of record NC_140771.1, on the reverse strand, counting down.
AGAAACAGTACAATTAACAGCTAAATTTATTTATAAACTCTGCAGTGCAATATTAAGTTCCAAAATTCCAAGCTCAACATAAATTTAATAATCAAATTTACGCTTCCTCGAATTCAATTATATTTCTGCTAGTAAATATTACTACTAGCAGAAATATAATTTACTGAGTCACAATTATATCCTCAATTTTCAGAAGCATTCACAAACGTATTTATGAAATCAGATTTAGTTCACATATGTACGCATTCCTATTTAAATCTACAGAAATATAAATTAAAGAAAGTGGTTTGCTAAATTTAAGTGAAGCAATATTTAAATTTACATGACAAGCAACGTTAGCAATTTTAAAGAGGAAAAAGGCAAATTCTGGAGTTACTGGCAAAATTGAATGCTGCTAATGTTAAGCGCTAAACTATACACATATAAGAATATAAATATGTAAAACTATACACATATAAGAATACAGAAAACAGAATGTAAAATACTGAAAATCTAATGATAGACAAAATAAAATGTTAAAAATGGAAGAAATAGTACATACCTGCTTCCAGATGAATGGATCACTGTCATTGACTATCGTGTATGAGATCATTTGAACGACAGACAGCAACACACCACAGATGAGACACTCTGGCATACGAACAGGAAGAAGTGTATAACCGAAGTACACAAAGAATACGGTGCACCAAATGCTAGACATGGCTATGGGCACAGGTGAATCAATGACTACTAAGACAATAGTGACGAAAAATGAAATCATGATTGTGTATGAAAATATAAACAAATAGATTTGGTTAAAAAATGACTGAGTGCTCAAAACTGCCATTATTAAATACAGTGCCACAAGAATACCAAATGTTATTCCATGTGTTAGAGATCTGTGATCACTCAGGGCATAATTGAACACTAGCATGACACTACCAACAGCACAGACTATACCTAGAAGGGCAGTCAAATTTCTTTGGTTCAAATGTAGGAAGTAGCGTTGATATAAAATTTCCACTTCAACGTTCTTAAATCTAGGAAGTCTGAATGCATCATGGCAAAATCGATGACAATTCCATATGGACAAGTGCTTGCGGTCCGAACGTAGCCGGCTTTCTTTGATGGATACCTCACTGATGGAACTCCCAGATGAAGCCATACTTTTAAACAAATATGAAAAATTGTCATCCCAGTTGAACTCAGGACTTGTTTTAAAAAAAACAGATGCCCAACATGTAAGAAGGCATTTAGTTATGTTATGTTTAGATTATTCATTGTGCCAGTCAAAACTTGAAATCCTATGATTGTTAACTTTAGTTGATAAAAACATACAACATTCATTCTTACTGCATGCATGTCTTTCAAGCATCACTGAATCCTGAAATTGTAGAAAAGAGAAATTAACAAAACTGAAGCGAATGCTATCACATGTTCTAAAGATGATTTTAATACTGCTATGATGCTCATACTATTTTGACTTTAAAAATTAACTTTCAGAATTAAAAAAAAAGTTATGAATCATATATGAAATATAAATTATGCTCATTTTCAAACAAAACAAGTAACTTTTAAGAGCACTTTAAACTTTCATTATTCAAAGAAAATACAAATAATATTACATATTTTTCCTCTTCAATCAAAAATTTAAATTATCAAACAAGACAATTTACAAGAACCTTTAAGAATTTTACTCTTTAATCAAAAATATCAAATAGAGTATAAAGTTATTCCAACTCATAGTAAATAATTTCTTACTCTAAAAATTCTTTATAATTTTCTTAAGTACTTTAAGGGTGAAAAGATAAAATTTTCAAATGACTACAAAGTTATAATTTTGATACGCAAATAAATTTTCTTCCACATTTTAAACTTCCTTGTAAGAGAATTTTTGAGTATTACATAAATATCTTATTAATTAAAAAGTTAAACAACTTTACTGTCATCTGCTTTAAGCATTGAAAAAATGCACCACAGCTATTCTTCAAATCACCATAGATATTTTTTATGAACTTTGCACTCAACTTTTCTACACTTCTGTTGTGAAATTTGGGAAGAGATAAGAAGTAAAGAAGATACAAAAAAACTTGAGAATTCCTTAACAGTTCTCTTATCTTTCCCTCCAAAACTCTCTGGTGTTCAAAAAGACAAGGCACAAAAATGGCACTTTCCCCATATTGATTCTGATTCAACTATAAATGTTTTCAGTTTAACATTTTTAATTGACAGGGTGAAGAAACTTTATTTTGTCAAATTATAAACTAAGCATTTAACTAAACCTTTGCATCGTGAAGCAATGAGATATATAATAAAAAAGAATTAATAATTTAAAGTTATCTAGAAAATTTCAAAAATTCTTCAAAAAACCATCGAAAAGTACTAAAATCTTTCAGGATTTCATTGAAATTTAAATGCACTTAGGTCAACAATAGTACAGAAAATATTTAAAATTAAATATAAGCATATATATTTGATTTTATAAGTAAGTAAAACATAAAATTTGCTTCTCATGTTATTGTTTTTAACAGATTGAGAACATTACAGGATCTTCATCTGAAATGAATTCATTAATAATTAAATAGCATATAATCAAGTTATTCATTATCGCATTAATATATATATATTTTTTTTTTAAATAATACGCCAGGTTCATGGAAAGTACATTGGCATTAACTAATTTTGTTAATATATTTCTTACAAGCTTAAACGATAACCGAGAAGTTGTTTTTATGTTTACATGCGCTAATTTCGGGGTTAATTTACAAGAGTTGGCTAATATTTGCAGAAAGGAAATGTTATTTCTCTGAAATCTATTCGAACATTGTATGACAAATAACTGCCTTCCAAATGGACAGTTCCTTTAATCTCATTGTATACTCACAAATGCGCATCCGCTGGCATGTTTTCCGCAAAAACACACATTCTTTAACTTCCCGTAGGTCTCTACACAGAGACCACAACATCAGCTTATCCACTCCAAATCTCATCTGCTCGAGATCTGAGTGGTGTCTGCTCATTGGGCAATGCACGGGGCAGACAGAAAATAAAATTTGCGCGGCAGCACCACTTTCGGCGGTTGTAGGAAGTTTCCAATGGTATCGCATTACGGGGGTGCCGCTTGATACGACAGTGAATTATTGCCTAACTGCCCTTTTATTCTCCTAGTTTTGTAGCAATCACTTGAATGTTCTGCATGAGATCTGTAACTAAGCCGTTTCCGAAGTTGAGTCGGTTACATGACAATTTTTCTTTTAAAGTACGCAACAAATTTAAAACTCGTTAAGCCGATTAATATAACAAACTAAACCCAAGAAACAAAATTCAGGCTCTGTAACAGTGGTTCCATCAGTGGACACTGATAGCATGGTCCGTAATTATGCCATGTAAAAAAACTGTAGGACTAAATTGTTGTAGTTGGAATCAACTGCAAACTGGAATCAAATGCAGTAAAAAAAAAAAAAAAAAAAAGAAAGAAAAGAAAAGAAAAAAAGAAAGAAAGAAAGAAATGCGTCAGAATTTTTTCACTTAACTACAGTGGTATTCTACTTCAGCAGAACAAAACATTTTTTCCCTCTATCTCATTAAAAATTGCCAACATTTAAACTATTTTGCATCTTATTTCAAACTAGAACAACAAAAAATCATGTATGGAGTATAAAATTATATAAATATCTATAATCATTGATATTAAGTTAAAATAGAAGAGTTCTTAATATTAATCACCGTGACCATTTGACTGTAATAAGAAAATTATTTGGTATTTATCCATTTTTCTAATCTATTATCGTCAATAAATTCTTGGTAACCAAAAATTACGCTACGCAGACTATGCGCTGAGAAATACAGCATGTTAATTGCATGCATAAATTTCACAAGTTATGAATACTCCTCTGAAACATTTTTTTTCTTTACTAAACCAAATTTAATAAAGCCTACGTATAAGAAGGCGTACTATATTGCTGCAAAATTTAATTCTTGCCATTCAGCAGAAATCCATATGAAGTTAAATACTCTTCCAATACAACTATACAGTCTGTTCCTTTAGAATATGCACTTCAAGGCCGCTGCCATCCCTTTATCATTTGCATTCGTAACGCGTGCCGTGATCATTGCATTGCACTTATTTTATTCACCTCACTTGAGGCTGCAGGTTCAGTCAGCCATCATTCGTGCGCTTTTTGTAAAGGGAAACACGCTAAGCGGAAAAGGAATGGGGGAAAATTAGGCGACTGTGGTTTTCGCTTAGCCGCAGTTTTCGTTCCCATGGTTACGAGGCAAGCCGGGTGGCAGAAAATGATAATGAAATTCCTGTTTTGAAGTAACATACTTTAATAACTGATCTATGTCACGCAGTTATCAAAATCAAAAATGCATGCTTTGGTATCGTTTTCAAAAACCGAGGCATATCATACATACAGAGAGAGCCCTATTTTTCCTACTGCCTGGGGCCTCCAAAATTTTTCTCTCCTTAAAATATCCCTCCCCGGTACGAGCATATTGATTACACCGGCTCTGCCGCCCGTCATGACGTTACACAGTATTTTGAAGAATTTTTTAGTTATCTGATGCAGATCATTCTTGCAAAATTTATTTATATCTGTCTTCATAGATTACATGGTGTGAGTCAATGCAGATTTATGGAGTGAGAGAAAAGACCCTATTCACTTAACCTACTTGTCATCATCTCATTTTTAGACCCATGTTACCATACTTCTTTTTTTAAAATTAATTAATAATTTAAGAAGAAGCAAAAATACTCTACACTGTTTTGCTAGAAAAACATAATCACATAGACAATATATATTTAAATAATTGAAAAGAGAAGATCTCATTTGTTTTTTGTTAAACTTTTATAAGGCTATGCTCATAGTTTTAAAATTATTTCTTTTCTGTTAAATAGACGGCGTTACAGTTGTTGCAAAACGTTTTTATTGCCATTTGTTTATTTTTATGTCATCTCTTTGAAAGACATGTGCACAATGAAATTTGTGCATAAAGAATAAAGCATGTTTAAACACCGAAATTGTACGAAGATTTAGAATGTGGATTGGTATATAAATGATTTAAGTCTGGCGCGACAATGGTCATGTAAACATAAACCTGTAACGCTACGTAAGTTGATGTTTAGTCGATGTCCCATAAAAGCGAAAATCATCGGGCGAAGTAAGTAAAAATAGGAAGTAATAAGAATACTGCGCAGAATTCGCAGATGTCGATTTACACAACGCCTAAACTTCAAGAGAAGCGTTACCGTAAGGCTGGGAATCGAAAGGTGGTCTGTGCACAGCATAGTCAGCTACATGGATCGTTTTGACCATTTTATTCAATTAGAATTGGGAGCAATGAAACACATAACATCATGGAACACGTTGGACTAACCCCAGATGGAACAAGAAATTCACCAGTAGAAAATACTGAAAGATCGCGCTCGTATGGGTAACATGATCACTCGGTTTAGACATGTGGAACTGTTCCTTTCTGACAACAAACATTTTCAGACATCTTACAGAACCCAGTTTGTGATTCCAGCGACCCTTATATATGTTGTCTTTAGCACAGCTCATCGGTGGCTCCGTTTGCAGTAAACAAGCTTACAGCAGCGCAGAACGTCAAAAATTAGCTTTATATGTTTTTTAGCAGTTAATTCTACTTCGTACTGACAGCAGATGATCATTATGTTCGAATATGGAATCCTAAGGAAAAAGAACAAACTCGTTCTCGTTCTGCAGTGACATATTCTCCCCAAAGCAGGCATTATTATATGAGGATTGTAGTCAACAACAACCAATCCGTTTTAGCCCTCTGATTGAACAGACCGCATATACAAGCCTAGAATGTTTTAGTAACGTCTTTAAATTTATATATATATATATATATATATATACAATATGTTTAAAGACGTTACAAAAATTACATACATTACACACATTTTGAAAAATCCCGATTTTCATTTAAAGGCGAAAGTTTTTATTCTTTTCTCTGACATGAGTTTTCACATTATGTGTATGTCTCCTTGCATCTTCTCTTTAGGGAGGATACATGAAGCGATAGTACACGCCCGCTGTCTCTCTAGGAACACTCTTAACAACCCCCCCCTTAAAATTTTATTTGTTAGGGAATTCAGCTATGGTCATGAAACTGACTTGGGTTTTTCTATTTTCTTTACCAGTCATGATCCTCTGACCATAGTTTCGCACAGAAATGCTACCCCACACACAAATTTTTAAAACAAAATTTTTCTTTGTTTTCTTCCTATTGTAGGGTATTACTGAATTATATTTTGAAAAATTAAGAAAACCTGAACTTGATTATGCAAGTTATTTGTCTTAAATTTCAATATTAATATTGTATAATGTTGTATTTTATTAGTTAATGTGAACGATTTTTGAAAGAAAAACTTTGGCAATTGTACAATGCTGAAAACCAGTTACCTTTTTCTAAAGAAGGATTGTTTTTTTGATATAATGTACTTAAGCATCCCCCGAACATCAGCAAGATGGTACGCTGATTTTGTTGGAGAGGACATGCCAAATTTATCGTTAAAGTTTTATTGTTTTAGTTAGTATTGCATCATATTAAGTTTTTATATTGAATATTCTGTTGAATTAAATATCTGTATCCACAATAAGAAGAATTTATTCAATCGATCATAAATTGAGTATTATATATTCACATGAAAGTTCACAAATCAACATGTATTATAATCAAAATATTTTCATCAACAAAAATTTGAACGACTGTCATTGAACATTTACTTTGTGAAAACATCTGAACATTTACCTGTTGGAAATATTTTTGTCAAGAGGACTAAATTTTTCATTGAATGACATTCAAGCATTTAAAACGCATTGGACATTTTAACAACTTGAGGACTTTAAAAAAAAAAAAAAAAATTGTGTTAATTCATTATTTAGCTGTAGACACATTAGGATTTTTTTTGGAAGCAGACAAGATGAAAAATTAGCAACGCTTTCGCCGGGAATTGAACAGCGGACCTCTTAATTACGCGCTGAGCGTGCAGACCACTACACCACGAAGGCTTGTTAAGAAGGCGGGAGAAATACCTTATATAGTTTATTCAGAAATTATAGTGTTGTTGTAATAATTGTAAATTAGTTGTTTAAATATTACAAAACCTGTACATGAGAAAAGTCATGAATCATGACGGGGCATAGAAAAAGTTGCAGGCATAGAAAAACTCATATAATAAACTTCCTCTTCCTTCACTAACTCACTAATTTTTTTTCTGCTTCCCTGCTCTCCCAAGTTTTCTTTTGAAGGGGGAATATAACATACAGCAAAACGCGATAGCTGCTTTAAGTGGAGACCTCAAAATTAACTATTCTAGATTTGGTGCTCTCCCCCTAAATTCCTCTGCTCTCCCAAATTCGAGAGCTTTCCATGTTATACAACTACCTAAAATTAACCGATCACAGATTAGCTGTGCTAATCATTTCTTTCTTTAGCTTCGCCACTGCTAACATGTCTCCGCTGCCTTGCTTGTTCGTCTAGAATGATGTCGTCCCCGTTAACTTGTGTACATAAGAAGTTGTTGTATTCAAATATGATTTAAAAATATCTTCTCTACAAAAGAATTATAAGAAATGCTTGAAAATAAAGATTGGGACTTCTTTAAAATTCATTTGTGTCGGCGTCATCTGTTCGTCTTTTCACTCAGACACCACGACTATGCATTAAAATATCATATATATATGTTTAAAGACGTTATAAAAATTACATACCATTACTCATTTTGAAATGCGTTCAAGGAATTAAGACGCTATAGTAAAAGTAAATAAATCGAGGTATATAGTACTAGAGCATTTTAGCGTTTAAAATAAATAAAAATCTTTCTAATGGCAATTTTGGGAAATTTTAAATTTTGGGACAAAACTCTTGACCACTTGGAGAGCTAGTGATGAGATGTGGGTTGATCCAAAACTGTCCCATTTCATTTATAAATTGAGTATTATATATTCACATGAAAGTTCACAAATCAACATGTATTATAATCAAAATATTTTCATCAACAAAGTCGTTTACTGACGTGCAGTGGCAATATTAAATGAATAAATTTGAAAGTTTCACCATTGAGGTTGGACTGTTTATCGTTCGAAGTGATGCGCTAGTTTATTTTCAAATGAATGAAAATGAAATGATTGAATACTTTGAAATTGAGTGTTGCTGTGTGATTATAGTTTTACTAGAGAAGGTCTTAATCATCTCCCCCCCCCAAAAAAAAAATAAAGCTTGAATTATTTCTACTCTGATTGGTTTTATTCTTTATTCTTATTCTACATCGAAAGAGTGAGTACAACAGTTTCGCAAGGACCAACAATCCGAGAATACAAAGAAGATGATTCTTGTGAATATCGATCGTTGGAGGCACTAATAGCAGAAAATATTATTCGTTTTCAGGAGAAAATATAGAGTGATAGTAAATTAGACATCAAGGAGATAGCAGTAAGAACAAATCTGTCTAAAACAATTGTTCTATATATATATCTCCACATGATTTAATCTTTGAAAATCATGTATCCCGAACTTCTTTTAGCAACGTGTAGATTCCAATTAAAAACAGTAGTGAGATTTAAGCAGCTTGATCAACTCTCTTACAGACAAGACTTAGTTCCAAGTAAGTATTATCTATTCTCCGAAATGAAATCCGACCTTTGTAGCCCACCAGCGGCCGAGCGGTAAAGTAGCTGAAAACTGGTAGTTCAGTCCGAGGTTTGAATCCCGCGAATGGGCTGGCTGCATGGGCGTTTCGAAGTTTTCCCCATGTTTAAAGTGTATACAAGCCAGTTTTCCTAGAAAGTCCTCCACGAAGGCATCCCTCCCCCTAGAGGCTTTGCCGTAATTACATAAACCAAACTGACCTTCGTGAAAAGAGATTTAATGATGATGATGCCAATAAAAGAAAGTTATGGAAAATTTTTGACGACAAACCTTAAGATTACTTTTTCAGGATTCTAAGCTTATTCATTAAATGGGATATGAAAAGTACGTGGAGGTTGTTGCTGTTGCGGCTTACCTCACTTGCCTGACAATCACATCAGAAAAAGCCCACGAAATTCTTCGCGGGAAGGAGAGCAAGACTGCGTCTGTCGTTGGTAAAGTCTTGAGCACCATACAGGTGACAATAGTACTTCACTTATTTCCGCCCCCAGTTTTGAATGACAGTACCCCCGGGGAGGGACGAGTTCGAGGGTCTCCCACCCCCTCTTTCTCTAACAGCAATTTCTCGAGAGATCTTTCTGCTGGCCGCATATTTGGAATGCTCCATGCCGCGCAGAGGCAATACATTTACAAACACCCATGCCTTCTCCGAGATTCAAAAGCTAGCCCTTCGGTATTACAGTAGCCTCTCCTAACCACTATACCGTCAGGGTGGCATATATCGAGGAAAAAGATCATATTGAAAAATAAACTGTTAAAAATGTCTTCATTTCTTTTAGACGTGTAACGAGCAGGAAACTCCTTACGAACATAGAATCACCTACGTACATGGATTATCGACAGCCCGTTGATATCTGGATGAGATCCTGTGTGCTTCCATTCTTGGCTCTAATTTGAGGACCCGCATAGTAATGCAACATACGACTCGGGTTGAGTTGAACCAGTGCTAGAGCTAATATCTTTGCCACGCAACATAATTTATGCCCAAGTTTTGGCGTTCGTGGTTTCCAGAATTTTGCCACTCATAAATGACCAGTGAGGCTGCACTGGTCATACCGACCTTGGCGCTGGCTCAGGCCAGTAGTGTTTACATGTTGTTTATATAGTTACATAGCTCCTCCTCTTCCTGGAGCGCCTCTCATCGAGCATATATAGGATCAGTTGAAACGCCAGTTACCCTTTCCACAGTATCCAGGATTTACAGCACATTGCCTATAAAATTCAATATCATTTGTCACAGGACATCGGATTTCTGTTTGACGTATGCAGCCTGCATCGCAATCCGAGCATAACTAGATTGCGTATGACAGGAACTTCCGTTATTATTTATTAATTATTTCACTATTACAATTACAATTATTTTACTATTGCGAAATGGTTAGTTAAAAAAGTATTTATACGAACATAAAATGTAGAAAAATGTACGGCAAAGGAATTCGCTTGCTTTGCTTTATATGATTATGGGAAAACACTCAAGGGTTATGTGCGTAAGGGAAGGAAGGAATACCTTCGGGAAGGACTTTCGAAGGGAAACTGTCTCGTATACACGTTACACATGAGGAAAACCACGGAAAAGCCCATGCAGCTAGCCCGTTTGACGGGATTTGAACCCCGAACCGAACTACCAATGTTCAGAGACTTTATTATTCAGCCGTTGGTGGGCAGGAATTCAGGTGGAACATATGTTAACACAAAAATGACTATCGTAAGTTAGGCCCATAGTAAATTGGGCACAACCCGATATCTTACGAAGTAAAACTTGGCAGCAAAACGAGAATCTGACAAGGAAACGAAAATTTTCAGACGAAATCTGAAAACTCAGGAACAATTCAGGGAAACAGCGGAATAAAATGAATAGTTTGCGTATATATTTTCTGAGATTAAACTCACTCATTTTAGAAAATATAACCCAGACATTCCCAAACCTTTTCCAGCATCTATTCTTTTTAACAGAATAGCATTCTCTATCGACTCCTTAACACTTTTCTCTATGATAGACATAGCATAGAATATAATCATAATATAAATAAATAACAGCTTAAAATAGCTTCAAAGTGAGACAAAGATTATAAGTAAAGGTTTAGTAGATTTATATTTTATCATTTATCGTGTGTTTCTTACTTTTAATTTTGCAAATATAAGCAAGTTATCAGAAACAAAATTATATTCTAATTGCGCAAAATTTCAGTTTTAATTAATGTGATTACTGCACTTGAAGTACTGATGTAATTTTTTTAGCATTAGGTATAAAATTGTTTAACTTAATTCTTAAATCACCTTATAAGGTATTTCTTCTGCTTTCTTAGCATGCCTTCGGGTTGTAGTGGCCAGCACACTCGGCGAGTATTCGAGAAGTTCGTGGTTCGAATTCCGGTGACGGCATTGCTCATTTTCCATTTCTCCTACTTTCAAAAAATGCCTAATGTCTTTGCGGTGGCTCCCGAACTAAAAAAATAGGGGTGGATGACGATTCTCCACCACCAGGATTTGGAGATTGGGTCCTCTAATCCCCAGTCGCCCTTTAAAAGGGGGAGTATATAAGGTATTTCTCCCGCCTTCTTAGCATGCCTTCGTAGTGTAATGATCAGCACACTCGGCGCATATTCGAGAGGTCTGTTGTTCAAGTCCTAGCGATTGCTCATTTTTCATCTCTCCTGCTTTTAAAAAATACCCAACGTCTCTACAAACTTTGTTCAAAAATATTCAACTTTTTTCTTGTTTTCTGTAGTTAGCTGTTGACTTGACTAAAGCCTACTTCCA